>NW_028263384.1:9448831-9751488 GCF_051168715.1 Poecilia mexicana
CAACAAAGTGGAAATTGTCAGTATGTTGCAGGTAAGGACAAAAGCGGGTTTACTTACAGTATGAGGAAAAGTGACAAGTGGATGCCTTTTGAGAAAGTTTACATTATTTGATGGGATTTTCTATTTGTACATTTAATTTTGATGATCCAGTGTAATTTTTAGACTGAATGTTCTTCAGTGTTGTCTCGTTTATGATGCTCTTTCTTCCCTTTTGTCAAATAATTAAAAAAAATGATAGAAGCAAGTTTTATGATGGCATTTAAAAATATTAATGAACATGAAATTATATACCTGTAATAATTATTTATTATTTTGCAAATGAAGTTTTGTATGTCAAAATTTGCTCTGTAGCAAGAAATCAAAGTTAGCGGGGAAGCATACAGAACAAATGGGTTGAGATGCATTTTAACGCTTCCTGGTTCTCAACTAATTTGTACGATTCAACTTTTTTTATTATAATAATTGTGTTTTCTTAAATTTCCTCAAATGTTTGTGTATTCTCTGTTTTTCTGACCTTATCTGTTCAGATTTTCTCTGTTTTGAGAAAATGTTTAAGTTTCTGCCTGTCACGTCGTCTGGCTTAAAATTAAAACATGTTCATCTGAGATTTCTGGTCTTTGTGTTGAAGCAAAATCTCAACGTCTGAGAGACGACCAAGTGTACTCGCCGTGCCAAAGTAATGCGCAGAAGCAAATTAACGTTAAAGGAATATATAAATTTTCTGTTAGTTCTTTCCAACTGTTCTTACACAGGTGAATGGAAACATTTCTAGAGATAACCATCATGGTAAGCGCCAATAAATGTCAGGATTGGGTTCTCTTTTTTCACCATTGCTTGAGTTTATCTCCAAGTCTTCTTACTTTGGTAGGTGTCTTTGTTTCTAACGTACGTCTCACTGTTGTCGCAGGAGGATGAGAAGTTCCTCACTGAGGTCTTTGCACAGCTTACAGATGAAGCCACAGAAGAAAGTAAAAGAAGAGAATTGGTAAGTCGCTTATTAAGACTCAGAAACGGTTTGAAGTAATGTTTAAAAGTCCATTCTGTTTGGAAAATTTTAAATATGTTTGTTTTTTTCCCCCCCTCTTCCACTCTGTAGGTGAACTTTGTCAAGGAATTCTGTGCTTTTTCGCAAACATTGCAGCCACAAAACAGGGATGCCTTCTATAAAACTCTGGCAAATCTAGGGATTTTACCCGCTCTTGAAATAGTCATGGTATGTTGTTGCATTTCTGTGAATGTAATTGAAGTATTTATTTCAGCAAATCTGTACAACAAACAAACACTCTTGATCCATTGCACTGGAACTGATCATATTTTAAGGAACAGTTTTCTATCAACATTTTTTTGTTCAGGCTAAAATCAACAATAACAGAAATAAATGCTTGAGATATTTCAGTTTAGGCTGAATTTATTTTACTTCTTAAATTGAATTATTGATATAAATTAACTTTCAGGTGATGTTCTAATTTAAAGAGAAAAAAAAGCACAAATGTGTGCAAATCTCGCATGTTTGAGTTTACCATGAATTATAATTATGTGCAGCGTATATACTGAACTGTAAAATCTGCAGTTTGTATTTCTTCAAAGAGAAGATAAAATATCTGACACCCAATGGAAAATATTCATCTGAATTGACGTGATTTTGTGCGTTGTCGTCTTGCTCTTATTCTACAATATTGTTTTCCAACATGTTTGCTTTTCTGTAGGGAATGGATGACTTGCAGGTGCGAGCAGCAGCTATTGACATATTCTCGTACCTGGTGGAGTTCAGCCCGTCGATGGTCAGGGAGTTTGTCATGCAGGAACCACAGCAAACCGAAGATGTGAGCAGAAACGTTCTTGTCTCGAAAGTGTAATGTTAAGCGTCGCATATTAGTTTCTGTGATATGTTTATGATATGTGGTGTGTGTGTGTGTGTGTGTGTGTGTGCGTGTCTCAAGGTTGGTTTGTAGCTCTGCGGCGACTAGTGTGGAAGTGTTGTACAGTCCGACAATCTGAGATACAAAGCGTAAATCAACACAAAATAATAATAATTTAAAAAAAAAACCTGAGGGGATGTAATATTCACTCAGCATAGATACAATCAAACTTGCTGAACTTGTTTTAATATATTCCTCTTTTTTAATGAATGCATCTTCTCCATGTCTGTCTGGTTGGTTTTGTGCTTCTATTTTAGGACGTTCTCCTGATTAATGTTGTGATCAAGCAGATGATTTGTGACTCTGATCCAGAGTTGGGAGGGGCCGTCCAGCTTATGGGTCTGCTCAGGACTCTCATTGACCCTGAAAATATGCTGGCTTCCACCAATGTAAGTAAAGCCAGTTCACATATCTGCTGGTTATCAAAAGAAAAATGACGCCCAGACTTCAAAGAGCTGTTTAAGATTGTTCAAAGTTAACCTTGTAAAGAGCCTTGCGAAACTATTCTCAGTGCTTTAACATTTTCACATTTTGTTGCATTACAACCTCAAACGTAAATAGGAGGGCACAGAGTCATTGCATTTTGTGTACCACCTTTAATCCTCAATGGAGGAACTGTTTGTTGTTTAACACCAATTCCACTTTCACCAACTTCTTTCAGAAAACAGAGAAGACGGAATTCCTGAGTTTCTTTTACAAGTACTGCATGCATGTCCTGACTGCTCCTCTTCTGGCCAACACTGCACATGACAAAAACTCAAAAGGTAAACCTGGTCCCTCAGTGCAAAGCATAATCATAATGTTACATTACAGAAGTTTTGTTTTTTTTTTTAAATATTGATTGCCATCGCCTTCCAGATCATCCAGAAGGATCTGCAAAGATTAACCCAGTTTGTCCAGGTGGGTCCAGTTTAATTTAATTGAACAACCATTCAGTTGGGATTCAGTTGAAAATTAATTTGCCCCGCAAAAAAGTATTTTTGTTGCGCGTTTGAAATGTTCTGATTAGAGCCTCTTTTTTTTTTTTTTGCAGACAACTTCCAAACGGCTCAGCTGCTCGCACTGATCCTGGAGCTGCTCACCTTCTGTGTGGAGCATCACACCTATCATATCAAGACCTACATTATGAACAAAGATCTGCTCAGGAGAGTGCTGGTGCTCATGAACTCAAAACACACCTTCCTTGCTCTTTGTAAGTCCAAACCTACAAACCTTTATGTTGCTCTTCCCCCCCCAAAAAATCTTACAGTTCTAGTTATAGGGCTTCACTTGAAACATGATGGTTTTTCTTTGGCGAAGGTGCGCTGCGCTTCATGCGGAGAATCATTGGACTGAAAGACGAGTACTACAATCGCTACATCATCAAAGGGAACCTGTTTGAACCTGTCATCAATGCCCTGCTGGACAACGGCACCCGATACAACCTCCTCAACTCGGCCATCATCGAGCTCTTTGAGTTCATCAAAGTGGTACGTAAACATTAAATTCCTACCCAGATTAAAAATATGTGCCTTGACTTCTCAGAAAGTTTCAATTTTTTTTTCTCCTCTCCACAGGAGGACATCAAATCTCTCATAGCTCACATCGTAGATAATTTCTACAAAGCACTTGAATCCATCGAGTACGTTCAGACTTTCAAGGGCCTGAAAGGCCGATATGAGCAGGAAAAGGACCGGCAGAGTCAGAAACTCAACAGGTCAGTGAAGACTGTAAAATTATTGATGTAGTTGTTTTCTTTAAGGGATGGTTTAGGATTTGTGTGGTGAGTTTCTGATAAAAGGTACAAACAGTAAATGTCTTACCTCCAGTAGATGACTTTTGGTGAAATCCAAAAGCGTTTGTCCAAGAGCAAAAGAGACTTCTGCATTCAGCAACATATCAGTTTATTTAAGCTTACATAAGTGTTTTTGGATGGTCTTGGCAGCTCTTTGACTGGCTTTTGGCCTCAGTTTCTAGGTCACAAATATCTGGACTTTGATCAAATAAAGATGCTAAGACATTTAATTACTGCATGTAAGAAATTTGACTTTCTGAAAGCTGCTTCAGGATATCTGCAGGTTTCAGAAAGTCAAATTTAAGACTTTTTAAGATCTTCTTAATTTCACCCTGAATGAAATTTAAAGCAAAAAAAAAAAACAATATAAGGAATGTTTGGGGGAGCTTGATGCATAACAAATCAAGTGCAGCAAAAACTGTGAACCAGGCTTTGTTATGATGGAAGCAAAAACAGTAGGTTGCTAGCAAGGGTATATTAGCTGCTAGTTACAGGTAGCCGCAAGACTTTGAAAGATTTGTATTTTTTTAAAGGTACCATGTGTATGTGGTTATTTATAGAATCCCAGTTTTAAAAACCCTGTACTATCCCTTCAGGTTGTTGGCAACTATTAGTATTCTCCATTCTCAATCATGACTTTGATTGAGAAAGTTATCAAACTTTATTTGATAAGTTTTGAAATTAAATGTGATCTACAATACCTGTTATCATCAGGTATCGTAGAGACGCGAGGTCTATGGACGAGGACGAAGAGTTGTGGTTCAATGACGATGACGACGACGAAGACGGCGAAGCGGTGGAGAGGAGGATGGATGAGGATTTTTCCGACAGCTACGAAAAGTTCATGGAAGCCAAAAAAGGTAATCTGTTCAGCTGTGAATGTTTGACGCCCCAAAAACTTTTGCGTTGAACTCCTGAATCACGACGTGGTCGCCCTCTGTCGCCGCAGGAGCCGCCAACGGAGCCAATGGTGCCAACAATGGCAAGTCTGCCGCCATCCCACCCGCCTCGCCAGCCGTCACGTCAAGCAACAGCTCGTCTTCGTCTGTCAAAACAGTTGCTCTTCCTGCCACTCCTGTTGTTAAGGTAACCAAACGTCACAAGCGTGTATTACTTTCATAAAAAAAAAAATCTAAATGTCTCTTAATTTATTTCAAGCATGTAGGAACTTTCAGTGTTTTCTCTGTTTTTCTTTTAGACTGCTCTTGTCGGATTGGTGGACTACCCTGACGATGAGGATGAAGAGGAGGAAGATGAGGAGGAGGAGGAGCAGTCTCCGAGAAAGCGACCCCGTCTGAGCTCTTAAGGCTTATAATAGCTCTCTCTGGTTCGGCCATGGCGGAGGACGTGGAATCCCTCCCATTTCCTCTTTCCCCTGGCCGTCTCATTGGTCCTCGGCCTTCTCGCGCCACCCTTTGGTCCCTCAGAGGCGTTGCACCGAGCCAGACGAGCCTCCCGCCTTTCCTCAGTCCTGAACTCTGCTCCTTGTCCCTCTCTGGAAGGAGGTGGAGAGCTTCTCTGGAAAGACAGATTGCAGTCTATTTCCATAGGCTGTCTTTTTCTTTCTTTCTTTCTTTTTTTTTTTTTTTTTTTTTTTACTTCTCCCCCTTCTCCCCACATTTTTTATTAAACATATAACCCTGTTTGGGAAATCCAAATCTCTTCTTCCATTTCTTTTTTACCACGGTTTTTTCCCTTTTCTTCAATCATCTGTCAAAACATGACATGGCAACACCATTTCAGACACAGGTTTTTTTGGGGGGTGGGGTTGTTTGTTTGTTTGTTTTTTTTTTTTGTTCCCTTTGTATTTCTGTTGCTGCAACAGCCAGAAAGCCTCTACATCCATCTCCAAATCGAACCAGTGAGGCAAGAAGAAGCCAAAAACCCGACCAGCCAGCGTACAAACTGTTCAGCCGGCCGCCCAGGCTAGCGGGACTAGCCCTCAGATTTGACTGGCTGGAGCTGATTGTGTGCCACCCGGTCAGATTCAGAGGGATTCAGGCAACGTAGAAACATTAAATGAAGGGGGGGGGGGGGGGTCATTGAAGGCTTAGCTCCAGTAGAGCAGGACTCGAACGTTAAAAAAGCCATGGCATCCGTTTTGGTGGCGAGGCGCACAGAACACAGAACTTTAACACAATATTTTGCGGGATTGTGTTAGCCAGGAGTGTTGCATTTCACGAGTTTGTTAAAGTACTGTACATATGTTTCTTTGCCCTTTCTAAACATTTCACCCCTCTTCCTCGGCGTGGTTTTGAAAGAGGAGGAAGAAGCCCACCTGATTTTTAGTCTTTTTTTTTTCTTTTTTCTTTTTTCCACAGCACAAAAAATGATGGGGATCACTGTTCACCTTTTTTTTCTTTTTTTTTTTTTAGGCGATTTCATTTGATTCAGTGTAAACTCTGGAAAAAGTTCAACATGTCAGTTTTAAGGATTCGACATAACTGTGGCAAAGTCACGTTTGTGGCCAACGTTTTGAGGATGTCTGGAGTTTTTTTTTTTTTTTTTTGTCACTTTTGAGTTCGGCGATCTGCAACCGGATGGATCGGCTCTGGTTTTGGTTTTACCCGAGTCCGACCTTAAACGAGGGCGAGAAATTCGACTTTCAGACAGATCTCAGGTGCAGAGTTGGTTACCAGGTGACTAAAAACAACTTTTCTCTACGTATGTTTTTTTTTTTTTTTTTTTCTTTCCCCCCCTTTCATGCAGTTAAATAAGTTGAAGGAAACGTGCTGCAATGATTTGATGTAAGAACGGGTGAGCCATTTCTTTAGTTCTGATTAAGACCTGATTTGACCCCCTTCACGCCCCTCCTGCGGTTGAGGCAGTGTAGCTTTTTAATGTCGTGTTTTACACGGTCAAAACGCACAACGTCAGATGAAGGGATTCGAAACTGTCGGAGAACGAAAGCGGTGGGGTCAAAGCGAGTGAAACGTCTGGACCTGAACGGGGAACTGGCTTTGCTCCTTTCCGTCGGCGTCACCCAACAAAGACTGATTCTGCTGAGTCAATTTGTACCAAGTGCATTTAGTACCACTATCCATTCTTAACATTTGTATGAATTTATTTGATAAGTTTTGAAATTAAATGTGATCCTGACATTGAATTTGTGATTTATTTATTTATTTTTTCTTTTTTTAATATGGTTTCATTCTTTTCTCTCCAGCCTGGGTTTAGCATCACTCGTTGACAATATGATCAGTGCATCCGGTTGTAAATAGATGCTAATTTGTGATTAACAAGTGACGCCTTTCTACGAGCTTACAACAGCTTAAGAGGCAACGTATGACCGAGCCACCTTTGACCTTTACTGTTATTTCTATAGCCCGGAGTTCAAGTTGTTTCTACAAAATGTGATTTATTAAAACAAGCATGTAGAACACATACATACAAACACAAACCGGTGCATCATACATGCTTGAAGTGAAAACTGCTGATTGCTTTGAGGATAAATACTGCAACTCGTGTGAAGGAACCACATCACCTTCTTGGCCCCTTTAGGAATATGTGATTAGTGTTAATCTCATGAACTCTTGACTAATGTAAGGATCAACCGTGTGAACGGAGGAAGCTTCCCTTTGCTAATGGAAACGGTGTGAAAAGCCAAACATGCGCAAGCTAGCACTGTCAGCATTGATAAACCATCGCATGGGTAGTTTCCATTTTACGTAACTGACACAAACTTTGTTCTCCATTTTCAAGCTTGCGCCTCAACTCCCAATCACTGCTACAAAACAAGATTTTTGAGCTAATTCAGAAAGTACATTTTAAAAAAAATGAACATAATGAAATGAGTGGATTTCCATAAGCTGGGATCGTCAAAATG
This sequence comes from Poecilia mexicana, assembly GCF_051168715.1. Lineage (NCBI taxonomy): Eukaryota > Metazoa > Chordata > Actinopteri > Cyprinodontiformes > Poeciliidae > Poecilia > Poecilia mexicana. The sequence continues at coordinate 9,456,351 of NW_028263384.1, forward strand.
AGAAAAAAAATTTAAATGCATCACTGTAATTATTCTATAGGAGGTTCACTTTTTGAAGTACTGAAATATTTATGCACATATACTTTTATCTCAGTGACTTCATTTGGCCATCTGTACCTTACCTAAGGCGCCATCACCGCCTTTGCACATTTGCACCCCCATGACGGTGCCTTAATTTGCTCCCACTCAGCTATAAAATTTAATTTTTGAGCTAAAACACTTAACTTTAGAACATAATTTGAGTAATATCTTTAAGCCGCTATCTTATGTATCTTATCAGTCGCAGTAATATATAAATAAATATATTTTTTACCTCAAATCTGAAGAATATTCAACTGTGATTTCAGCAGCATTTTTGTGGGAAAACAAATGATTATGAGTTAATTGTTGCAGCTCTGGAGGTATTTACAAATCAAGAACTAATATCCCAATGTATGTAGGTTTCTGGAAACTGGATTCAAACATAACGACAAACTGACACTTCGTACTAGGGAGTGATTTTGGACAAAAGCTAAGTATGTCATTCAGTAGCATACTGCTGCAGGAGATTGGCTGTTTAGTTAATCATAAAGTTCCTTAGTGAAAAAGTCAGAAGCATCACTTCAGCAAAAAGAATAGTCAATTTTCTACTTTCCTTTGAAAAAAAAAAATCAGGTGCTGTATAAAGTTAATTAGTGTTCTGTGTGTTCGAGAACAGGGATGAGACTGGATAACTTATTGCGTACGCATCGACTTATTATTTCTTGATGACTTCCTCCTTCAGCTTGTCAGCCAGATGTTTTCTCTTCTGGAGCTTCTTCTTTTCCTCAGCAGATATCTCCTGTGTGAAGAGGTCAGAACAGGCAGATAGGTCAGTGATGCTGAGCAACAGCTTCGGCCCGAATGTTAACAGAATGAACGCGCGCTAGCTTCTAAGCTAGCATGTGCATCTTTGAATTAACTAGAATAATCTCTTTCAAAAAGATTAGGTTTCAACACCTAAAGTTTCGTCTATGTGGGAGAAAACAAAACCACGGTAACACTAGTGGTAAACACTAAGTTTACTGTGCTTTCAAACGGTGTTCACACCTCTAACTTTTCCACATATTTTGTCACATGGCAAAGTTCCCTCCCCCAATGGATTTGCTGAAAGTTCGGAGGTGTGAAAACATTTGCAAGGCACCGACTGTGTTCACATCAGGGAGCTGATGGATCACCTTCTGTTTGGCGGAGTTAGTCGAGTGTTGTAATGGAGGAGGAGGGGAGCTGGCCCCGTTCATCTGGGGCTCTCCCTCTGCCTCCTGACGGGCCAGAGCGCACGAGATCACACACAGCAAGAAGGAATTAAAGAATGAAAATGAAATGGAAAAAAATGTCGGGAGTAAAAAGAAAGGAGGAAAGTCACTGAAAATCAATGGGGAGCTGAGAACTTAAAAGAAAACATGTTGCGTACACCTTTCCCACAGTAAAACTCAAACACTTTTCAAGCATTTTCAAGTTACTTTTTCAAACTAAAACATAAGGAAATTTTTGTTTTGACATGTCTTGCTCACACACACACACACACACACACACACACACACACACACACACACACGCACACACACACACACACACACACACACACACACACATGTTTGTGTTGCTATCTTTGTGGGGACTTTCCATTGACTTCCATTCATTTCTACAGCCTAAACCTTACCTTTACCCTTTTCCTAACCCTAACCATCACATACCTAACCCTAACCCTAACCAAAACTCAATTCATACCTTAGCCCTAACTCTGACCCCTGACCCATAAACAGGGTTTCCCCTCGTGGGGACCAGGCTCCAGTCCCCACAAGGAGCAATTGGTCCCCACAACGTAGAATATGTCAGGAAAATCGTCCCCACAAGGTATTACAAACAAACGCACACACACACACACACACACACACACACACACACACACACACACACACAACAAAACGTCCCCCAATCGTAATGACTTTGTTTAATGCAAATATATAAGATAAACCTTATTTCAATTGCACAAATCAGTAAGTCATAGAGCCATCGGGGATTAGAAATATTCATTAAATTGAAACAATCCAAATAAATCATGTCAAGCTGAATGATCTTCCTGCTCAAATTAAGCTTAAACACGATATACAAAGAAAGTCACAAAATAACCTCTGGCTTTTAGCACACAGAAGTAATTTGGCAAATTCTAACAAACCTAATACTTTACGTGAGAGCTTAAAGTTATTCATTTGGAAAGACGGAAGGCTGTACTTACCGAGTTGGCGGTTGGTGCTGGTGTAGGGCTGGCTGGTGGCTCCTCCAGGGCGGCCGTCTGTCTGATTTTCTGCTGTTCTTTCTTCAGGGCGTGCAGCTTGTCTCGCTGCTGACGCAGATACGCTGCCCTTTGCTGGAGCTGCTCCTGCTGTGACGGCAGCAGCTCCTGCAGACAGTTTTAAGTCCAAGAATCTGGAGTTAGCACAATCGTTTGGGGAAACGAAAATTAAAACAGTGGAAATCATGTCACGTTCTGGTAGGGGGGAGTTCACCGCTGGCTCTACGGCCTGCGGAAATCCTCGTGAGGTGGGTTTTGGAAATGTTTTTAATGAAGAGAGAAATCATCAGGCGGTGTAAGTCTTTACACCGGGCTCAGACTCACCGTGTATGGCTTGGAGAAACCCGCTTCCCGGTGTGCCTCCTCCAGGTAGGCCTCGGCCGCAGCCTCCCTGCTGTCGCTCTGCTCCGCGGTTTGACGGCTGTTGGCGTTGGAAGACTTGCTGGATTTTGTGGGAGTTCGCACGGCTGGCAGCACTCTGGGCTGGATGCTGCTACTGCCAGAGTCTGCACAAAGGATGTACAACGACCAACGGGAGCTGTGTTATCTTCAGGAACACCTTCTAACGTACAATGGAAGAAGAAGCTGCTTTATTGCCTCTCGCTGGAGGAAACTCCACCCTATTTTTTTTTTTTTACTTCTGACACCTGTGAACAGATATGCAAACATTTCTCCGTTTCTCTTGTTTGTTTTCCTCACAGAATTAATGTTTCATGTCAACCCAAAGGAGTTCTGTTGGATCGAGGTCCTGGGATTTTGGTGTTTTTAGAGTCGTTGCTTTGTTGAAACGCCGATTTTCATCAGCATTCCCTATTTGGAATAAGGCAACATAAGACGATCCGAGTTTTCTACACAAATTCCTGAACTTTAAAATACTCTCTCTTTTTTTTTTGTAAAATTCTGTACAGTCCAGTGAACCGTTTTGTTTGAATAGCAGTCGAGTCATTATCTGTAGGTCGCACAAATAATGAAACGACACAATGCAGAAACTGGCTTCGGACTTTTGGTTTGTGGACTACAGCCGCTGCTTTTCCAGGACTCGGAATAACTTGGATCAGTTACGTCTTAAAATCTGTAGCTCTTGGACTTATCAAAGACAGAACGGAGCGCCTCAGAGCGATTGCATTTCTTTACGGGATCTGGTTAGCGATGTCGAGCTGCTCATGTTTTTACCACAACCTTTTCCTATGCTTAATGCTTTTGGGAGTCTCTGCTTTACCTGGTGTGCGTTTGGAAGAGTTGCTCAGTTTGGACGTCAACGTGGCCTCTCCAGCCTCATCGCCTTCTGTGTTTGGTTTATCTGAGGACCTTCTGGAAGTGAAGCCGGTCTTCTTCTCTGATAGCAGCCTCCTGGACATCTCTTCATCGTACTCCTCCTTTGACTTCCTAAAAAACACGGTAGCAGGAGAAAACGGGTCTAGCACTGGAACAGAGGCGCAGTCGACTCTTACGGCAGCGTCTGTTCATAAGCTTTTACTTGGCACTCGTGAAATAGTTGATGTAACAACTCCAGGATATTTCAGCGCATTTTGGAGTCAATTGGAGGATCTTCAGTAGTTGTTTGATTTGCTACACCCTCTTCAGTAGATCATAAATACGCTACTGTAGCAGAGGCGGGGATTAAACTTCTTGGACCGGGGTTGGGCGAAAAGGCTTCAAAATTAAATCTGATTTTTTTCGCACTAGATCCGATTTTAGTCAATTTTCTTTCTCTGATTCTTTTCTAAAAAAATCTAATTACAAATGACAGAAACTATTTTTAAAAAGTGCTCTTCATTAGCCCTTCTGTGAGTTGCACAGAAGAGTATTTGGGGCCAGGCTGCAAGATTTTTTTGTTGATTTATGGGAAAATAGTCATAATATTAGCAGAATAAAGACACAAATTTACCACAAGAACGTCTCAAAAGTCGTTTAAATGAGAAAGAAGCTTCCATGGACTTATCAAGATCTGGCGTGAGCAGCTCAGTCTTTTGCAGATTCAGCCTTTTGCACAATTGTATCAAAGTTCTGCTGCTGCTGGTGTGTTAAAAGATCAAGTATTTCCTTTCTGTAAAACCAATGTCAAAGTATAACTCCATAAGACACGCAACATTCATCACTATCAGTTTTTGTCGAAGCTCTCTTAAAATAACTGCTGACATAAGGGGAACGCAAAGGGTGAAATCCAGATTTCCCGATGAAAAACTGTAACTTTTACTGATATACTATTTCAATTTCTCGAGTTGCACTTGCACCTCGTCGATGGATTTCTTCTACAATCTTTTGCTCGTGAAATATTTGTGCTACTTCAAGCTAATCCATTTAACCCACGGCGTGCACACACTGCGATCGGGCTTCTGCCACACGTTTTTGCAGAGAGGAAAGAGTGAGACGTAGTTACCGGGACGGCTCCCTGTCAGAAATCCTGTTAGGCGTTTGTAACCTGCTGAACCAGACCGAGGACATCCTAACCTGGATGCGTTGAGACTCGGTGTCACCTAAATTCAGCGTTGGACAAACTGTTTAGTTATAAAGTGTTTCATCAGTCAAAGCTCTTTCGAGAAATTCGAAAAGCCTGACATTTTCTGTGATTCCTCTGTTGCTCTTAAAACTCGACACTGGACAAGCTTTCCAGACTGAAATGTTCCCAGATCTTTTTGTAACGACCTAGAAAAGGAAGGGAGGCAGGGTGGAGGTAGCTGATGTAGCGGAGCGAGACAAAGGGGATGAAAATGTTCTCATCGCGTTCTAACTTTCAATTCTGATACCCTAAATTAGCTGAAAGCTAATGAGCTTAGCCGCATTCCTATTGGATTTGCTGTGTTTTATTTGGCCTGGCTGTCGCTGGCAAAATCCCATTACAACCCCTGGCAAAAAGTATGGAATCACCAGTGTTGGATGAGCAGTCATTCAGACATTTCATGCTGTAAAACAAACTCGGATCAAAAACATGATACAATATTAAGGTCATTCCAAAGTGCAACTTGTTGGCTTTCAGGAACACTCAAAGAAATGAAGAGAAAACATTGTGGAAGTCAGTGAATGATACTTTTATTGACCAAACACAGGGAAATAAATATGGAATCACTCAATTCTGAGGAAAAAAGTATGGAATCACTCAAATTGGAGGTAGAAAAAAGGACACACCCAGTCTATTTCCTTTCCCTAAATGGACATCTGCCCCAGATTAGATGTGCCCGTTAGTGTGCAGTTCAAAACACCTGCAGTCATGACACCTTGGAGGGCTGCTGGACGAAGTGGAGTGGCGAGAACCATGACTCCAACAAGAGAAATGTCCCTTGAAACAAAAGAGAGGATTGTGAAACTTCTTGAAGAAGGTAACCCTTCACGCATGGTTGCTAAAGATGTGGGCTGTTCACAGTCAGCTGTATCCAAGATATGGTCCAAACACAAACAGCATGGAATGGTTGTTAAAGCCAAGCGTACTGGTAGACCAAGAAAGACATTAAAGCGTCAAGACAAACAACTAAAGGTCATTTGTCTTGAAAACCAAAAAAGTACAACTAAACAGATGAAGCATAAATGGGAGGAAGCTGGAGTCAATGTATGTGACCGAACCGTAAGAAATCGCCTAAAGGAGGTGGGATTTCAATACAGGAAAGCTAAATGAAAACCAGCATTGACACCTAACCATAAAAGAACAAGATTCCGATGGGCTAAGGAGAGGCAATCATGGACTGTGGATGACTGGATGAAAGTTGTCTTCAGTGATGAGTCAAGAATCTGCATTGGACAAGGTGATGATGCTGGAACTTTTGTTTGGTGCCGTTCCAGTGAGATTTATGAAGAGGCCTGCCTGAAGAAAACAACCAAATTTCCACAGTCCTTGATGATATGGGGCTGCATGTCAGGCAAAGGCACTGGGGAGATGACTGTGGTTAATTCTTCTATCAATGCACAAGTTTACATTGACATTTTGGACAGTTTTCTCATCCCTTCAATTGAACAGATGATGAAATAATTTTCCAAGATGACAATGCATCGTGCCATAGGGCAAAAACAGTGAAGGCATTCTTTGAAGAAAGACACATTCAGTCGATGTCATGGCCTGCAAATAGTCCAGATCTCAACCCAATAGAAAACCTGTGGTGGAGATTGAAAAAAATGTTCCACAAGAAGGCTCCAACCTGCAAAGCTGATCTGGCAACTGCTATCAAAGAGAGTAGGCACCAAATACTGTTTGTCCCTCATCAAGTCCATGCCTCAGAGACTAAAAGCTGTTATAAAAGCCAAAGATGGTGCAACTAAATACTAGTGATGTATTTTGAATGGTCTTTTGTTTATGTGTTTTTCATGATTCCATACTTTTTTCCTCAGAATTGAGTGATTCCATATTTATTTCCCTGTGTTTGGTCAATAAAAGTATCATTCACTGACTTCCACAATGTTTTCTCTTCATTTCTTTGAGTGTTCCTGAAAGCCAACAAGTTGCACTTTGGAACGACCTTAATATTGTGTCATGTTTTTGATCCGAGTTTGTTTTACAGCATGAAATGTCTGAATGACTGCTCATCCAACACTGGTGATTCCATACTTTTTGCCAGGGGTTGTAGAGAGCTGGGAGAGAGGAGCTTCAAGATGCCCGGTCGGCGCATACAGACAAGAAATGCATAGTAAACAAAAGTAGTGTGAGAGGCTGCACCTCTGTCAGAGCTTATTAATAAATATCCTGTCAGAACATAACCACAACCTCAGTGTAGTTTATGGAGATTTTCTGTGGCAAACCAACACAAACTAGAGGATAATTGTGAGGACATTGGTCAGAGAAGAAGCCAATTACTCCAGGGGAGCTGCAGAAATCTACAGCTCAGGTGGGGAATATGTTGTCAACTATAGCTGATCACAAATCTAGTCTTTATGGAAGAGCGGCAAGAATAAAGTTCTGTTGGCAGATTCCCACAAGAAAAGGCAAGCTTCTACGATTGTGACCTGGTTAGATGACGGCCGACATGATTATGTGGGGATTTTTGTTTTTCTCTCAGCAGTGACAGGGAAGCTGGTGCAAAACATGAAAACTGAGGTTCACAAATTCTCTCCATCTGATCTGACTGTGCTTTGGGTATTTTTCAAAACATTCAGTCTCTACCTGGGCAAAGCTGGTGGAGACCTGCAGCGTTATAAATTCCCAGGTATTACTGTTTGTTACTTTAGTCAAATAAATAAATAAATAAATAAATAATGTGGTTCCAGGTATTGGACCAAGTGGTATTACTCCAAATACACGCCATACTTGACACATTTTTAGTTATAAAACATTTTCAAAAATCATGCATCATTTTCCATCCTCCACACAATTATTCGCTGTGCAGTGTCAATGTATCAGATAAAATCCCGGTAAAATATGATGAAGTCTTTTTTTTTGCAAATGAGGAAGAACTTTACGGGGTGTGAATGCTTTTCAGTATTTGAAAGAAACCAAGTTCTAGATTTAGGCAAACCTGGAAAAAGTCGGTGCTACTTTTGGGCCTTGCTTCTGCTCGCAGAAAATCAGCCATAACTCTAGTAATAATCACGTCCAACTCAGAGACTGAAACCGGTCTCCATGTTGGTGTGGTGGTTAGAATAATCCTGCTGAATCAGTGTAGAGTTTGCATGTTCTTCACCTTTGTGCCACAGTTTTAAAGCATACGTGTTATATTAATTGCTTCATTTAAAATGCTCTCAGAAAGGAGCTGTTGTCTTCCTTTTATTACTACAGGGACTGAATGCATGATGTCAGAAGACACTGACAGGTCAGCAAAAACGGGTTTATGGGCTACATCGACCACGTAGCCTCATTGTTGGTCCTAAATAATTGATAAGATGGGAATGGGAAAAGAGGAACCTACCTGCATATCAGCGTTTTTGAAACAGAACATAAGTGAGCGAAAAATAAACAGAGGGGACGTACTTGAGGACTTCCTCCAGGATTTTCATCTCTTGCTGCTCCAACTCGGTCATCACGTCAACCCCATCGGTCAGACACTCTGGTAGGGCCCCTACACACAGATTTCATTTGCAGAATTCACACAATGAAAAACTGCGTTTTGTGTTCGTTTCTTCCGCGTACCGTTTTTTTCTTTAATGACTCTGAGGGCCTGGAGCTGAAGCTCCATGTTCTTCTGAACCATCAGCGAGCGAAACACCTGGAAGTCGTCCGTAGCCAGAACCGGCTGGAATATGTCCTGGAAAAAACAAAACAAGCAAAAAACAGAAATACAAACTTATTTAAAAAGAACAAACACACGGCAAGGACGCTGCTGTAAAGGGTAGAATAAGTACATCCGAGTGTGTTACACTTAAATGTTTCAGACTCAGAGTGCAACAACATCTCTCACCCTGTTAAATCAAGAATTAACATTCATCAACCACAACATTTTGGTCTAATATCACTAGTGAGTAGTTAAACTTGATTACTGTCAGACTTTTTGAATCGTGAGATCACTTAAATAGAATCTGCTTGACAACATGAAGCACGTTACGCAATCTTAAAACACAAAACATCCTGGCCTCAGTTAAACGCCGTGTTCCTGATTCAACAATAAGAAAGGAATTGGACAAAACCTGCATCCATGGTGAAACCCCCCCCGCTGCTGACCAAAAAAGAAAAAAGAACCCGCAGAGGAATGTCTTGCATTTTCCCAAAAAAGATTTTGATGGCTCTTGAGGCTTTTTTTTGTTGTTGTTGTTTTTTCCAAAATTGGACATTTCTGAAGTACAGGCCATTTACCATTTAAGCTGACTTGGATATGAAGCTTTTGCACTACTCAAAAAATAGGAACTGATTAAGTAAGCAAACAAAATGAAGGCTGGCCTAGTCAAACTCTGAGCTTAAATCTGACTGACATGCCATGTTCACCCTCAGAAACTGTTCATTGTGGCTGAATTGAAACAATTCAGCAAAAGAAGAAAACCCTTAACAATATAAATGACTCAGCTGACTCAAACTGTTGAGTGAGTCAGCTCACGCAATTATTACGTTGGTTTAGGGGGCAAAAGAGAAAGGGCAGATGTGTCGATGACATAAAAAATAACTTCATTCATAGACTTATCTGTACAAGGACTACTAGGGGTCATTTTAGATACAGTAAAAAATAAACAAGTTAACTAGGGAGGAGTACATCTTCCCTATGAAACTCAGAAATTTTCAGATTAGTTTCACATATTTACAAGGAAAGACTTGGATATTCTATGATGTCTATGATTTTTTTTTACATTTTTCAACAGTTGAAGGCATATATATTGTTATTACCAGAGGTTTATCTAAGTGGCCAATCTATGAGATGTACATCTGGATATTTTCCCCAAAATATAAGTGGTACATCTAAGCTCTTGTGTTGAATCAGAACATCTCCAGGACGCAGACTCTCCATGAACGCCGCAAACGGGATCCAGAATACACACACACACACACACACACACACACCCACACACACACACACACACACACACACACACACACACACACACACACACACACACACACCCGAGGCAGTGAGGGAGAAGCTACAACATGTCTGCACATGAGAGATGACTCTGATACAGGAAAAGAGCCTGGATTCACCACTTGGGAAATACCCAGATGCACATCTTCAACACAACAGCAGTCCTCTATTTTTTGTCCCAAATGTCTGATTTAGCTTCTGAGCTTTTTCTGACAACTTTAATAGTTCAAATGTATTGAACTATGCAATGTTAGAGAACATCATAGTTTTTAATATTGTAAAGTTAAGCATCTAATTATGACAAATTGTTTCTTTTCTACATTAGCGTATATCCAATGTATTTCTTGAAAATTTGTGTAATGAATCTCAAAATCTATGAGGTTTTTGTCTTTTTTTGTCTTTTATTTACAACAAACCTAATAGTCCATCATCTTATTTGGAATCGTGCTTTTCTCAATAATGTCGCACCAAAAATTATATAGGGGTATCTAAAAAACTTGGAAAACAAACTAAGCAAACCCAAATCAATACCTAGAACATTCATTTCTGTTTCAGGTGGTGTCTAAGACAACAACAAAAAAAATCTTGATAAGGATATCACAAAACAAACTCTGTTAAAGAATTCAACCGACTACAGCCTTTATGAACAAGGTATCAGATAGGGTTGCACTCACTGTACCGTAAATAATCCCCACATATACTCGGCTATGTTTTCAAACACTGCGATGCTTACAGCTAATCTTATACTCTAGCTTCCTGTTCTATTAGGAGCCAATCCTACATCTAGGCAGCAGTTTGGCAAAGTCCTTTGGCAAAGTCATTCAGTGCAATTGGATCTTCTGACTAATGAGCCTCTTCATTTACGGTATATGCCTTGCAATGCATGGTACATGTGACAATTCTGTTGCAATCGAGGAAGATTCAGCAGCAGCAGAATTGCATCCAAATTAAAAATGAATTCTCACATTTATTAAAGTCACAGTACAGCCACTAAATATTAGACTGTAGACATAGATGCAATTTAAATACCGGTACGTCTTTAAGTACTGTGTTCAGTGATTTTATCTCAGTCTTTGACTGTGCTTTATTTGCCAGGGAGCCGAGATACTCATGAGGAACCGTCATCAACTTGTAATTCTAACTAAAAGCACAAAACTTTTTTTTTTTTGACAAATATCGTAAATACTTTTCTGCCTACATCAACCCCAGCTTCCAGCACTAATAAATCTTTGCTTTTTATGCTAAAGTGATTGTATTTGCAGGCAGTAACCGTTTACCTTTGAGGTAATTAATGAGATTTGAATAACCCGGGGACAGCAAATAAATCCCAGACTTAATCACTGCTCATCTAGCACAGCCATGTCACACTCCTTGACTACCAAATCAAATTTTAATGCAGTTTTTCCTGAACCCCAGACTCCAGGGCCCACTGTCCAGCATGGTTTAAAGGTTTCTCTGCTGCTACACACCCGATCACAGGCACTGGCCTCTAACAGCCTTCTGCACAACTTCACAGAAAGCTAATGAAGAGAAATCTCCAACAACCGGACAGACTCGCAGTTATTCACCCATTACAATGACATTCACAGAGACTGTATGCGCTGCTGCTTAGATTTAGATACCCACAGCTGTAGGTATCTAAACTTTAAAAGTACAAAAATTAAAGAAAAGTGCCAAATTTATAAGACAAATGATCTACAAGTAAACATGCCAGCCGTAGCCAAGTATTTTAGCAAAGTACCCAACATGGAAACATTGTCAGTAGGAGCAAAATAAGAGTAATCTTAATATGGCATCTGAATGGTGATCAGCATCAACGAGTTCCAATTGACTCAAATCCAGGACGAAAAAAATAACCTTTTTTAAGATCTATTTATGTATTTCTTCTAATTAGTGATTAGATGTTAATGTTATCCTATAAAAACTGTTTGGTAAAATGGAGCTTAAGTGAAATTTAAACATGATTTAAACAGGGTGTTTTGTTGCATATAGGATCTATATTTCTCTGCAAACTGCACTACAAGCTAAACATTTGGAGGCAACGCCAATGCAGGCCAGATATTTGGAAGCAACTTTATGTTGCCGTTAGAAGTGCCTTTATCAAAACCAGTATGAATGGATAAAGGCACAAATAGATAATTTCCACAATTCACCTTCAGAGGTTTAATCTGATGTCGACAAACCACTGCTGAAAACATGTTTGTTTACAAAAGGAAATAAGGACCTAATTTAGAATTAGAGCCACAAATTCAGGACAAAAGTAAAAATCGCAAAACAAATCAGCTTGCGATTAAAAGCAGATATTTGCACACACTGTTGGAAAAAAAAACATGCTTTGTTTCCTCACTGAAATTAAATCAGACTAACTTTTTGCTGGTTTATAGCAGAATAACGAGAGATAACATTTTATTGCTTTCTTCGGTTTTTGAAGTTAACACGTGGTAATTACTGTGTCTTTAAAAAAAAAAAAAAGGAAAGCACAGGTGATTATGCCATGGCTTTGTAAACTTCTGCTTGGTTAATTTAGAACAGTTGAGATGAATGGAGTATGTGAGTCAACTGGAGGGACGTAATGTAAGGCAACATCTCAAACGCACTGCTTCTCTGTGTGACACCATGAGAAAATGCAATGAAATCAAGTAAAATATTAGGAAAAGAACGATGGACCTGGTTCATCCTGGGGTGCAATTTCTACATTTCTGAATGTGCCAATTTTGTCTGTTTGAAACTATTATTTGCAAGCATATATAGATAGCTCTTTTATTCTATAAATATATAGACGCTGGCTGAAGTGTCTAAGAGTGTTATCGTCTTCAATGAATCGAGTCTCACGTGTGAGGAAGACACACTTTGATTTTGTAGACATGTAATGAAACTAAAAATCAAAGTATAGTATTTGGAGGAAAAAATGGGTAAGCTTGCAAACTTGAGAACATTATCCCAAGTGCAAAGCGCAGGGACTGCACCGTCATTTTGTGTGGATGTGTCGCTGCAGGAGGGATTGGTGCACTTCACAGATCACATGTAATCACGAGAAAAGAAAATTACGAAGAAATATTAACGCTGCATATCAAGACATCACTAAGAAAGTTAAAAATTGAGCACAAACGACATAAGCGTACCACTAAATTAGTTACAAAGTAGCTTGACGACAACAGAGTCAATGTTGGAGAGGGCAAAACAAAGCTCTCACCTCACCCCCACAGAAGATTTGAATGGACCAAAATTCCAGCAAACTATTCTAAGAAGATCCTGGAAATATCCCCAAAATATTGAACCCAAGTCACACAGCTTTAAGGGCAATTCGGCCAAATACAAAGGTTGCATGTAAACGTTTGACTCTGAAGAAAGTTGAATATAAAATTCTCTTTCTCTTTATTCTGGCATTTATAAAAAAGAAATAATTTTTTGTAATTCTGCCTGATCTAAAACAGGAAACAGTTTTGTTTTCAATAGCTTGTAAATGTCTGATTTTAACTGGTTTTTTTTTTATCTGATAAATGATTCCTTCTAGAATTTTGTATATTTTGTTACAAAGTATTCTGATTACAATATATATATATATATATATATATATATATATATATATATATATATATATATATATATATATATATATATATATGTATGTATGTATGTATATATTAGAGTATTTTTAATATACATTTGCAAAATCTGGATTGCAGATTATGTCACAAACTTAAGTTTCAGATTTTGCTTATTTGACAGAAAACTACATTTCCTTGAAGGAGGAGGTAAAGGAGGAGGAGGAGGGATGGGGTTACATAAGCAAATCCCATTCTTGACTTTGCTGTCAGCCTTTGCATTCAGGTCAGGTGGCAGGGATCCAGTGGTGTGCAGAGGAAGCTCAAAATACCTGCAAAGATTGAGACCTGGCAAAGGGAGAGGTGCATGCATCCAGGAACTGCTGCTCGTTGATGCCAACCTCCTGCATATAATTCTCCAGCAGTTTCTCCACCTACAGTGAGACGAAGACAGCTTTTAGCAGTCCTGTTTGACGAGGAAGCAGTTTCTGACACTTCATAATTTATGTTAACTCACGGAGTAATGAAACTGGTGAAGTCTATACTCACAAGATTCTTATACTGCTGATGGATTTCTGTGTATGAGAGCTTGTTTTCATCCTCGTCATCAAAAACTGAAAAAACAAAACAAAACATTATAAATCAGACGAGCTCTCTGGGGCTGAGAGGAACACTTTGCTATTCAGTTTAACTACGTATCAGATCTGCATATCAGATCTTAGTTAGATGTGCAGAATCCATAAACACAACTGGCGACGCAACCACAATAACAAGTTAGCGTTAGCTTAGCCGCCTCGCAGTTCACAAAACATTTGACTCCACATATGAGTGAAGTGAAATATAACAGCCAAGTTTCACCTGTACATTTGTGCTCCATAAAGTCCGTGACTGGGATAACCCATTCGGGACTTCCCAGGTAGCCGACGATACTCTCTATAATCCACTCGCTGTCATCCTCAGCCATGTTGGCCGACGCTGGGGAACAAACGTATGGACACGGTGATGACTCCAACCCCTCAGGTCCAGCTCCGCGGTAACTCGGACATGCACAACCCCGACAAACGGACAGAGACGTAAAGGGAGCTCTTCCTCACGGACATGTCGTCATGTCTCCGTCGAGGATGTGCGAGTTTTCAGCCTGAAACCTCGAGAAGAAACGCGAAGTCATGAATTTGAAAGTAGAGAGTGGTGACGCCAAATAGGTTGCTGTGGCAACCACTACGTCAGTACGCTGCTATTTGACCAGATTCTATGAGCGTTAGATTTTAGGACACCAGATGGCGCTGTTACGTCCTAGGTCTGAAATACGGAAGTCACACGCTTCGATATGCATTTTCGGGAAAGGTGACAGCACAGGTATGTGACCTCTGACCCGATAGCCGTCGCGCTTAGTGTAATGGGCCTAATTTCGGGCCTAATTTCGGAGTCAGATAAATGCATTTGCTCCTCCGATCAACACAGACAATGCAAAAAGTTTGTAACTTTCAATTTGTTACATTTGTTTTTCGAGCACTCACTGTGTGAGGAAACGTGTGTGTCTTATGTTGTTTTTATCATAAAAAACTACAATATTTAATTTAATATTTATACCACTTTTTAAAATTTATTTTCTTGCTTTAATTTGAAACCACTTTTTTTTTCCTTTTTTTTTTACAAAGTTTGAGCATTTATTTTGTAAACATACTTTTATGTTTAAAATGTGCTTAGGCACAATAATCATGTAAATTAGTACATGTCTGCTTTAATGTTTGCCAACATTCACCTGCCAAAAATTGATTATAGTGAAATAAATCATAAAGCTTAACAAATTGACTTTACAAATGATTTTTTGTTTGCTTGTTCTGCTTGAAGATTTTCTTTGTACAACATAGATTATCTTAATAGATATATCTGATTATAAATGATGGCGCTACTAATATATTTGTGACAGATTTCTGCTCCTCCTGCACTGGAATAGAATTGTTTTCTGGACTCATTGCATCACATAGCGACTAATAGGCGCTGTCCAATCCAGTAATACATATCAAACAGCAATATGAAAGATGCAAAAATAATTAACTACTACATTACGAAATTATATTTAATCCTCAGTGCTACATTTTGAAATGTTTGAAATGTATGCATTTTGAAACAATGCAGAATATTGTTAAAACAATATTTTGCAACAAGTAAATAAATTCCAGTGATAGGGCTGTGTAAAGTAAATGTGAGAATGAGACATTTTATATAAAATTCCCTTCTCACCCTCCGCGGGTGGTCTCTTTCATCCTCTGAGCTCGGGTCCTCTACCAGAGGCCTGGGAGCTTGAGGGTTCTGCGCAGTATCTTGGCTGTGCCTAGAACTGCACATTTCTGGACTGAGATGTCTGATGTTGTTCCTGGGATCTGTTTTAGCCACTGCTCCAGTTTGGGGGTGACTGCCCCGAGGGCCCCGATGACCACAGGCACCACTGTGGTCTTCACCTTCCAGGCCTTTTCCAGTTCCTCTCTGAGGCCCTGGTATTTCTCCAGTTTCTCGTGCTCCTTTTTCCTGATGTTGTAATCACGTGGTATTGCTACATCCACCACAACTGTTTTCCTCTGCTGTTTATCCACCACCACAATGTCCGGTTGGTTCAGGCGACTGTGTGGTCTACAAGGAGTTGGTGTTTGGCTCCTCTGCTATTTATGTCGATGCCCTTCTGTGCCGTGCTCATGTATTTATCCATGTGCCTGCTTATCTTATTTGCTATGATGCCTGACATGAGCTTCCATGTTGTAGAGAGACAGGTTATCGGCCAATAGCTGGATGGGACTGAACCCTTTGAGGGATCCTTCTGGATCAAGATTGTGTGCCCTTCAGTTAACCATTTAGGGTGAGTTCCATTTTGTAGCAGCTGGTTCAGTTGAGCTGCCAGTCGCTCATGGAGGGCAGTGAGTCGGTTAATCCTCCTGGCTTCATTTTCTCTCGTGTATCTCTTTAGGCGGCTAGCCAAGGCTTGGAGCCTTTGTTTGGCAGTTTTGAGTGCTTCAGGTATGGGCATCTGACTGTACTTTATGGGTACTGGTCTTTTCATTGCACCCCTTTGGAGCTCTGGCAGTTGGCTCACTTCCATCCTTGTTACCTTGATTTTAGCCTCTAACCATCTTTTCCATGGTGGGTATTGAATCTCATGGCTCTCATGGTTGCTCTTATAGCCAATATATAGTATATATATACTGCCACCCACTGAAAATGCCCTTGCCCCCCTCTTGCCTCTCCATAGATATTTTTTCTAGATCTGCCCCTGGCGGGACCTAAATAGGAACCCCACAATACATTTCCCCATTCATTCTTTCATGTACAAAGACCAGTCATCCTGGTCCCTTAGCAGAGAAACAGCCCCAAAGCATGATGTTGCCACCCCCATGCTTCACAGGTGGTATGGTGTTCTTTGGATGCAACTCAGCATTCACTCTCCTCCAAACATGACGAGTTGTGTTTATACCAAACAGTTCTACTTTGGTTTCATTTGACCATATGACATTCTCCCAATGCTCTTCTGGAACATCTAAATGTTCTCTAGCAAACTTCAGACAAGCCCGGATATGTACTGACTTAAGTAGGGGGACACGTCTGCAGTGGTGTACTTAAGTACTTAGTTGTACTTAAGTACAATTTTCGTGTATCTGTACTTTACTTAAGTAGATTTAATAATGGGTACTTTCTACTTTTACTCCACTACATTTTACAGTAAGTATCTGTACTTTCTACTCCACTACATTTCTACAAAACCGTCGCGTTACTCGTTACATCCAAGTCGCGTTGCGCTTTTTGTCCGTTAAAATGAGTAGTTCAGGGTCTTAAGGTGGCGCCGTAAAATCCAAGCAATAACGTAACTTACGTGTCTGTTGTCACCCTTAGCCTCCCCCTTTACTCGCACGTGTAGCTCCAGACATGCGCAGTGGTTTTCTCTGAGTGGGAGAAGATGTCTGTCTAATCGTCAGTAATATAATAGCGCTGCATAAATCATAAGATATGGCGACATGTAAAATTAGCAGCACTTCACTTTCACAGACGGTTGGGACTTCGTCCAACTTTTAGCGTCACTTGGAAGGAAAGCTTAAAGAAAGGTAAGCCTAGCAAAGCTAGCTGTACAGAGAGACATGTTGCATCTGCGATGAAAAAAAGTTGTCACTCATGCGCTGAATTATTGTGCGGAGGTGTTGACTGAGGTGTCGCAAATATGGGACAATGCTGTGACCAAAGTCTGCAATATAGTAATATG
This sequence comes from Poecilia mexicana, assembly GCF_051168715.1. NCBI lineage: Eukaryota > Metazoa > Chordata > Actinopteri > Cyprinodontiformes > Poeciliidae > Poecilia > Poecilia mexicana. The sequence continues at coordinate 9,473,880 of NW_028263384.1, forward strand.
ACGTTCATGAACAATCCAATTCTTCTGGACGGATCTTTACTAAGGTTGATAGGACTGAAGCCTTACTGAGAGCTGTTCTTTGTTCTTGTGATGCTCTGCGTACACTGAAGTAGCTATTATTATTTTTATTTCATTAAAAAACATATAGATTTATTTAATTGGTGAATAAATAAAACGAACATAAGAACGCAGAGCATGCTCATTGCTCTGTGTTTTCGTCACCTGTCATGGTGGCAGACATGGAGGGAGGGTGAGAACAGTCACGGTGCTCCTTCTGCTTGGTTACTTCTTGCTTATTGTGCCTTGGACAGTGTTCATAGTTGACCGTTGTTTACTGTTAATTGCTATGTTTAATAGTGCAGACAGTTGTGGATTCTGACATGGGCAATATGGGCAACCACCCAGGGCGTTATCTTTTTAGGGATGGCATGAGACCTCTGCGGATTGTAGCACAGAGATGAAAGCAAAGCAGAATGAAGAAGAGTTTGAATTGATACTGGTTAAATTTATTTCAGATTTAAGTATTTAATATTTAGGTGTTTTTATGGGAATGTGGATCTTTCAGATCAATTTGAGAAGCAATGTTGATAGGTGCACTTAATTTTATTGCATCATGTAGCACAGGGTGCTGGTCTTGGTCTTGATTTGGTCTCGAGTTCGGTGGTCTAGAGACTACAACTCTGCTATGCGGCTCCTTGGTTTGATGTCCTCCCCCTCCCACCCTCTTTCCATCCCCTTTCTGTTGGATTTCTTTCAAAATATTTTTTTTTCTCATTTTGTCTCTCATAGTTGAGGTCCACCTAAAATGTCAATTACAGGCCTCTTTCATCTTTTTAAGTGGGATAACTTGCAGAAGTGGTGACTGACTAAATACTCCCCCCCCCACTGTAATAAAGTCAGAAAACAGTTGTATCAGCTGACATGAACTTTGCATGTTCTCCACTTGATTACAATAACTAGTAAAACTATAAGAACTAGTGATTTCCCCACTTTAAATGGCCTCTAGATGTTTTTCACCCTGTAGTGAAAGCTTATACAGAAGATGAATCATTCTTTTTAATCCATACATGACTCATTTAGAAATGCTTGTTGGGGGTTTCCTGTTGCATCCACCCTTAGCTTGCATTAAAATGACATGTTAGCTCAAAACCTAACACAACATGCCGTGTCAAACTTGTAACCAAACCCTGTTGTGTTAAATGACCCTGAGGTGCTCTGGTTGATATAATATCCAGCAGTGTGTGGAACAACAACCTGAAGGGGGTTACTTTAACCCAGCTGTTTTATGGGACGTTTTCTCCTCGAGTTTATTTTATCACTGTTAACTCTCCTATTTTAAAACATTAGGAACTCATTTTGGAAAGCATATTTAGCTTGTTGCGCATACTTGAAGTTAGTTTGCTTTCCAAAGTTAAAACATACTCAGACGGAGGGATTAGTGTTATGAAAAGATGCCATTGGCTTGGCTTTCCTACACTGAAACGTTTTAATATTTAAATAATCAGCTGAACTCTGTATTACTACAAATGAAGTGAATTGAATTGTATGTAATTGGATTTGAATCTGACCACAGTTAAGCCAAAAATTACTAGTACTCCTGGCATATTTATGAGTTTAAAGTAGTCTTTAAATTTTACAAACATGTTTCTTCGATCTGGAAGTAATTTTAATATCTTGGAGTAGAGACTATATGAAAGAAGTTAAAGATTAAGGTAATGGCATTTAGGCCATCCAACCCCGAAGACTTGGAGCTCATCACCAGATATAAATAAAAAAATACCAATGGAATGATGGAGAAGTTAGATTTGATTGCTGTAGTCCATTTGGGAATTGATAATAACTATACGTCACTTCAAAATCAGCTCTCATTTTGGAGTATTTTATTACTTTTTGGGAAATGCTTGGCTCAGTGTTTTTTAATCGTGAACACTGTAATGGAATGGACTGGATTGATCTGGCTTAAATTTGGATCCATTTAGATTATCCATCCATTTTCTGTACACCCTTGTCCCTAGTGGGGTCAATAGGGGTCCTGGTGCCTATCTCCAGCTAACGTTCCGGCGAGAGGCGTGGTATACCCTGGACATGTCGCCAGCCTGTCGCAGGGCAACACAGAGACACACAACCATGCACACACTCACACCTAGAGAGAATTTTGGAGAGACCAATTAACCTGACAGTCATGTTTCTGGACTCATTTTGGAGCCGGAGTACCCAGAGAGAACCCACTCATGCACAGGGAGAACATGCAAACTCCATGCAGAAACTCCCCAGGCTGGGAATCAAACCCAGAACCTTCTTACTGGAAGGCAACAGCTCTACCACCTGCACCACTGTGTAGCCCCATTTAGATTATTTCTGTCTAAATTGCCCTTGTGTGTCTGCGTGTGTGCGTCTGCGCGTGTGCGTGTGCGTGTGTGTGCGTTTGTTTGTAATACCTTGTGGGGACGATTTTCCTGACATATACTACGTTGTGGGGACCAATTGCTCCTTGTGGGGACCGGAGCCTGGTCCCCACAAGGGGAAACCCTGTTTTTGGGTCAGGGGTCAGAGTTAGGGCTAAGGTGTGAATTGAGTTTTGGTTAGGGTTAGGTATGTGATGGTTTGGGTTAGGAAAAGGGTAAAGGTAAGGTTTAGGCTGTAGAAATGAATGGAAGTCAATGGAAAGTCCCCAAAAAGATAGCAACACAAACATGTGTGTGTGTGTGTGTGCGTGTGTGTGTGTGTGTGTGTGTGTGTGTGTGTGTGTGTGTGTGCGTGCATGGGTGGTTATCCTACGGAATGTTTCATGTGTGTTGCTCTAAACACACATGAAACATTAATATTTTTGCTTCTTTGTTCTTAAAAAAAATCTTACTGAAAAAACCCCATAGATGACATAACTTTGAGTCAAATGAAAAACAGACACTTGATTTGTTTCACTTAAATTTTCTATATTTACATTAAACTTCAGTCAACAACAGTATCAAATCCTTGAAATGTAGAAAAACATTTTTTTCCAAATAATGAATGATGAAATGCACTATTAAAATAGCTTTTTATAGTTTCAATAGATTTACAATTATAGCAGTTGTTCATCCAAACTGATTGCTTGTTCTATTTTTAAAAAACTATATACAGTATTTGCTTGATGACATACAAAAAGACATTTCTACTATCCATTTCTAAACTTTATGTTTGCATCTCTAAACTGTTTGGTGCCCAGTCCAGAAAGCCTCAACCCCCCCCAAAAAAGAATAAAAGTGTTATGTAACATAACAGACTGCGGATCAACAGCTTATTGTGAACCTATGAACTTTTAAGTTAATGACAACATTTAGTAAGTGAGACAATTTAAGATAGGAGTAAAAATATTTGAATCTGACCCTGGAATGCCGCCTTTCTGGTGGGGAAGGAGGTTGAGCTGGTGTGTGAGGCTGAGTGTGCTTCATATACAGATTAGTAGAAGTATTTCACACTGAAATACTGTCAATAAGTCACATGACCCAGAAGCTATTGAAGAAAAACACTAAATTATAACAAATAAATAGGCAAGAAATATAAAAATGAGTTAAAATGGAATAAAAATGTGTGCCTCATCTATACAGACTAGTAAAACTATTTTACACTGATTTTGAGTAAGTAGGTCACATGACCCGGAAGCTATTGAAGAAAAATACTAATATTAAAATTATTTTAAAATATTGACTTAAAAATGTAATAGTGGACAGTGTGTATCATGTAATAGCATGAATTACCACTTTTGTGTCAGTTGGTCACAAAGCAAGGCATTTATTTACATTTGTTTGATGAGAGTGTTTGTTTCAGGAATCTGCAATAAAGGATTAAAAAAAAAAAGCTAAAGAAAAAATTCTATCAGTGATAAGCTGCTGTGATCAGTGATACGAATGGTAGATACCAACCTCCTGAGCCTCCCAGGAGGCACAGGAGGGACTGACCGTCTGAAGCCATTCAACAGGGCTGATAACATCCGAATCCGGTGCCTCTTTCAGCTTCGTTGTACAAACCAATTCAAATCCAGTTTATTAAACATTTCATGTTTATACACAGTAAGGGTTGATACCATTCGTATTTTCTCATTGATATTCATCTATTTTGAATGTCTACAATTTTTTTTAACTCTTCTGGACAGATTGCAGTTTTCTTTTTTCCAGAGTATATAAACCCTGAAAAAGTGTTAAAATCAACTCTGTGGGAGCTAAATCAACACTGGGCTTTTTGCTGTGCACACTTTTAGGGGGCATCCTAAGGGGGGACAAATCAGGCCATGTGGATTTTGGTCAGGGGGAGATTTGTATTGACTTTTCAAGTGAGATAGAACCTCATTGTTTAGGAACAGTCAGTGATGTCATGGGGACAAAGATCATGACATCACTCATGACTTTGTGATGTCATACTCAATGGCTTTGAATATGACAAAGACACTGATGATAACTCAGACTTCCAAGGAGTTCCAAGATAGATTACATTCTGTGAAAATGTGTCCGGAGACTTAAAACGATTGCTATAAAAAAGGAAAATGAAACGTTCAGCAGAAGATTTGCAAACCAAGGCCAGGTCGGATCAACAAACTGACAATGATCCCCAAACCCAAAAGAAACTCATGAAAAATGAGGGTGAGAGAGCCAGAGATGCAACAAGACCATCCATACAGCAAAGAGGCAATTCTCCTTCCAAGGACAGAAAAAAACATACCGAAAAGGATTTACAACTAGAAAACATATCCCTGCAGAAGGAAATGAAAGGGTTAGAGGTAAAATATTTTAAACTTTCTAACAAATGTAAAGGGTTTTTGACCAAACTTCAGGAACGTGATGCTAGAATTCAGACTCTAGAAGATCAGTTAAAAAACATGAAATCTAGTCTTGCAGAGAAGACAAATTCTCTGATGCTTGCAACAGCACAAAGACGAGATTTGACTGATAGATTGGCAGCAATGAAGCTCTACAAAGATAGAGCATTGATCGCTGAGAAACAAGTCTCAGAGCTCACCGATGACAACCAAAAATTGAAAGTACAACTAGACTTGTCTCATCAAAAAGCAAGCGCATTTAAAGATGAATTAGAGGCCCACAAAGAAGAGCTTTATAAGCAGTCAGATCTCTTGAAAACTAAAGAGAACACAATTAGCCATCTTAACATCGCATTGGATGTAAAACAAAAGCAAATCGATGCTCAGGCAGAGGAACTTAAGAGACAACGCAAACTTGCAGAAGAGACAGAAGTTGAGGCGAGAAGAAATCGCCTAAATGAAGAAACATCAATGAAGCGAATAAAGCACAAAGATGAAGAAAATTTGAGCCTACGAAAGGAAGTCACGGGACTAAAAAAGGCTTTGAGTGAAACTGAGATGAAGTTGTCAAAACTAGATGTGAAATTCCAATTCCTCCAGGAACACCTTAAAAGTGCTCACACAGAAAAAACAGGCCTGCTGAAAGAAAAACGAATTCTGGAACATTCTTTAGCTAATTATGAGAAAGAGATTATCGAAACACAGACAGTCCTGCAAAAGTTCCAGCAAGACAATAAGTTTCTTAAGGATCAAGTGGAGCAGCTCAAGGCAAAGCTGGCTGACGAGATTCGTAGCAGCAAGAAAAATAAGATAAAATTTGAAAAAGACCTCTTGCAGAAACAGGAAGAATATACCAAACTAAAGACGCAGACAGAAGACTCTCTGGCAAAGAACAGGAGAGCTACAGAAGCAATTTTCTATAGTGAGAGAAAAATTGGAATACTGGCAGACACAATCCGCGAACAGGAATGTAAAATTATAGAGCTATCTAAGGAAGTTCTAAGACTCCATGAGAATGAGCAGAAATTTAAAATGGTTAAAGAAACATATTCTAAGGTAGAAAGGTTATGGATGGATGAGGATAAAGGAGATATTATAATTCTCCCAGATGACGACACGAAAAATGAGAAACTCAGAGTGTATCGATCTGAGATCCACAGATTGTCCACAAAACTGAAAGAGAAGGAAGGAGAATTTAAGAATCTCAAGCTTGAGGAGGAGAAGCTGCAGCAAGTGCTGAAACATCTCAAGTGTAAGTTAGACCTACTGCCGGAAGATACATTGAATAGAGTGCAGGAGAGTCAGAGCACTGCTAAAGCTCTCAGAAGACAGATCAAAGCCCTAGAGAAAGAGATAAGTGTGCTTTTAACAAAAATAAAGACGCAAGAGTACAACATCACAGGGTTGAAAAATAAAATTTCAGATATCTCATTTTCACAGAAGGATAAAATTCCGCCAATTCAGTCAAATAATATCAAACTGAAATCTGAGGACACAGACCCAAAGCCGACGAAACCCCAAAATATTATTTATCTTCCGCCTATTCATATCACTTCATGTGGAAAGACAAAATCAAAATATCTCCACAGACGGTCAAAATAAAGTTTTCTTTTTGACAGGGGGACCGTTGTCAAAGTTTAATTGGTTTTTGGATGGATGGATGGATGGATGGATGGATGGATGGATGGATGGATGGATGGATGGATGGATGGATGGATGGATGGATGGATGGATGGATGGATGGATGGATGATGGATGGGTGGGTGGGTGGTCAACCCTCTGTGTTTGGTTAGAGATTGGTTTAAGTCTCTAAAGATATTGATGCAGAAAACAGAAATTATTGAGAAGGGTGGGGTTTATGAATCCAGGGGTCCACCCAGGAACTAAATATTTGTCATAATTATCAGCAGGGGCGGATCTAGAATAATATCTATGGGGTGGCAAGGGGATTTTCAGGGGTGGCAGCATATATATATATATATATATATATATATATATATATATATATATATATATATATATACACATATATATATATGTGTGTGTGTGTGTGTGCTGGAAGTACCATCATGGGAGGACAAGCCCCTACATGGAATGTACCACCGATAAATAACTGAAGTGGCTGATATCAGGAAATCCTACCAATGGCTGAAAAAAGCTGGACTTTTTTCCAGCCATTGGTAGGATGAGGGCAGCCAGGCCCTCATCCTGGCTGCCCAGGAACAAGCCCTAAACACCAGAGCAATAGAGGCTCAGATCTACCTGACCGATCCTGTGGGACTTCCAGATCCAGACAGACAAGATGGTAATGGCAAACCAACCGGACATTGTGGTGGTGGATAAACAACAAAGGAAAGCCGTTGTGGTGGATGTAGCAATACCAAGTGATTACAACATCAGGAAAAAGGAGCACGAGAAACTGGAGAAATACCAGGGCCTCAAAGAGGAACTGGAAAAGGCCTGGAAGGTGAAGACCACAGTGGTGCCTGTGGTCATCGGGGCCCTCGGGGCAGTCACCCCCAAAGGCTTGGAAGCGAAGCCGGTAAGGCAGCAGTGAGCTGAGCCTCACCTGGGATTGCACAACCTCTCGCTAACTGCACCGGTTGCCATTCTATGAGAGCGTGCTCCTCCTGTCTGTACGTCGCCAATAAAATGGTTAAAGACATTTAATATATGGACTGAGTTTCCATAATTTAGCTTATGTATATAATGTACAGTGTTTTTTGTCACCAACTGTGTGTGTAGCGTGTTTCGTGTGCTGAGCAGCGATCATAAAAGGCAGAGAACAGATTCGAGGTGAGGCAGGCAGTTCTCGTGCCTCATCGCTGGGGGCGCTCATGAACCCAGATATTGTGACTCCACAACTGCAGAGTAAGAGACAGTAACAGCGAGCTAGCCATACAGTAGCTGAGCTGATACAGAGAGCGAGAAAGACGTGGTTTTGAGTTGTACTTTAACGGTTTCTCCCTTTGCTGTTAAGCTCAGCACGAAATTAATAATATCTACATGTCTAAGTTTGATTGAGATAACGGAATTATTCTGCGGTGCGGCTATGGATGTCATATAAAGGAATAGCCTTTTTGCCCTCCAGCATTGTACGCATGCGTGAAATTTCCTTATGTAAACAATAACATGTAGGGGGTCTAGATTTGTAAATCCGATTATAATTAAGTCGGTGCCTCACCAGCAATGAACCTCGCCGCACGTCACCTATATATATATATATATATATATATATATATATATATATATATATATATATATATATATATATATATGACTGATGACTGTATAGCTCAATGGGTATGTCACCAGTCTTCCACCCGGGTTCGATATGCATAACATGCTGGCTCAGACGTCGCCCGGCCAAACAAGGTCTGCGTCAGGTGCTGGGGAACCATCCCCAGTCTACAATGACTGCTAAACAACTAGTAGCTCAGTGTTCCAACATCCGCAAACGGCAACTGCTATCACACCTTGAGATTGACGAGGTACAACACAAATGCTACGGCAAGGGGGAGGAGCCTGGATGTCAGGACAAGGGGGAGTTAACTACAACTACCCCAGAGACTGGGTATGTAGCCCCAGTAATCAACGAACCATCAAAGCTGAACGAGGCAGCAGCTGACCTGAGAGAGAGAATCATGGCCTGAATGAACACCAGACAACCCCGACGCCAACTACAGCAGCTGAGTGAAGTACCATCAGAAAGTCTCATTGAAGATGTGAATGCAGCATTGAGAACGATCCCTACCAACACCATAACAGAAACCAATGAGCTGATATACAACTCAGCATCAGTGATCCTTGATATGCTTGGCTATAAGAGCAACCATGAAACCCAATATCCACCATGGAAAAGACAGTTAGAGGCTAAGATCAAGACCTGACATGATCCATGCCTACTGGCTAAAGAAACTCACTGCCCTCCATGAGCGACTGGCAGCTCAACTGAACCAGCTGCTAAAATGGGACTCACCCTGAATGGTTAACTGAAGGGCGCAATGGAAGGGTTTAGTCCCATCCAACTATCGGCCAATAACCTGTCTCTCTACAACATGGAAGCTCATATCAGGCATCATAGCGGCTAAGATAAGCGGACACATGGATAAATACATGAGCCGATGCCCTTCTATGCCGATGCAAAGAAAGCCTATGAGTCATTGAATGCTTAGAGATGTATCAATAGGATACATTATATGTGGCATATACCAAGGAGATGCTCTGTCCCCACTGCTGTTCTGCATAGGCCTGAACCCCCTCAGCCAAATCATCAACAAGACTGGCTAAGAGCGAGCGAGACATCGACTCACTGATCCACACCACCAGGATCTACAGCACTGACATTGGGATGTCATTCGGACTAGAGAAGTGTGGCCGGATGGTTACAAAGAGAGGGAAGGTCTCACTCCCAGAAGGAACAATAGCAGACATAGAGCACAGTTACAAGTACCTGGGAATACCACAAGCAAATGGCAACCTCGATGAGGTCACAAGGAAAGGAGCCACAGCCAAATACCTCCAACGAATAAGGCAAGTCCTGAGAAGCCAGCTCAATGGCAAGAACAAGATCCGTGCAATAAACAGCTATGCCTTACCAGTAATCAGATACCCTGCCGGAATAATTAGCTGGCCAATGGAAGAGATAAAGGCCACAGATGTTAAGACTCGGAAGCTACTAACCATGCATGGAGGGTTCCACCCCAAATCCAGCACCCTGAGACTGTACACAAGCCGTAAGGAAGGAGGCAGAGGACTAGTGAGTGTGAGAGCCACTGTCCAGGATGAAACATCCAAGATCCATAAATACATCAAGGACAAAGCCTCAACGGACGATGTGCTCAGCGAATGTCTCAGACAATGGGGAACAGAGGACGAGGTGCTGGAGGAACCATCATGGGAGGACAAGCCCCTACATGGGATGTACCACCGACAAATAACTGAAGTGGCTGATATCAGGAAATCCTACCAATGGCTGGAAAAAGCTGGACTCAAGGACAGCACAGAGGCCCTCATCCTAGCCGCCCAGGAACAGGCCCTAAACACCAGAGCAGTAGAGGCTCAGATCTACCACACCAGACAAGACCCAAGGTGTAGGTTGTGTAAGGAGACCTCTGAGACAGTCCAGCGTATAACAGCAGGGTGCAAGATGCTGGCAGGGAAAGCGTACATGGAACGACATAACCAAGTGGCGGGCATAGTGTACAGGAACATCTGTGCAGAATATGGACTGGAAGCCCCAAGATCAAAGTGGGGAACACCCCCAAAGGTGGTGGAGAATGACCGAGCTAAGATCCTGTGGGACTTCCAGATCCAGACAGACAAGATGGTAATGGCGAACCAACCGGACATTGTGGTGGTGGATAAAGAACAGAGGAAAGCCGTTGTGGTGGATGTAGCAATACCAAGTGACTACAACATCAGGAAAAAGGAGCACGAGAAACTGGAGAAATACCAGGGCCTCAGAGAGGAACTGGAGAAGGCCCGGAAGGTGAAGACCACAGTGGTGCCTGTGGTCATCGGGGCCCTCGGGGCAGTCACCCCCAAACTGGAGCAGTGGCTAAAACAGATCCCAGGAACAACATCAGACATCTCAGTCCAGAAATATGCAGTACTAGGCACAGCCAAGATACTGCGCAGAACCCTCAAGCTCCCAGGCCTCTGGTAGAGGACCCGAGCTCAGAGGATGAGAAGGGAATTTATATATATATATATATATATATATATATATATATATATATATATATATATATATATATATATATATATATATATATAATATAACGTCTCATTCTCACATTTACTTTACACAGCCCTATCACTGGACTTTATTTACTTGTTGCAAAATATTGTTTTAGCAATATTCTGCATTGTTTCAAAATGCATACATTTCAAACATTTCAAAATGTAGCACTGAGGATTAAATATAGTTTCTTAATGTAGTTAATAATTCTTTTTACGTCTTTCATACTGCTGTTAATTGATATGAATTACTGGATTGGACAGCGCCTATTAGTCGCTATGTGATGCAATGAGTCCAGAAAACAATTCTATTCCAGTGTAGGACGAGCAGAAATCTGTCACAAATATATTAGTAGCGCCATCATTTATTATCAGATATATCTATTAAATACGACTTAAAATAAAGATGAGAAAACTGATATTTGATACATAAGTTCTCTGCGGTATAAATGTACAAACAGTTTGTGCGTTCACACTGCAGCCTGAAGTGACTCAATTCCGATTTTTTGGCAATTCCGATTTTTTTGCCGGGGCGTTCACACTGCCAGTAAATGCGACCTGTATGTGTTCTGCAGTGTAAACGGGCAAACGACCTGAAAGTGTCCCGCATGCGCAGTAGAGGGCGCAATAGCGTCAGCGTTCTCAGTGTTCTGCCAACTGCCATAAAAAGAAGAAGTGCTCAGTGTTTGCGGCAGTGTTGTGTTCAAGACCACCTAACCCGAGACCAAGACAAGACCAAGACCAGAGTGTATCGAGACCGAGACAAGACCAAGACTTTTGGGGTCCGAGACCAAGTCAAGACCAAGACCGAGGGGAGTCGAGACCGAGTCAAGACCAAGACCAGCGGCCCGTGCTACATGACACAATAAGATGTAAAATATGATCGAAATTGCTTCTCAAAATAATCTGAAAGATCCATATTACCATAAAACACCTAGATATTAAATATTTAATACATTTTACTAATATTAAATATTCCATTTATGTGCTAAAAAGTGTGATGGTCTCGTGCCATCCCTAAAAACATAACACCCTGGGCATTTGCCCATATTACTCATATAAAAAGCCACCACTGTCTGCACCATTAAACATAGCAATTGAGGCAATGCCCTGACGGTAAATAACGCTCAACCATGAACACTGACCAAGGAGCAACAAGCAAGAAGTAACCAAACAGAAGGCGCTCATAGTGACTGTTCTCACTCTCTCCCAGTACATGAAGCCAGGTAGTCTGACACCATGGCAGACATTGCAGCTGCCACTTTGAACAAAAACAATCAAAGAGTGCATGCTCTGCGTGCTCTTTCGTTCTTGTGTTTTAGTTATTTGTTAATTTAAATATTAACGTACATAATAAAATAAAATAATGATGCAGTGTACACAGAGCATTACAAGAACAAAGAACAGGTGTTCTGTCAGGTCAGATCACGGTGTTCTGTCAAATCAGCATACGTTGTCAGATAGTCGTACGCTTAGCTCAGATATGCATACGCTGTCATTACCATATGATTTTATTTAATCAGCAACATAGAAACATGACGTAGATCATCATACACTTGGTTATTAACAGTTGTATGGCATCCAGCTGCAGCCAGACCTGCTTTAAACACACTTTGAAACCACGACAACGCATGTATATCCAGCTAGTTATCACATTATGTCATATTATAAACAATTTAATTACTTATTTTCGTCATAACTTGTTGCGTATACTGACAACTACACTGACGGTCGGACTTAATGCGCATGCACTGGCATGGTACTCACTGCATGTATGCTATTCTGACAGCGTATGGCTATGTCATAGAACACCGGCTATATCTGTCAGACACGTCATTACCATAAGATTTCATTTAATCAACAACATAGAATCATGACGTAGATCGTCATACACTTTGTTATTAACAGTTGTATGGCATCCTGACTTAGCGGTTAAGTGAGTTTTACACAGCGTGTGTTGTAGCTGACTCCAGCTGCAGCCAGACCCTGCTTTAAATACACTTTGAAACCATGACAACACATGTATATCTATATAGTTATCATTGAAAACAATTTAATGACTTAAGTTCATCATAACTTGCTGCGTATGGTGAACTGACAACTCCTCTGACGGTCGGATTTCTTAATGCTTAATGCATGTATGCTATCCTGACAGCGTATGGCTATCTGATAGAACAACGGCTCTCAGTGAGTGACACTCCAGTCCTATCTAATAAGTAAAGAGCCGTGGAGAAGAATCGACTGTTTCTGAATGTCACCTCACTATATTGCAGACTTTTGGACATAGCGTTGTCCCATATATGCGACAAGTCAGTCAACACCTCCGCACAATAATTCAGCACAGTGAGTGATAACATATTTCATCACAATGCTTATGTGTCTCTGTACAGCTAGCTTTGATAACATCACGTTAACGGAGCTTACCTTCTTTGAGCTACTTTTCTAAGTGACGAAAAAAAGTTAGACGTTGACCCCACCGTCTGTGAAAGCGAAGCGCTGCTGAGTTAGCTGTGGCCATCGGATTTCTTACTATTTATGCAGCGCTATTATATTACTGACGATTAGACAAATATTTTCTGCCGCTGAGAGGAAACCACTGCGCATGTCCTGGAGCGCCGCCCGCGAGTGAAAGGTGGGGAGGGGAGGAGGAGGGAGAGTGAAAGGTGGGGAGGGTGGGGGGAGTAACAGAAACACGTAGTTGCTTGGATTTTAATTGGTGCGTTTTGCATCCACTGAAAACAAAGATGTTAACAAATAAAGTGGACAGTATGCTGTACGTTTAGTGATATTTTCACAGTTGCGGTCTTGACTGGTCTTGAAATAAAATGCCGAGTCCTCAGCGCCCGAGACCGAGACAAGACCGAGACCAAATGCGGTCGAGTCCGAGACGAGACCGAGACCATCAAAAAATGGTCTTAAGACCGGTCTTAAGACCAAGACCAACTTCGAGTACCACAACACTGGTTTGCGGAAGTAAACATGGAAGCTAACGGTGGAGCTTAGCTTATATATTTGAAGTTTTGTCCGGCCGGAGCAGCATATTAACAACTTAATCCTCATATAATCCGTCATGGTTGTTGTTTTTCTTCCCAGTTGCGCTTATCAGGACGCAGAATAGTGAGATTTGTTGAGAAACAGTGATGTTCAGTTCGGATGTTAGGTCGCATTTGAATCGGATACGTATCTGATATGGGTCACATTCGAAAAAGAATCCGACCTGTGCTGTTCACACTGCCATGAAAAGATCGGATACAGGTCGCATTACGTCAAAAAAATCGGAATTGAGTCACTTCAGGCTGCAGTGTGAACGCACCGGTTTCTGTTAGTTCTGTGAAGATGCAAGAAAGAGCAAATTCGAATTCAAACAAAACTAGACAAAACCACTTCTATTCTGCTTTCTCTCACTCTGTGTCAGCATTACACCCGTTGCCATGCCAACCGACAGACAACATCTCAATGAGCAGATAAAGCAGAGATGCATTCAACCCTATCAGGAGAATCAACACCAAAAAACCAACATTTCCCACACAAAAAAGTACGCAAAAACACCAAAACAGGACATCCAGTTTGTTATGGATGGATGTCCTGCTATGTGAGGACATCCATCCACATAGCAGACATCCAGCCTGACAACAGGCTGGATGTCTATATTGTCATTATTAATATATTTTCGCCTGAACACAGCGGTGGTTGATTAGCTGATTTAAACACCTGCTCTACTGATGACTTGGTGTGCGAGTTGTCCTGTTTTGCTGCAAACGGAACCAAAACACACCGGACTGCGCAGCACATGCAGAGCCGTGCAGGGACCTTTGGAGGGGCGGGGGCTCAAAGTAAAAAAAGGGCACATTGAAGAAGATCTTAAAACACTGTAAAACAACATAGCAACAACCCATATTAGTCCAGAATTTAATTGGATCCTACTATATCATTGCCATCATGTGGAGACAATGCAAAGCAAATGTAGTATATTTTCCCCAACAGGTATGAAGTTGCTGTTTTTGCTGCTATAAGGGGAATTCGCTCTTTCTTGCATTTTGACAGAACTAACGGAAGCCAAACTGTTTATATCGCGGAGAATTTATGTATCAAACATCAGTTTTCTCATCTTTATTTTAAGTCGTATTTGGTTACTTTCCCCCAATACACATATATATTAAGGTTCGGCATTGTTTGTCTTAGTTTTTTGTAAAAGTTGGATGTCTTACTAGAAAAAAATGGGACCTTGTATGTTTTCTGATAATATATTGTATCGGTCGGATGCATATGTTTAAAACTCAAAATATATTCATCAGCTTTTGTAGGAATGAACCCTTATGCAATAATTTTCAGAACTGATGTGCCTGTAGACAAATAAATGCTGAGAAACATAAAAGTCGCAAACAATAATAGGGTACTTATTTTTTTATTAAGACTAAAAACTAAGCAATCCGGTAAGCAGAAGTGTGCATTACAATAATATTCCATAAATATACATTCTATTCATGTCTTTAACCCTTTAACTGCCCGCTCAACCATTTGGTTGAGCACATTTTGGGTCTCTATATCTCAACATGAGGGGTGCCTAACTTAGCTTAACCTGATTGAGCCATCTCTGCCACTTGCTTGAAGTATGATATGCTAAAGAAATTAAATAGAGGGCACTGTTTCTTTAAATTGCATTCTTCTTCTTTCCCTCTCCAACCAGGAAGTCAGAAACACAAAAACTCTGTCACAAATATCGACTGGTTGTGGTAATACTTTGAGAAGTAGGAATAGTTTTCTGGCATATGATAGTGTTATAGACCCTATTAAACAGAATTATGTTACTTTATACCACCTAAAAAACTAAATTAAAAGGTCTAATAATTTTTTAAAAATAAGCTCAACCAAACGGTTGAGATGTCACTTAATGGTAAAAGTAGCAAATTAAGCTAATGTAGTTGACATTTATTTTTTTGGTATAAAATCAAAAGTCATTTTCCTCTACTGGTGCAAATATGAAACAACAAGTGTTATTACAGTGTCATACACTAAGAATAATTACAACAATATCTTACAAATTTTTTTTGTGACTTTCTGAGTTGATATTAGCAAATATGGTAACATTTTAGAATAAATGTGGGGAAATTATGATTTTCACTACTACTAACTAATTTAAACTTTTCAACCACCACTATTTACAATAAATCCTTCTAAGTTGTGAGACCACACAGTCTTCTTGCCATTTTACCAAAAAATCCTCAAGAATCTGATGGTGTTCTGAGCAATGATGACCAAGAAGAAGTTCCCTTGGAGCAGCAAAATGACAACGCAGACCCAAATCACACCTCAGTCTACAACAAAAGCCCAAGAAGAATCTGGAAGCAGGAAGACATTGATGAGTTCCAGGTTCTGAATTCAAGATTTGAACCCCCTGAAGCTCTGCCCTAACCCTATCCTGCCCCTAACCCTATCCCTATCCTAACCTTACCCTAACCCTACCCTAACCCTTTCAGTATTTCAAAATGTTCTTCACTAATGAGATGATTGAACATATCACACATCACACCAATTTGTACTCTGCTCAAGAGCTGGGGGATAAAATCAAGACTAGCCCTGAAGAAATACAGCATTTCCTAGCGATCCTTCTTTTTATGGGTGTTTTCAATTTCCTGTCACTGGAGGACTACTGGCACCATGAATCATGCTTTGACCTGATTGCTGACACTGACTGAAGATAGGAAAAATTAAAATGTAATATTTCCTTGTTCGACGCAATGTTTTTCTTGGTTGAAATTAAAATCAGTGTTTTGTGGCATTTTGACAGAAATAAACTGTATCCATTACCCCAGACATTTTTTTGTTGTTTATTTCTTCATAAATTAGCATTTTATTTTAATTTATCTACTGTACTTGGTATTTTTATTAGGTCATATACAAACCTAGTGATGGTTGAAAAGTTTAAATTAGTTAGTAATAGTGAAAATTATGATTTCCCCATATTTATTCTAAAATTTTACCATATTTGTTAATATCAACTCAGAAAGTCACAAAAATTCTTTTGTAAGATAATGCCATAATTATTATTAGTGTATAACACTGTAATAACACTTGTTTCATATTTGCACCAATAGAGGAAAATGACTTGATTTTATACTAAAGAAATAAATGTCAACTACATTAGCTTAATTTGCTACATTTATTATTAACTTACATCTCAATATTTCCAAAACCACAGGGTCTGTTGAAAAAAAAAATATTGATTGTGTTTATGAATCACCCTAGGGTAAAATAAATGCAAGGAAAAACATTTTCACAAGTTTTTTTTCTTTTTGTGGTTGTCAAAGAGTTAAACCATTAAGTGACCATCTCAACCGTTTGGTAGAGATGAACTTTAACCATAAAGGACATCTCAACCGTTTGGTAGAGATCAATATTTCCAAAACCACAGGGTCTGTTGAAAAAAAAAATATTGATTGTGTTTATGGATCACCCTAGGGTAAAAGAAATGCAAATAAAAAAATTTTCACAAGTTTTTTTCTAGGTGCGGCAGTTAAAGGGTTAAAGGTATATAAGAGTTCCCTTTTAACTTAATTTTATGAAGGCTCATAGCTTACTGTGCAAAGTTCATAAAGGCAGTGCATGCAGAATGTCATGCCGGTACAATAGAATACATGTAGGCGACTTTGAGAATCTTTAGCTTTAAAATGAAAGTCATTTCTCCATTCTGCTGAAATTTGTGGCTCCACAAACACCTTTGTACCACCTGACATCATAAAGATAGTTTAAATCCAAGACGTTTCACACAAAAAAATATCCTCAGATCTTATCAGTCAAAATACTCCCCAGCAAGTAATACAGAAACAGGCCTTCTTTCATTTGTCATGAAGGCTCTTGCAAATATGTTTCTGGTTTCAAACCTTGACAAGCGACATCTTCAATGTCACTTTTTCCAAGTAAACACAAACTCCAGTGTCATGCATATAGCCCCTGCTAAGAGGGAAACATACAGGCAGGTATTATTTCACACAAAGACATGGGCAGAGTATATTAGCAGCATTTTTTTTTTTACCAAGACATGTCACAATCAGCTGATAATTGCAATGTTATCAATGGCATTCCAGATATACCTCCAATGTGAGATTGTGGTTGCAGAGTGCATTAAACAAAATGGAAAGTACATACACATGTTAGAATTAAGCATATCGTTGGTGTAAAGTGACTTTCTTTATTTACATCTGTTAAAATCTAATTACATGAAACGACAGGTGTCAGAACACTTTCAGACCAAACTTCTGCTGAAATCTGACATTACAGTTTGTACGTTGTATGTGAAATCACATGCATTAGCCCTATAATGAACTGAAAACCATGTCAGTGCTGTTTATTAAAGGGGTTTTAGTGACTTATATAGCAGCTATTGTGAATCTTGTGAAACAATATGAAATGCCTATACTTGACAAATATTTTGTCCTACATATAGAAAGTTTACTTTTTTTCATATCGTCCACCAGGTGGCAGAAGATATTCATGTCAAGCGTTGTTTTATTTATTTATTTATTTTGGCACATGATTGTTTGATCTTCCACTGAGATCAGTGATTTGGCATTAGATGTTTTCTCTGTCAGTGTAAGGTGGAGGTTACAAAACATTCCCTTGATTTCTCTTCTTCAAAAGTTATATTATTGCATGATTGATTGAGCTACTGATTAATTGATTAGAAACGGTTTGGTCCAAAAATGCGTAGGCAAAAGAAACACAAGATAAACAAATAAAAGTCACCGCAGCAAAGAGTAAAGTGCAGTTGACTCAGATATAAGCTTCATACAGCGTCTTGCAAAAGTATTGACACCCCCTTGGACATTTGCACACGCGTGATTACTTTTGTAAGGCATTTTGGACCGCTGTTTCTTTTTACACCAAACTTCTTTCCGTTTGTGCTTAATTTAATTTTTACTGGTATTTTCCATGGTGCTAACAGACAAGACGTTTATTACAGATGTATTCATTTTAGCTGAAATCAAGACAAGACGCCCAAACATCTAACTGCAGTTTCAGCTGATAATGCCTTCCTGTTTGCTTGATTAATGGCTTTTAGAGTAAGAAAAAAAAGAACCTTAGATATAGTTCTTAACCACAAAAAAACGTGGCTAGAGGTTTGTGTAAACACAGGCTACATGCTAACATTCAAAATGCAAAAATGAAATTTGCTACAAGCTTTCAGTCAAGTGCTAAGTCGTATTTCTTTCCTAACAATCTACAGCATAGCTCTGACTACGTTAAAAGGAAGGCAGGTAAGGTTCAGGGATGACGTTACAGTCCAACATGTCCTTGAGGGTCCACAGCAGCTACTTCAGCTGTCAGCTTGGTTAAAAATTCATTGCATTGATTTAATGTACAGCAGAGATCCAAGTGTCGTCCCCCTGCTTTTTTTTTTTTTTTTTCTGTGTGCACCCTGGTTACAGTGCTGTGTTTGGAAAGAGTCAATATAAATGCACTGTTCCTCCTGCTTGGCTGGGATATAGGAATACAAGAAGAGTAACTTTTGCTTGTCAGGAGCCCTTCAAAGTAAAAGCCCATCGTCCACAACGAGAAATACCAAACTGTATCTCCCTGTGGGGGAGGGGGGAAGTAGCGAAAGTGTTTCAGTAGCAGCAACGCAACAAGAAAATGCTTATATAATTTAAATCTGTTTCGGTGTCAGTAAAATAATTCACTTTGATGCACCCAATCTTACATGGTTTCCAGCAACTTGCAACCAACAAAACCATGATGGATATTGATTTGTAAAGAGCCTTT
Organism: Poecilia mexicana; assembly: GCF_051168715.1. NCBI lineage: Eukaryota > Metazoa > Chordata > Actinopteri > Cyprinodontiformes > Poeciliidae > Poecilia > Poecilia mexicana. The sequence continues at coordinate 9,493,174 of NW_028263384.1, forward strand.
AGCGCTCCAGTTCCTCTGCTTTGGGTCAATATTCAAAATCAGTTTCAGGAGTTATTTCCATTAAGAGGACTAAAAGCATTGTCTGGGCAGAGCAACATTATTGTCCTTTTCCTGTAAACGGAACAATTTTTTATTTTTTATTTTAAATAGAAATGTGTTCTCGTTAAAAGTGTTACTGGGTATTAACAAAACTATTTACAAAAAAGGCAATTATTATAAAGTTGATCTATTTTGGAGAGCTACCAAATAGATATAGCTGTGATAGCTGCACATTCTGCACCTCTTCCTGTCTCTGCATAGGCATGCAGGTGTTTTTAACTCCCTTTTAAAGGGCGCTAAGGTATGACTGCCAAAATCCTCTTATAGTACATATTCAGGCAATCGGTTTAACTTCACGTACATCCTTTGACTGAGAATTAGTTAAATATGTAGCAGGTATGTTTGTTTTTTGTCTCTGTTGAATCCAGCCCATGTCCTTCGTGACATCCTGGGTTTTTCCTTGTGTGAATACTTGCCAACCAGACTATGCTTAAATATTTTACTCAGAAATGTCAATATTAAAATGCTACAAAAGTTCAGTAACAGAATCGCACTTTACACGTCACAGAGATCCGTTGGAGATCTCTCTGAAGCCGCTGCTTTCGGCCCACCGGCTGGGTGGATCCTCTGAAATGTTAAACTTCCAATCTTTTATGTGTGCACGGTCGTTATCGAGGTCACTCATTTTGATTCCAGCCCTCTCTTGGTGGTTGTTCATAACTGGGCCCTGTTCGTTGGCCAAGCTTTGCGAGCTGATTTTTTTCAGCCTGTCTTCATGGTGTGCTATTTTGTCCGGTGTGGGTCGATCAGCTTTTGGATGGTTTCTCAGTGGTGCAGGTCCGAAGTCCTGTTGACTTGGCAAGGCCACATAGTTTCTGTGGCCGGATTTAAAAAGCACCGACTTGTTGATCTGTTGCTTGCTGCAAACCGGGATTTTATTAGTCTGTATTGTGTTGGCGTAACGTGAAAACCAGTCCCGCTTGAAAACAGCCTGTAGCTGCTCCACCACTGTGGAGTTCCTCTCTGCCACGTTTTCTGGATGACTGATCACAAGGCCTGCTCCTGCGTTATAGTTGAACTCTTTCCCCACCCAGTCAAGGTTGCCTGTCAGGAAACAGAGCAGAGAAAGAAGAAGGATGATATTGCATTAAGATGCAAATATTGATACAGTTATATGTAATGATGATTTATTGAGGGCTTTGTGGACTGTTGTTGCATTTAAGCAGACTTCTTTAGCATGCATTTTAATTGGAAACCAAACTCCACATGTCCAACAGTGCACTGAACAGGATTATATGTAACATCTCGGTTTCATTCGACTGAACCAAAAGTCAAGAGGAGTGACAATCTGTTTGGAGAAAAAAAAAATCCACAGTCATTTGGCTGGTTGACTGCACAAAGGCAAATGCTTACCCACAATCCTTACTCAGAACAACTGAGTCAGATAATAAACAATATTGTGGTTGTGATGACCACTGCATTTATATTAGTCACTTCAGACATCCAACAGTTTCCATAAATGGTTACTTAAAAACATAACCAATCTTATGTGGCATATCTGTTGGAAGATAGCTGTAAGCATTCACAAAGGCACTAAGAAAGATAATATCCAAAACTGCCTTTCATGTCATGTATGCTTGTGTTTAAAAGGCAAACTCATGCTTTTTGAGAGCAGTGGTGTCAAATTCACAGTGTTCTGCTGTGAATTTGACCTTTCAGTGACATCAGGGTCTTGTTAAATTTTTCACTTCAGTTTCAGCTGATAATATGGGACTGAAATTTCAATACTCTATAAGAGCCCAAATGACCTGATAATAATTAGCCGCGTTAAATAGAACATAGGCCATGCTGTCAGTTGCACTTTATGAATTTCAGGCATTCAGCATCTGGAGGTGAGCAACATAGGGTAGCATGGTACGCTAAGTCAAAAATAACAATAGATATGCTCCCAGAAGAAAAAGACATTCTCCCAGATGATTGGGAGAGGACCTTTGGCGCTTTGGAGTTTGGGGATTTACAAAAGTTTATAACAAAAATATAGATCTTGATAAAAATGAATCATAAAGTGCTTTAGATAAAGATGCTTACAGATTCTGTTGTCTCATGCGGTAAGAGAGGAGTTGTAACAGTAATAACTCTGCAGATGAGCTCACCTATATAAACGGCTCTGTCTGTAACCATAAATCTATTGTGATTCATTCCACTGAGATCGTTGTCCCTCTGCACTTTGAAGAACTTCTACACACACAAACAGAGGCACACAATTATACAGTGAGCGTACAGCGCATATACAGGAGCTGAAAATAGTACAGAGTGGTGTTGCACTCACAGCTTCCAGGGAACAGTTGGCCTGCTCCATGCAAAGGCTCTTCAGGGACCAGATGAAGTTAAAAGTAAGAGGATGAGTTTCTTCCCAGCAACTTATCAGCAGACGGATGTGGACCTTCCTCAAGATCAGCGCCTCTCTTAAAAGGCCGTCGATACGAGACCAGTACCTTGGCACCGATGCAAAGGAATCCACAGGCATGGAGCCAGACAGACACACAGAGAAGCGCAGAGAATGATAAATCACTTACAGGTCAAAGCAATGCATTCAAGTTATTAATGGTCAATCCTTGCCAAAAACAGCGTGGAGTGGCAGACAGGCTCTAACCGTTGCATGTCGAGGAGGAGGGGCAGATAGTCAATAGTGGAGATGTAAATGAAATGGCGGGCCTGCTGGATGACTGCGGAGATTGCTTCCAGATCGCTGCTGCGATCCTTGGTGATGAAAACATGTGGCGAGCTCTGTCAACAGAGAAGAAGCAGAGTGCAAATACAGTTAGGATGCGTTACGACTGCTGGACTGGGAATACGCAACTGCTGACTGCGTGCTGTACTCTGAAGATGACATCAGAGCGTTGTGTAAATAGTTTATTACCGGAGAGACTAGAACAAGGATCTTGATGATGAGCAGAAATCCTTTGAAGGGTAATGCTTCTAATATAATGCTAATGAACAAAGACCACTTTAGTCTGAAATTTACATCAATGCCGGCCTATTTATAACGTGGGGGAAAGAAAATACCGAATCGTATATGTGGTTGTAATCCTTCAAATTTAGATTCTGTTGTAAAGTTATTCTTTTGTTGAATATATTGAACGCATACTCAGGTTACAACCACAAAAGCCAATGTATTTAATTGAGATTTTATGCAATAGACTATCACAAATTAATTAATTATTGTGAAATGAAAATGACTTTACATCAACTTAAATCCCACATTTGCTTCTCTTTGGCAAATTTCCCATTATGTTATGACTTGAGGATTCTGGGTAATTAATTTTGCTAAAACATAAATTAAATGTTACATTCATCTCATTTGACAAATGCAAAAGTGACACTTTGGTTGAACTCTGACATGTCAATTATTATCAAGTGAAAAGCCTCAAGCCTAAGAGACTTCTCAAATCACTGGCTTTAAAATTCAAGTTATGCTCCGAGTCTTTTTATCGTCACAAAGTTTGTGACTCAAGTCAAATTGGCGTGACTCTGTTGTGCGTCTCTGTTTGCTAAAATAAACTGGAGTCGATTAATTTCATGCCCTTTATTGGTATCAAAATTGTGTTTTGTCGTCTCAGTGAAGCTAATAAAAAAAAAAAAAAACTGATACTCTGTAACTTACGGAGATGTAGGTTTCAACTTTTGTTTGGTTAACCAAGAGACTTCCAGGTTTCTCTTTGCTAAAGAAGGGAAACAGACGCTTGGACCAAAAGGTGGGGATGAAGGTTTTATGCTGAAGCCCCCAGTAGAGGCTGAAAATCTTGTGCAGGTCCAAGGCCAGAGGTTTGCAGTCGTACACCACCACACCGAGCTCCTTCCTCTGCGGAACAAGTAGAACACAATTAGACACACAACCAACATCAACTACAGTCGTATTCACTTTCTCATAAAGCTCATTTATCAGATTAAAATTACAGTCAAAAAATAACTACCTTTCAGCTGGTACTTTTCAGCAAACCCATATTTCTCTATTATAAATGTTTTATTGTATATTCCAATACAAAAGTGTAATATTTTCTGCACTATAAACAGAAAATCATCATAATTAACAGGAAGAAAATAACAGGAAAATACTAATCTGTGAGGATTTGGTTTTTCTGTGTGTCAGTTTAGTTCCTGTGTCATCTAGTCTGCCCTTGATAGTCTTCCCTGTCTGATCCTTGTCTTTGCTGTCTTACGTTTTGTTGTTTCGCTGCCAGTGCTAGAGTTCTTGTTACTTCGCTCACTTGTGCTGCCTGGACTGCGCACTTGCTTTTTATACTCATTAAATCGTCAAACTAAGTTGCTGCCTCACCTCTCTGCTTTCGGGTCCGAACCTCAAACAACCGCGAATCACTTCACTTTGTGGATAAAGTTCTGGAAATGCATGGAGTTTCAATGATATTCTAACTTATTGAAAAGATCTGTAGCCATTTATTTATTATGACATTTTCTTTTCTTTTCTTTTTTTTTATTAAACTACGTTGAATCACCTCCTGAATAAATGATGCTTAACACACACTTGCTTTGCCTCCTTTTCTGCAATATTATGATCATTTCCCTCCACACTTTCCACTGTAATATTTCCGCTTTGGTTCATGATGTACTTTGAGGTGGGTCTACATTACGGTGGTCAGAGATCTCCAGTCCATGCTGGCGCTGCCGATGTAGAAATGCTTCCTGTCGACGACCCAGAAAGATGACTTGAGGAAGCCTTTGGTTAGGGCTGTCATGTTCACCTCGTGAACCTCAGCGTCTGCAAAATTGGGAGGGAAAAAAAAAAAAGAAGAAATGAAAGTACACATTGAAGCCAATAAAAGACAGAAGCAGGTTGTTTATGACATGAACAACAAAGCAAGAGACTAACTGAGAAACATGCGCAGGATATTTAATTACTGACAGATTAAACATGTAAACGCAACATGTCGCGTGTTTAGCTAAAAGCAGGTGGAGCGTAGAAAGCAGAAGGGTAGAGCTGACCGTGATTGTCTGCGAGCGTCTTCAGCTCTGCTGAGTCGAAGTCTCCTGTGGAGATCTTCAGCTGGATTCCTTTGTCTTTCAGTCCCTGCAGCCTGGATAGCAGAGCCCTGCCCTGAAACAACCCAATACTGTCTTATTAGTGTTCTAATAAGACGGCTCACTTCCTAAACTTATGTTATTAATGCTGTTTTTCCCATGTAGAGAGCTACAGTGTCTGTGATGTTGGTTTTGATTTCTGCTCCCAGTGATAGTCATGGTTATTAGTGTTGTGGATGCACTTGCCAAGGAAAAAGTCTATTTTAAAACTACAAAGAGTGCACTGATGGCACACAAAGAACGATGCGATGGATCACATTTATCCAACAAGACGACGGATCATTTTGAGAACGGCAGTGAAACGATCTCTCTCTGGTGGCGAAGCTTTATTTTGCACTGAAAGATGACGCTCACTAAGAAGCTGTCAAAACACAAAGCTATCATCTTGCTGTTTAAAATTCAAAATCAGTAATTAATTCAGCATCTTTTATTGGCTACATTTCAGTTACGTCTGGCAAGAATACAACTGTAAGGATCCACAAAGTTAATGTAAAAAAAAAAAAAAGTAGTCAGAAAACATTGTTGTGTTTTTTTTTTTTTTTTTTTTTTACTTTTGAGGCCTTTGCTGTTGCACTGAAACCAACAACTGAAACATGAGCAGGGGAATATAAAACAGACAGTATATGTATCAGTGAACATCGCAACCTGTGCGGTGTAAAGTGTCTGACAGCTTGTGTTGTTTCACCTGAACGGCAGCAGAGTAGAAGTTGGACTCGAAGGGACTGAGGAGCCACACGGGGGAAACGATCTCTACATCAACTCGAGCTTTGTCCAGTAAGCTGTTGAGCCCTGTGGAGAGAGGTAGGTGGAAGGCGCTGTCGTCCGAGAACCACATGTCCGCTGGGATGTTCTCCACAAGCACAATGCTGTGGAGAAAGATGGTATAAGCAAAACTGCCTTAAGTATGAACAGCATCAGGCTCAGATTTGCTTCATAAATGTCTTTTTTTTTTCGCTTTTCACACTGCAAGTGTGGCATATTAGTTCATTTTCATGTGTAATAGGTGTTGGCTCTGTGGATCTTCGTGTCCTTAACTTGTCTTTAGTCATCGGCCCTGATTCATGGCTGACGGTCGTCCCTTCTGTTCCCCTGATGTGAGGAGCCGAATTTCTCCTCGTTTCCCTGCTTGACTGACCGAGTCCGGGTGTTTATTACAGTGTGTCAATTTCAGACAGAATTAATGAGGTCCACAGTCTTTCAAAATGTAATTTACCCGTTATACCTTCATGGCAAAATTATACACACTGCTAATGAAATAAGATTTTTTTTCTTTTTTTTTTTACTTTCAACCACGAGGCAAATTACTTAACAGCCTTCTTCTTCCTTCATCTCTGGATCATTTGCTTAATGAGTGAAATCAAATTTTTCCATACACACACACACACATGCCCCCAGATTCCGTTAAACATTATTAAATTTTGCACAAGATCGCCTCTAGCAAATACCGGGAACAGCAGTGGACTGATGAGATGAGAGCAATGCCAGCTTCATGACTACTTTTTCGTGAAAATGGATTCATTTGGGGTGTGATAAGCTTGCTTGCTGCATTTCTGCTGCTCACTTCATGTTAACATTAGGGAATTTATTTTGGTCTGTCTGTGTTTTCTACCACATGATATATTCTAAAGCAGATGTGAGCAGAGTATTGCCAATACCAATATATTGATACTTTTTATTTACAAAGTACGTTTTATATATCGTTACCTTTGGGTGTTTTTGTGGGGGATTTTTTTCCCATAACCTTAGGGCAGACTTCAGACAAAATTTATAAGTGTCTACAAAATGTCAGCATGACTAACAGAAGCAATAGAAAAATAACACATTTTTTGTTCATTTTTCTTAGATAAAGTGCAGGAAAAATGATCTGAGAGCAAATCAAAACAAAATCTTTTTTGAGGTAGATTTGAGAAACTACAATAAAAAAATGAAATAAAATTTCACGAGGAAATCTGAAACTAAAGTATCAATCTTACCATGCTAGTTTTGATCCGATACTCTAAGTCTTAATATTGATTCAATCGATATTTTGGATCGATCCGCTGAACATCTATTTCAGAATAATCATCAGCTGTTCGGAGAAGAACAGCAGTCATGTGCACGTTGAGGAAATATACACAGTTGCAAGTTTGGTTCAGTAGATTGTATGAAATAGGCCGACATGCTCTGTTAGATTCTCTGCACGGATGTAGTGGACTTTATGATAAACACTAGCTTAAATATTAATGTTAAATGATGGGGAAAAATGGTCTCCATGGTTGCCGTTTAAGCCTTAGTGTTTGGAACTTTCATAAACACGTCATTTAGAAAAATCAAGAACTTTTCCTATATTTCACAAAGTTCTTTGAAATTAAATCAACAAACAAGAAAAGGAAGTTTGCGAAACCTATTTCTGTTGCCATTTTCAAGCTCAGCACTATTCAGAAACAGATGCTGAATTAACAACGGGATTAAACAACAACTTTGGCCAGCCAAATCTTTAGAGAGAGTAAAAAATAGACAAGCAAGCAGCTGTTTTGTGTGGGTGAACAGCTTTACTGCAATCTTCGCTGCTTCTTGGTTGATCAAGCAACCGGATAAAATGTTTTCCGAGACTCTTTCATAACCACTTCAGACAAGGAAACAATTTCGGTGACATGTACGAGAGAATGGCCGGAACTAAAAAAAAAAGCGTAATTTAATGGAGATTGGTTCGCAATTGCTTCTCATTAAAGTTTTTAAATCTCATCAAATAAATAATCGGGGCATGAATGGTTTGGCTGTCTGTATGATTCAAAGGTTAATTTGGTTAACTACAAAATGATGCTGCCAATATCCTGACAGTGTGTCACAATATTACAGCCTAAATCAGCAGAGCGCTCTCTATTGAGCCAGGCTACTGTCACAAATTTATTGCACGCAGCCAAATTAGATTTGAGAACTGGGTTCTTTCCAAACTCACACAAACAGCATCAATATTTGGTGTAATTCTGTAACCCACTGTACACATATGGGCTATTTATAGTCATTTAGTTCATTTTTTCCATGTTATCTATGTTATTCTCACTTTCATCCTTTCCTGTTAGTATGCCCGCTTGCTATTTGTACGATTTTTATGCTGCTGAGTTTTATTCTGTTATTCTTCTTGACATATTGTTGGATGATCCATTGATATTGATTAGATTTGAACATATCCAGCTGTTAGTGAAGGAGAGCACACTTTAGCCATGGAGGGATTGCTTGCTTGTTTGGCTTCAGTAAATGTATTTTATCATGATAGACAAATGTTCAAGATGCATTTCTCTTAGTCGGTAAGCTCTTTGTGGATAGAGGCAATTAAAGGTCTGGACGTGTTTTCAGACAGGTCCGCTCTTTCAAATTTTGAGACTATTTGATTCTGTTTTCTTCTACTGTCCCTTTTATGTCTTCATCTATGAAGCTACAGACACTCCTGCTGAAACTGTGACATTTTCTCAAGCTGCAATTAAAAATTGCAGAAGAGACAAGACTTCACATGACTTCACATACATTGTGTTGATTGAGTCGATTTAGCTGACTTTGTTCATTTGCTGTTGGGGTTTGGTTGGGTTCGTTTGTAGCTAGTCTAACTTGGTTCAGTGGGTTTATTTGCTCCTTGGGTTTGGGTTTCTGTTTCTTTAGATTAATTGCATGCCTGCTCCTATGACATTTTGATCCTCTTTTTTTGAGCCCTGACTTTATTTGGTGGATGAACCTGCCAGAACCAGGAACTGTACCAGACAAGAAGTGGCATCTCTGTGTTCACATAACCAGAACATGACTCAAGGACATAATGGTCAGAAAATGTGTTTTAGGTGATAATGTAGTGGAATCAAACTGAGAGGCCAGTTGCCAGCTCTCCGCTCCCAAATGTATTCCTGGCTAAAGTAGAGCCGAGTCAGTCTGTGGAAGCTGGCCAAGGGTCAAACTGTTTGACTCACACACTGTTTAATAACAATATCACACCTAATGTCCTTATGGAAATGGCGGTCAATAAGTTCACTGAAGAAATGGCGTCAGTGTAAAACTGGCCAATAGGTTCTGTAAGGTTTGATTTCTTTAACTATAAAGTACATGAAACGAAAAGTATTTTCTAGCAACCCGTACCTCAGATTGTGAATACGCAAACAAGCTTGGGCAGCTACAGTTCCTGCTCCGCAATGATAGAAAACAAGGATGGATGGAGAGCAAGTAGAGGAAGGCGTAATCCTATTGAGAAACAAAATGCACTGAGTCTTCTCTAATGGCTTCGAGGTGTGATGAATAGTGATTGTGACTGGCTCAAACACCCAGACAGGGCTCTGTATAAAAATCAGACAAAGCAGGGAGGCAGTGGTTGTTTATTCCTGCAGAAGATTCATTGATTTATGTGGCCTGTGCTGTCTGTGGCTGGTTCCCTTCCTCTGTAACCCGTCTGTGCAGTCATGGGTGCCATTCAGCCCTAGCAGCAAACAAAGCAGTTGGGTAAACTTCATGCTGCATTTGTGTGTAGAAAAAGGGTCAAACAGGAAGAGAGCGAGAATGTGACTGAATGGAAAAAAAACAAAAAACAATTTTCTTTAAATGATACAACCGGGATATCGTTTCACAATATCACACAGCTGTCAGAGCAGATATGTTTCCATATCGAACATGTAGCACTCAAAATAAAAATCAGTAGTGAGTGTAAACATGCGGTATATAACTGGGCCATGTGCTTGCCTTCGACTACTGGAGCACTCTCACACTAACAACCTGGGATCCTGCTGGAAATCACAGTGTGGCCGAGTCTGCTCTTGACATCGGATGTAAATTATCTGCCCTCTCTCGAGCCGCCCTGAGCTCTCTGTGTGCAGCAGCGAGAACATTAACACACAGGCTTCACAGCTGCCTCCATCCTGCTTCACACAAGGTGTTCAATTTAGTTTTACCAGGAAGGAAAATACCACAGGGGAAAAACATTCCATCAACGGGTGTTCTTTATTTGATGCTAAAAGCCTCGACAAGCTTGCATGATTTTGTGTGTGTGTGTGTGTGTGTGTGTGTGTGTGTGTGTGTGTGTGTGTGTGTGTGGGTGTTGGACCATTTTTGCTCTTACATTTTTGCTGATAGTGAAATATTTTACACATTTTGAACAAATTAATAGAAATACCAACACTACATATGTTTTGCAGAAAACCAAAATGAGGAGTGTAAGTAATTAATGACATTTATATCAAAGTTAATTGGAGTTATGGATGCAGGGCAAACCTGTTCACCTGGGTTTTGTTACATAAGGTTGGGTTTGTGCTATTGGGGCAAAACTTTGGGTCAAGAATTTCGGCCTAGAGTGAAATCAGTTACTTTTACTTTACTTTCATCAATTTAAAAGCTTAAAGGGGCAGTATTGTGTTTTCGAGTCGCACTGTGCCATTTTGTAGCACAATCAAGAAACTATGTTACTTTCAGTTGTCATAAATATACTGTTTATAACACCTAGAAATTGGGTCCCTGTCTCTTTAAAAACTGCTCTTTCTGAATCTTAAAGAAGTCATCATAACATGGCTCCTTTGTCAACCCTTTAACAATGTTTTCACCAGAGTTGCATTGAGAAGTAGTAGCTCGTATAATGAGCTCAGCTCATGCACAGTTCCACCAGGTGTTTGCTAATTCTTGCTGGCTAGTCTGAAGGAATTGATTGGGGGCGCCACAGGGGAGGGCTGCTCTGGGAGGCAGAAGTTTGGAAGCTTAGAAACTGCAGGTCTGAGGAGGAGCTGCGTCTCGAAGGCGGAGCTAGGTCCACCCAGGCATTTGGCACAGCTGAATGGTTGCCATGGAGATTAAATGATTTATCAAACATGGATGAAAGGTATGTTTCTAATGAGGGAATAACACTATAGCATCATATAAAATTTAAAAAATTCAATTTTACATAATACTGTCCCTTTAAGAAATGAATTAGGTTAATTTTCCTTCACTTTTTAAACTACTTTGAGTAATTAATTGACTTTACTGTTTGATAAGTAGGATTAATTGAATGCATGCATGACTCAATTTAAATAATCTATTTTTTCTAAAGAGCCTCAGGACGACATTTCTTATAAATTGGCGCTACATAAATAAAACTGAATTTAACTGAATTTATTATTGAATGAACAAAGTTCTGATGAAATTGTGTAATTTTACTCCGCCGAAGGCCCAGGGAAGCAGAATGGGGAACAATAAAGCTCCGGTCTCTTTCTCTTGGGACACAACTGGTAACTCATCTCACCACGCCATCACAACAGAGCACAAAGAAAATCTGCATAGGAAACACAATTATAACATCACAGTAACTCCTGAGTCATTGGTTGTGAGACTTCAGAAAGCTTTTTCGATGACGAAAGTACATTAGCAGGAACAAAGCAAGAGTCGAAGGTCTGCCGTTTTTAGATTATTCAGAGGAAATTAAGTTAATCATTCAGTTGAGCTACACGTTTGCTTTAATGAAGAGCTTCACTGCTAGGCTGTGTCCCTTCATCAAAAAGCTTTTTGTAGTTATTCATTCAATGCCTCTTAGTTCTTTGTTTCAGTCGCACTGCAAACATTATCATTAACCATACGAGTAGCAGGGCACACGTGGAAGTGTTACACGCGGATTTCTGGAACTTCCTTTGAGTGCTCTTGAATGAACGAGACCCCCGTCATCCCTGACAGCGAACCAATAAAAGCTGATGAATCTATTCACCAGCCTCGTCTCCCTCCATCTGGCTCACCCTTCTTCAACCTCATCTGTATCTCTCAGCATGACCCAAGGGGATGCTTCAGTGGACAAGAAAACGTCATTCAGCTTCACAAGTTGGGATTTTGCTTTCAGACTCAAGTGTGGGGGGAGAAGGATGCCTGGTTGAGTTCCCTGAAAGGATGTTAATGGTTGATTTGAGGAAGAGAAGAAGAAGAAAGAGAGAATCGATGGCCACAGACATGAGTGGTGAAGGAGAGAGAGAGAGAGAGAGAGAGAGAGAGAGAGAGGGAGAAGCAATCTGAGGCGGGATGCTAAATTGAACGCTGAGGGTCTAATGGTGGAGAACCAGCAGGAAGTGTAGGAGGAGAAAATAAAATCTGCTGTTTCAGCTCAACACCTGCTGATTAGCCACTTTCACTCGGGACCACCAGGACGTACTGCGGTAGTTTTTAGACTTCCCTTCCCGGGATTCATATTCTTACATTTTACATCGACTGTATAATTTTTTCAAAAGTTTTTTAAAACTTTTAGAGCAGATTAGAGGAAGGCTGAAGTATCTACCACATGGCCAATTAATGAGAAAATGAAACTAGACAGAATTTTTTGTTTCCAATCCAAAAAGCAACTGCACACAGTTGACACTCAATGTCTTGTACACAGACAGAGTACAGTCTTCACTCAGGTAGAGATGACAGACATCTGATTAACCGTTGACATTTTTCAGTGACTCTGTTTCTGAATAATAAAATGCTTTTGACACATTTTAGTGTTGTGCTACATCGGAGAGCTCCCTGCTGTAACATTTTTTCACCGACTACAAAATAAACTGCACTCACTGAAGCGTCATGTGATCATTGTAGCAGTCATGCCTGTAAACCAAACATAGTTCAGGATTCCTTCTGCTTTATTATTCTTACATAGACAGTAAACTCAAGCTCAGCACAAGAGACTTTCTTAGATTATTTCACAGCAAAAGATTTAGTCAATGACCTATAATCGCCCACTTAGGAGGGAGATTTAATTTTGCCTTTCAGTCTGGAGTTGAGCCTAAGCAAGATAATTGAGTTTGAGTAAACAATTTGTTTCAGACCAGAAGCAAGAATTGCTTCATCCGTCTTCCAAAGCCCCAGCATCTTGTCAGTCATTATCGATTGCTCTTAACTTAATGTTCCTCAAGGTTTCATCAGAGAGGGAGAGAGAGGAAGAGAGAGAGGAGTTTTATGGTTGGTAGACGATATTTATCATTTATACAACAGTGACTGTCAGATTTTAATGTGAAAAATGTTTGTGTCAAACACCATCGTGATAGTTTTTATGCAACCTTCTGGGTTTTAGTAAATATTTTTTTGTTGTTGTTTTAGAGGAAAATGGCAACAGAAACATTTCGAAATACAACCCTGGCCGCCGAGTTTATTATCTTGCCTTTTATGTCGATCTACAGAAAAATGCGTGTTATTAAGCAGGTCTAAAACTGAGGAAGTAAAGCAGATCCCTGCTCTTGTTTTGTAAAGTAAAGTTCCAGTTTGAATACCACGTGTGCATTGGGATGAAGGGTGTGAAATTCACAGTGATCAGCTTCATCAGGACTGTGACGTTATTGGTCTGTGATATCACCAAGTATTTTTTATTTATGTTTAAACTGACCATCTGTAAATTAGCAAAACTAATGTCCGTATTTCTGCGTTTAACCTCTGTAATCACTTTGTGTTAAACTTGATTCTGTGGAAAAATACTCTATTATACAGTTTATTTGATCGATAAATTGGTCATTTTGTAAAGATGATGTTTATTTTTACTCATTTTATTCTTTGAAAATGGTGGCCAGCAACATATGGGTTCACTACAACAATGCACATACACTCACAGCTAAGGACAGACCAAGTAACCTAGCAGTCCTGAGAACACGCAAAGTCCATGCGGAAAGACCCCAGGCCAGGATTTGAACCAAAAATTGGTTTAAATCAATACTTATTTATATTTATGTACCGTTTTTTTTTGGCAGCTCCACCAACTGATCACTGGCTTCAGGTATCGGAACAGAAGCGTCACAAGAAACCTCTGCTTCAGCAGATCTCACCTGCAGTTACTGGAACACTCTTCCTCCGTTTCTTCATCTTCTCCCCAAATATCCACTGCCGAGAAAATCAACGCCATAAGCACAGCGAAGCAGCACACCAAGGCAAATATCACAATGCACTTCTGCTGAGACTGCAAGAAAGACGGACAAAAACAACAACAACAAAAAAAACACCAGATCGATTACTGAGGTTTATTTTCTGCTCCTGAACACTACTGTAAAAAAAAAAAAAAAAAAAAAAAAAAAAAGCCTGACCAAAGTTCCCCAACCTTAGCTTTTAATAGCTGGCTTGCTGACAGAACTGATTTACTGCGCAGCTCTGCAGGTCACATCATGATGGAGGAGAGTTCAACACAAGCCTGTTGTGTCATATGTGACCTCAGAACATCATATCTAAATTTAAACACGTTGCATGAATAAAGATGGATAAGGGCTCTAAAAGAGTTTTTTTACTGACTTTAACAGAGTCAGTAAAAAAAAAAAAGGCAAAAAACACTTTTAGCAGAAAATGATGAAAGCAAGACAAGATAAATCACCTGCAGATTTTAAGCTGTTTTGGTCAAGAATGCAAAATGTTTGGACTCATTCCAATATGGCAGAGAAGAAAGTGGGCTTCATTATGATCTGTAGTGATGGTGAAAACTGGAAGGGCGCTGAAACACCAGCTGATGTAGCTGCTCATCGTCATCTCCGCTTTATACATCATTTCTCGTCTTTACAAGCAACTCATATAAAGTACTACATAACATGGTTAAACATTTTAAAGACACGCGAAACAAAAAAAAGGTGCAGCGATTTAAAAAAATATATAACTTCCAAATGGGTAGATGGACAATTAGAAAAAAGAAAAATAGGTTTTCTGCCACGCTAATTAGGAAAGAATACATTGATAATGAGAAATTAAGTATTGCTTATTTGTTAATCTAGTTTTTTTCAGAGATCATTGCAGCTTTTAGGAAAAGAACACAATCTGGAGCCCAACCTTTACAAACAGAGCATAATCCATTATTGGTGACAGGAGGTGGGAATCTGTTCCTGTTTCTTCCAAAGGATTTGTCCCTGGAGGAACAGAAGACCTTTGAAAGAGATGTAATATATTCTGTTGGAGATCGTTACGAGGAAAACGCCTACAATTCTAGCGTGTGGTGTGACTTTTGGCTTGGTACCATCTTGCTGTAGATCTACATTCTATATTAGATTTATCCTTTTTTTCATGTTTTTGTTGGTTTTGACATTTTCCATGTACTTTTAATTCAGCCAGGCCTCTGCCGTGTCTCCAGTCGCAGTTTCTAACACTGAACTTCTCTTCTCCACGCAGCAGTAGATGTGCATCTGTAGGGGATCCAGTTTCAACTGGGTGTAACAACAAATACTGTGCTGTGGCAAGGACCGGGTAGTTATCGCTCCCTCTTGTTTACTCCCTCCAGGACATGTTAGAACGATTGTAATGAGGTGGCCTTCTGCAGGCTGGGTTTAAAGTGAAGGTGAAGGATGAGTATGGTGGAAGCAGGAACGTTTTTTTTGTGTGTGTGTGTGTGTGTGTGTGTGTGTGTCCACATTTTGGCAATAAGTGGCATGTCAAGCCAAAATATCAGCCTTTAATAGTCTGAGCTCATTGAAGACTGAACCATTATTTAATCCTGGGTGAGTTTCTGAAATTACATAATCCATCTATATTTTCATAGGTTGACAAAATCCCTTAAATAAATTATTATTTTTTTAAACATTCACTTTATGTAAAATTCTCAGCTTTCTTTTGTATCATAAACAGGTTTGGTGTTTTACATTTGTTGCCCCACGACTCTATACAATGAGTCAGAAATGGAACAATGACTTAATTAACTCTAAGATGGGTTTTTTTAACTTTATTTAAAGTCCAGTAATTTTACAAAGTTTTTGTTTTATTATATACTTGTTTTAAATTTCCACGTGAGTTTATAAGCCAAAGCAACTCACAATAATTTAACTATTCAATGGACATTGCAATAGAATTATTTATATTTCTTTTTACCAAAAATCATAACTTCTGTTTTATACCAATTTATGAAGTTTAGATATTTCACAAGCCAAATGTTCTGTAGTAATTTTTAAATAATTCCCAGAACAAAATATATTTGTGTCATTAGCAAAACGAAGGTGCAACATTCTTGCACACTTTACAAATGTTGTTAATTTACCAAGCAAGAAGCTTTGGTCCTAGCACTGAACCCTGGTGGACTCCACATTTGATCATTCGAAGACCTGATTTTTCAATGACAATCTATCAGTTTTCTGGAGAACCAGATGAGCAACAAAACAATCTAAATAATTAGAGGTGAGCCTCACCTCTAAGCCTTCTCATATGTATAGGAGAAAGTGTTTACTGTTGACAGAAAAATCATTTGCACTTTGACAAAAACAGTAGTTTCATTTTTCACAATATTTGCAGAGAGAAATACCTTTTTTTTTTTTATCTAAATGAGAATTATTTCAACACGGTACAAAAATAGTCTCTTTTTTGCCCTTGTACCACTGCAGGCTCTTCGTTCTGTAACTCTGTTCAGAAAGATGCAGGCACTTTAACCCAGCAGCACTCCTCTACTACTCATAAAACAATAATAAATGTCACCTGATCCACCTCAAACCTGCCTGCTGAGCTCAAACTAATTACTCGTGAACATCACGGACCATTAGCACAGTCAGCTAAACTCATTATTCTCAGAGACAAAACTCGCATAAGGCAGAACCTTTGTGAGGACGCACAAACACAAAGGATTCATTAGTTTACCGTGTGAGAAATGTATGTGTTTGGGTCTTCGCATGGAAGATAAATTCATCTAAAAAAAACAACTGGTAATGAATTTCCCAATGAGATGTTACAGAAAGGTGGCGACTCGCAGAACTACTTATCAAAGCAAGGGCTTTCGTAAACAATGCGTACACACCAAAACAAGGCATAAGCCTTTTTCCCCTGAATGTGCACACCTCATGCATTCTTGATAGCAAGCATACACATTTTATGATCTCCATGGTTTATTAAAAGATGCATCATTACCTGAAACTTTGCAGGTTGAGAAATTGTGGCTGGATTACTGTGAAACTAAACAGAGATGGGTCCAAGAAAATAAGCATGTTTTCTGAAATATTACTTCCCACCAAAGCTATAAAGTATCTATAAAGTACCTTACCAGTTATGATGGCATAAGTGTTGTGTTTTAGACCGAAGGGTATGAAATGTACAAGACAGAGTAAATATGTATTCCTCTGACAACATAATCTTAGTTTTGTTTTATGTATGTGTATTAATTACCTGACTATTCAGTAAATTCAGAAAAGATCAAATAGGCATAATCTGAATTAGTGAGAAAGTAGATCCATTGATATTGAGGGTAGACAAGGGAGTCAAAATTATCATCATTTCAGAGATGATGTTTGAAATGAATGACCTACTGTCTGTAAAATGGTTTGACTGAAAAACGGCCAGAGACCTGGGAGGAGATAGAAACTTTCTTCTCCACCTTTGCACTTCACAGGAGCACTCTCAGCAAACAGTCAAAGGGTAAACGGAGGTCAGATCAAAACCTATCAGTCAACTGAGTCAAATGTCAGCAAAGACAGGCAGCTGTATATGAAAGCCCACCTGTGGGAGAGCTGCCTGCCTCCGGTACTTTTCAGTATTTTTTTGAGGCTACATTCTGTATTGGACACAAGTGAGCATGTAGGGCAAATCCACAGAGGTCACTCAGGTACATCCTACGGACAAAGTAACTGACTCCGCAATGCAGCCGGAGATCAATGCGTCTTCAGTTACAGAAAGTAGACTGCAGAGACAGTTGTTTGAGAAGTAGGCCAGAAATAGACACAAAAGTACACCTTTCATGTATGGAAATTTTTGTAGTTTCCTCTGGCTGCGTCTGACACTTTGTATGCGCTGTTTACATTTATTTTCAGGTCGCGGTGGCTCAGGAGGTGTGGGTTCATCCAGTAATCGGTGTGTTGCTGGTTCAAACTCTATCCTTCTCAGTCATTTTGCCAACGTGTCTTTGAGAAAGACCCTTCTGACCACCACACTGGTGGTGACACAGATTGGACGGCACCGACACTTCTTCCAGTCTTCCCCACTGCAGCTCTGGCTACAATGCAGGCATTATAACCACATTTTAAAAATGTAGGCATTTTTAAAAGGCATCGAGAAAAAAAAACTGCCTGTGGAAAGTTATGGGGTGGATATATATCTGTCTGCAGACAGAGGCTGGTCGACCAACTTCCAGACCTTTCATGTGACGCGGAAATGATAGTAGACAGCTGATGGGTGACAAATCAAATCAGCCTCTTTGCAGCTCATTTCAAAGCCCATCATGCAATTCACCACATAAATAACAGGTCATTTGTTTGTCCAAACACACTGTCGGAGTCAGCGCCCGGGGTCCAACACATACGCCGACGCTGTCGCCCAGAATTACACACCTTAAGCAACAATTGTAAATGTTTGAATCCAACTAAACGGCGAAACACAGTTTGACTCAATCATAAATGCAAAGTTTGAATCAAATTGCTTTCTGGTTTTTATAGCTCCCCATGGCTCATTAAAAAAAAAAAAAAAGGTCTGTGCAACTTGAAAGGCAACATGCCACTTTACCTCACCCAAAAACAAACACACTAAAACTGTTTATGTCTCCCCCGTCTGTTGGCCCTCTTGGCACGCAGACGGGTGAAGGCCAGAGCAGAGAAGGTGGATGTTTACATGCTCACATCAGAGGCAGCCGTATTAAACAGAAACCGTGTCCTGCTCTCCCTCCAACTCCCGGCCGAGCGTCCATTAATCTGCTCCGTGCGATCTGTCAAATGAACAGGATCGTTCCTCTCACCAAAGAGTAAAGTGGAAAAGTCTGTTTTCCTGAACTCCGGGAACAAAACTGCTCACGTCTCTTTGCCCTGAGCTATGTCAGCAGATATAGAAAAGAAAAAAAAAAGTGTTGAACTAAAGCAGATTCGCGTCAAAAATAGTGCAGAGAGCGGATAAGTTTGTGACACCCTGCAGATTTCGAGGCTCGTTTTAAAGTCATTCTGAAGAGCGCCAGCAGAGAGGGAGAATAGGTTTCTCCCCAGGAGAGAATGAGGAATGCGTCGCTGTCCCAATTATCTGCTTATGAGTTGTTCCCCGTGTCCCGAGGCGACAGAGCAAATCCAGTCAATGCAAACAATACAACAGTCTTAACTACAAAGAAAATGTCCTGGTATGATTTGTCCAGCAAGCGTTTAGTCCAGCAGAGGTTGGGCTGATCTTTGATTGTTTGTACGGAGCCACGGTGGAAAGGGTCTTCTCTGTTTAATGGACAGCGTAGAATGATGTTACTGCGGTGGAGAATAAGCAATCACACACTTTCAAACAAACACAAAGCCAAAAATGTTAAGGATTACCAATAAAACATTCTTCTAACTCTGTTTTTAAATCAAATGTATTCGACTTCCGTAATCAGCTCTATTAAGTCATAACAGCTTTTTTTGTCTACTCAAAAATCTAAGTATATTGGTTAGGTGTGAAAGAAAACCTTTTATTATAAAAACTGAAAGTTTTTAGTATTTGTCCTGTTAATTGCCTGTTAAACAGATTGTGTTTACCTTGCCAAATCACACTGTCACACTTGAGTAATTGTAACTCAATCCCCTTTGTGATCACACGACCGTTTTGTGATCTAATCGGTATTTTGCATCGCAGCTACTGAAATTGTGTGAAATGCAAAATGTTAACATTTGATGTAATCCAACTAAATCACCAATAGGATTTGAGGATTTTTTTTAAATGATTATTTATCTTTATTATTACAACAAAAATACAACAAAAGTAGTAAAATGTTGCACAACAAGTACATGAGAAGGAAACTGATTGACTTTACACAAAACGGAATAGTTTTTTTTTTTTCCACAGCAGTGGTAGGGACTTTGAAAAGTTTTCTAACTGTTAAAACTGAATTTGATTTCAAGGTTTTCCCAGTTTAACTATGTTTTCTGTCTAAAAGTCAACGTAGAACAAAGAACAAACAAATTTGCACACATCATATCTGCAGGAAACGAGGAAGTCGGGCACAGCTGCGGTTGTCTTTTGTTGAAGGAAACCTTTCATATGTCCATCAGCAGGAGAGAGGTCAGTCTTTGGTGTCGATCCATCAGTATCGCAGAACAAAAGCTCCGTTGCAGGCTCTGGTTTTGTGACCACATTCAAAAATAAACACTTACATTAATCTTGACGTAGCGTTCGTTCCCCTTCTGATGCTAAACAGGATGCAATAAAGTCCTCCTACATGGGGGTTCTGCACTAAGCGTTACTGCACTGTGACTGTCTCATGTCGCCCACAGCTCCCATTTCTCTTCTAGCCATAAACGGATTTGTCATGCAGTTTGATTTGTGGACGAGGATTAGCCCTTACTTGTTTATTGTGTCAGAGAAACGGCGTGTAAACCTGAATATTTAAATCCTGACCTGCACAGAAAACAGGAGCGTTGCTTCACAGAGTTTGTGTCGTGTTCTTTATCGTGGTGTCAAAGTGCGTCACCGGCCGCTGGAGAAAAGACGCAGAACAATCTCAGTACTTAGCGCTGCAACAAGATCAAATAAACAACCTGATCTGGTGGATAGGTCAGTCGACCTTAATTGGTTCTTTGTCCAGATTCAACCTTTACTTCCTCTGGAAAGTGACGTAAAACACTGACAAGGAGAACTGAACCATTAAATGTAAAAATCTCTTTTAAAAAGTTCAGACTAATTCATTTCAGTTCAAAGTTGCTTTTGCACACGAATTAGATTAGATTTAGATGTTGAATATAGCAGTAATTTGTATAATTTTTTGCTGTTTTGCAATGTTGATATGTGATATTTTGCTCTTAGCAAACCACTTAGAGCATTTTCTCACATTGTGGTGATTTTGGACAGCTATTCTTAGCGTTGCGGTGCTCATTTTAGCTAGCTACTTAACAGAAAATAAAGAAAGAAATACAAGTTATGTACAGTAAGTTACATCAGCACTTACAGCACCAAGCTCTCAACGACTTAGAATAGACAAGAGAGAAGCAAGCTGGACTGCTGATTCAGGGAAATCTAATAAATCAAAGAACACTGCTAGCAAGAACAGTGGAGAATCGACGAATGATTCACTGCAGATGAGTTGAAGAAAATTGGAAAAAATAAACTCGAGGAACTCTTAATGGTTTTAAAGATCAAGTTTGGTCTGATGGGGTTCTTTGAATAAGAGAGTGGAGGCTTAAAGACCGACTCGTCTGTTTATTTTGAATATGAAAAACAACATTCACTTTCAGTGTTTGGGACAATTAAATCAGTTGTCAACAAATGACTGGTTTATTCTGCAGTTTGAAACTTAAACTGTGACTCTCTTTTATTTCTTACTGTTCTGTTTCCTTATTATTCCTTTCTCCTTTTTTTTGCTTTTAACATAAGAATCACAGCATTGGGAACTAAACTTTATCGAAGGAGAATTTCTGCAACGCCAGCCTGACTTTTGAATGTGTCTCCAGCCTGTCTGTCTGTTTGTGTATCCATGTAGGTACAGCAGCTTTTAATAAGATGGAGGTGCAGAAAGACTGACAGCAAGGGAGCAAAGTCTGACAGCACGCTGCCATGTTCCCCAAGTAAGTGCTGAGGAAGCAGGTTGTCTTTATGTCTGAGTTTAGAGTGTCGATCCCTCAGGAAAAAAAAATCAGCAAGAACTGCATTTCAGTTTCTCAGAAATGAAAAAACTTGACTATTTTTCTTTCTTACCAAGTCTGTAACATTTTGTGTTTTGAAATAATCAAGCTAGTAATCCATCCATCCATCCATCCATCCATCCATCCATCCATCCATCCATCCATCGTCTTTATATAGCACATTTCAGTAATCTTTTTCTGTTTTTTAGTGTCACATTTAATCTTCAACAGAGCCAAATTATTTATCATACACAATAAAACATTGTC
Organism: Poecilia mexicana; assembly: GCF_051168715.1. Taxonomy (NCBI): domain Eukaryota; kingdom Metazoa; phylum Chordata; class Actinopteri; order Cyprinodontiformes; family Poeciliidae; genus Poecilia; species Poecilia mexicana. The sequence continues at coordinate 9,515,010 of NW_028263384.1, forward strand.
ATTTTTTTAAATTTTTTACTAAATTTCAAACCTGTATGGACAATTCTAGCGACTGAAGAAAACTGCAGTTTAATTACTCACTTCAACTTGAAACTATAATTATTTATAGTATCTATAGTATAGAATAATTAAATTTTATTAAAGAAGAATAGAGATATTCTTCTTTAACAGAAGAATAACTCTTCTAAAATTATATTTTTATATAAACAAGAATGGAGTTATTCTTTATTTATTATTATTATTATTATTATTATTATTATTATTATTATTATTATTATTATTATTATTATTATTGTAATGCTACAGGTGAACATCAGCAAACCTGTTACCTGCAAACCCACAACAGCCGTTGAAGATGCAGAAACTACTGTCAGCCCTCTACAGCAGGTTACCATGGTGACTGGATACAGGTAGTGGCAGAGACACTGTTTGAGTTTTGTTGTAAAGTGCCCTCCCTTCTTAATCCTGCATGTCCTAAATGTATTTTTAGAGTCTTTGATCAAGGTAAAGTCAGTGTTTTATGGAGGCGTTTATGGAGATGGAGGTACAAAAATAGCCCCCTGCAAATTCATCAAAGCTGAAGGGAAGGGTATTAAAGCAACACTCAAAAGCAGTAAGTCAGTCACACAGCCCACATGTGAGTATTTAGGCGTAGTTCTTTATTAAAGAGCATAAAACATGTTTGGTTTGGTAACCTTGGCTCTGATCTCTTCACACCATTGCCATGGTGCCAAACATGTCATGGTGTGCGGAGTGTGTTTGCATGGCTTGTGTGTGTGGGGGGGGTGGTGGAAGGGTGGAGAAGAGATGGACAATGGGTAGACAGCAGGTGTGGTGCATGAAATGCAGAGTGAGTTGGGGATTTTAATAGCTTACATAGGTCATGTTTGAAGTGTGAAAGAAAACTATCAGAGGTCGCTTGATAAACATTGATTCCAGATCAGCAGAAAAATGTATTTGTAGGAAAATCTGTATCATAAAATGATCCTCGTTACTAAGATTCAGCATAGCTCAGGTTGAGGATTTGACACCATACATGTAAATATGTAAATACCTTGTTTCCCACTTATTACAAAATGACATACATTTCACAATAACTTGAGGAAGCACAATAATCGTAGAACTCGATAATTGCAGAAAGCGAGTGGCATGTTGAAAAAGGAGTGAGAAGAAGCATCGTTTATTGTCTTTTTCCCCTTTGTTCAACGAAAAACAACAATACTTATAAAATATTGTACACTACTCATCCAGAAATAGAAAAACAGAAACGCCAAATGCCTCAAGTAGCTAAAACTGCTGCTAAGACTGTTCACCTGGTGTTATTGTGTGTTGTTCATGTTATTTTTGGTCAATTTAATAATTTTTCAGACTAATTGACAATCCTGAAGAAACACTGTAAGAGTTGAATGAATATCCTTAATGCTCAGTCCTGATGTATTTTAGTGAATCAGACTCTAAAGCTCTCACAGAGCCTGGTGGAGACATCGTGTAATTGTAAAGAAAGAAAACAATCAGGTGAGTTCATGGTAATTAATATTCCTATCACAACTTTTAGCAATAGTATCCCCATTACATATTTTAATGCTATCATGTAGGCCTAACGTGAAATAAACCCCACGATTACACTGCATTACGTGAAATGCACGGTCACCTGCCTGCTCATATTTTGCAAAACGAGGTAAAATTGGACATCTAACCACAGGAGAGTTGTCGAGAGAATCGATGTCTGTAGCCGGACTGATACTCAGGCAGACATGTGACACTTCAAATCTGCTGATGAAACTTGTTTTATGTAGATCTGACTGGAGTAACTAATCATTTTCTATTTGCAGATAAGCAGCAAAAAATAAATAAATAAATAAATAAATAAATAAATAAATGTCACCTGCTTTGCACAGAACAAGATAGAAGTGAAAAACAATGTAAAACCTGTCATGGCTGTTTTCTGCATCCCATGCATCACTACAGCCGGTCAGCGATAAGCTCCTGTGGACTCTTAAGAAAATTGACACAAGATGTTTGGCTCCTATATCCAGGGCTGCTGCTCTCTGCCAGCTGCAGACGCAGTCAGACAGCTCTGCCCTTCCTGAATGCGATCAGTTTTTATAAGCAGATGACTTCCTGGTAAGAGGACTCGCGGAGGAAGCAGGTTGGTTTTATGAGGATTTCTTACTGTCCAGGTAATGAGATTTTTTCAGAAACAGAGCCAGAGATAAAGCCTCGAGGAGGAGTAGGAAATATCTCCCAGACTATAAAGTAAATCAAGTTAAAAGTTGAAACCTTGGACGCTGAAATTATTTGGCAGATGGCCCTTTTTCCATTTCTGGTAAATCTGAATGAGAAATAATCGCCTCAGCTCGACACGGCTGGTTAAATCAAAGAAAGGAGTGGATGAACAGATTCCGGGTGCTTGGTTTGTGATGGCTGGAAGCCCAGAGCTGCATGACTTTGAAGATTTTTTTTTTTTCCACCATCAGTCTGCTTAACTGCTCTGTCCAGTCCGACACATGCATGGAAATGCTCACTTTTGCTGCACAGACAGTGGGGAGCTTCTTAAAAACACACATAATCTGAATTATTTACATTATACAAAAAACAAAACAAAACGTATGTGTAAATGTATTAGGTATCGACCGTGATTATATTGCTATCCACCGCATATCAATCACAATTAGAGTTTTGCAACATGGAAGCAAATCCAGAGCAAACTAATTCATTTATATTAAAGCAGATTAGAACGGGAAAAAGCAACATCTGATTGAATTTCTGGCAATTCTTGAAAATGCTAAAGTTTCTTAATAACCTTATAAAACATTCTCACTCTCACCCTACACTGTGGGAAACTGAATATAACACAATGACGCTGCTGTGATGGTGCACACAACATCACAGTGGTCACTATAATCAATCATTTTCATATATAATAAGCTGCTCGATGTCTCATCTGTTACCTGGGACATAATCCGATCACTTAGAGAGAAAGGATTCATTTATTTTTGTACAACTGATACTGAAACTACGTGGGCAGCATAAATCATAAACATATAGCAGAAACAGCATTTGAAATACTAAAATTCAGATTTTTATCTCAGTAAATGCTAGAATCTTCTATTTTTTTTTTTGGTCGAAATTGTTAGCTTTAAATGAATTATATAAGTAGTTTCTGAACATTAACAGTTGTGGTTTAGGTACAGATTGTTTCAAACTTGTATAAGTTGATATAGTACAACGAAATGTGATAATATTTACAGATTTTCATGATTTAAATAAAGATGATGTTAATTACAATGAGCTCTTCCATTTTTGTTCATTCCCAGTTGTCGGATGCTTTTGGGAACCATAAACACTTGGTGCATAATCATGGCAACCCCTAATCCCTACTAAATCCCTTATGTAGAAACACAATACACCGAGGAGAGGAGTGACTTAGCAGCTCAAATATTCTGCAACTACAAAGACCCTTATCTCTTCTTGTGTCTTTGTCTCCACTGTTTTCACTAAGGTTAAGTTCTCGCTTCCTGCCACCAATTTTTGAATATATGTTTATTACTGGACAGAGTGCAAACGCAGCGACCTCGTCCGCTGGTTTTAAGATGCTTCTTCATATCTTCGCCTGCATTCTGATTCTTGCTTGCGCACTGCAGTTTATAACAACCTCGAAACCAAAACCACGGCCTCAACGAGATGTGATCCCATTACCTCTAAATCGAATTGAAAACACAAAAACAGTCTTACTTTCCAAACGACGTCTTGTCAATCTTGTCAATTTTTATTCATCTTGACTTCGTCTTTTTTGCTTTACTTGAGCAATTTGACATTTGGGAATTTATTCCGCTGACAAAAGTCAGACTGGAAAATCAATACAACTCTTATATCTGAGCAACAAGCCAGAAGGAAATGCCCATTAGCCGAGATTAACTAAAGATGAAAGAGAGCAGGGAGTACCAGCTGCCCTCTGTGTGGGAAATTGACAAAACAACCCTGATGGAGTGACTGCATCAGCCGACAAATAGCACAAGTCACAGAATGTGTTCAGTTCTAAGGTTTCACTTTCATAGCCTCAGTTTAGCTGCGATCCACAAACTAAATAAAGTCCAGCCGTGAGACGTGAAGCCATTATAAGGATGTGCTTTAAAGTGCAAAGCCAGGTTGCCGAGCAACATCTCCACAAGCTCCTCTCTAACAACACAATAGAGTATTTTGAAATATTAAATTAATACATCTTTTCTCAGAGATTCTTGCTGTTTCATTAACTATGGACTGGTGGTCCGTTTAAAAAGCATCTCCACTCTGAAATGCCTAACAGGGCGAAAAATACAGTTTTCTTTCCAGGGGGTTTAAGATTCGCTTTCAGTTTTTTTCTTCATCCCCAAACAGTTCACCTCGGCTCAGTGTGAGATTTACATACACCTATGTTACACAAGAGTGGAAGAAAAAAAAAAAAAACAGGAAAAACAAATATTCATCTTCAGTTCATTGGTTTTATAAAGAACCGATTTTCAAACCGAAAGCTGGAGGATGTTTCCGTGATCTCCGTTTGTTTTAGTAAGAGCTGAAGTTTTTCATGTTTTAGTTCTCAAAGAGAAATAAGCTACACACAAAATCAAATCGTCTTTATAGCCATAGCTTTAATGCATGACAAAAAAAAAAAGATTTGAAAAGATTTTACTTCATCTCTTACATTCCTTGCCTTTCAACTGAGTTTTATTGCTTTTCATTTCATATCCAACAACTGTGCAGTGGAATAAAAGCCTCTTTTCTCTCTTTCTCTCCTTGCGTGACCCGGGGATGTGTTTAAAATCGAACTCATCACATAAAATGGCTTGAGTTTGAATGCAAGTTTTCTTCTATCTTCAAACCAAGAGAAGCTACAAAAACAAGGTCACGATTCACAGACCATTCTAGTTTAATTATTCACTTTTATAATCCGGCGGCTAAGACTCGTAAGATCAAAGATGAGCAGATTATTTAAGGCCGAGTATCTGATCTGACCCATCCTACAAATGTTTCAAAAGGATTTTTTTTACACAGATTCTGAGCTGTAATCTCCAATAGTGATTAAAAACATGCAAAGTAAAAATAGTATTCATTTTTTAAGAAGCTCTCAGGTATTCTGCTTTTAATCCATCCATCCATCCATCCATCCAAACTCTGGGAAACATTCAGTGACATCGTCAAAGATGGGAATATCGGATTTCCACAACAAAATTCTTAAACATCAGAATTTAAGAATTGTTTGGTTTTTGGTTTCCTATTCCCTGATAATCTAAATAATTAAATATTTAAGCCATTTTCTAGAACAATATTGCAAATGTGTGAATAATAATAATAAAAAAGCAACAGAAACAACAGAAAAAAAGCAAAACAAGTCCACAATATAAGACAATACAATGTTTTCCGACCGCTTTTCCTCAAGTTTCCTGCTGACGCCTTTTTTGAGATTCTGATCAGGACTGAGTTGAATGTCTGGGATGTTAGATATTCACTGCGCAAAAATGACTTTACTTTATATTTTTCTAACTTTCTTTACAGGTGTAGGTCTAGACAATTAAAGAAAAGTCCAAAATTGTGTCCTCATATCTTTTTAGAGCAGCAGTCTGTTGATAAATGGAAGAGCGGACAGTCATTTTCTCTGAAGAAAATCCTCTTCGTCACTGCTGCTTCAGTGTTAGAATATTGAAAAAAAAAAAAAACAGCTACTACAGTCAACACTCAAACAAATGACCCATTTCGTTTGGTTTGGCAGAGTTATTTATTACATTTGTTTAAAGTGTCTTCATTGAATTCCTTAAAGAAATGCTCTCTTTCTACCTGAATCCACTTTATTTCGGATATTCTCGTACAGATGAGTCCTGTGTGTGGAGCTGCGCTGAAATGGACAGGAAGTCACAAACAGCATGGCCATCCATCACCTCCACAGGCAGGAGGGAGAAGCTATGCGGCCCCGACAACCCCAATCCTAACAAGATTTACCCTGAAAGAGACGCAACCGACTTTAAAAAACTCCATCAATCTCGGCCCTGCTGGGAAATGTGCTGTCGTCTTTCGGTCCTTTCATTCCTCATCTCTGTCTGTACCCTTCACCCTGAAATCTATTACCCGGCTCCACCACGAGGGAGAAGGTTAGCACTTTGTATCCCGCTTCAATTCGTCACGTCGCATCGGCAAAAAAAAAGCGGAGCCGAGACGAGCAATTTGTGCAGAAAGTCTCGAATTGGTTGCAACAAAAAAATCTGACTTCGGTTTCAGCTCACTGGGCGCAGAGCCTTTCCTGGGCCGGAAACAGACTTTCAGCCTGAGAAGTATAATTCATGTGCGAGAGGCTGAAATTCACGACAGCAGGGAGCGACTGGTGCTCCTTTCTGTCTGGGGAGGGAGCAGAACTGATTGATTCAGCGATCGAGTGGATGCTCGTACGTGTCATCCCATCTGGACTGATGAACAGTGGATGTGGTGTCTGGTTGTTAAAATTAGTGACGGTTCACAGCTCACACTCGTCTCGCTTCCAACAAAAAGACATTTAGAAGATGTTTAAGCATATTTATTGTTAGACTTGAAAAATAACATTTTGTGAACCAAAAAAAAAAAAAAGAGTATAAGTAACCAGTCCTACCCTTATAAAGGTGTTTGGCTGACCTTCTCCTATCTGTGAAAGCCACTGTGCATCTTTGAAGGTCTTAAGCTGACATGCAAAAAATTAATTACTTACACAAATGGTCTTTGAGCTTGTGCGTGTGTGTGTGACATAATAAAAAATAAAAGAGGATGAAGACCAGATTGCTGCTTCAAAAACCAAAACATTTTTTTAAAGCTTTGGAGCCTTCAGCAGAGGAATAATGATAAAACCTTCCCACAAATGCACCAGACAGATTACTGTAACTCATTATAAAAACATTCTTCTTTACCAAATGGCTCAAAATGGCTCGACTCTTAACTGGAAGCAGGAAACGTGAGGTTTGGTTTCTCTGCCTTGGTTCTGCGTTGGCTACCAGTTTCTAATCGGATTGATTTTAAAAGTCTTTTATTGGTTTTTAAAGTTGCAGATGGCGTAGCCGCGGCGTACTTCCAGGATCTCCTTCATTCCGCTTCCAGAACAATTCGATTAAATAATAAACGGCCCTTAGAAGCTACCAGAAGCAAACTTAAAAGCAGAGGAGACCGGAACAACTTAAACTTCAACATTAGATCTGCCCATAGTCTGGATCACAACTTAAAACTCATTTCTTTCTTTAAAAAATCACTGACAATTCAAAACCTCTCAAAATGGAAAAAACAAACAAAACAACAACACATTTTTGACAAAGATCCTATTGTTGTTACTGGCAATATAATAACAAATCTTAAGAACAAGAAAATCTACCCTGGAACAGAGAACGATAGTCAGAGCTGCAGTGAAATGGTTCAGATCAAGACATATTTATGAGTTAGAATGGTCCAGTCTAAGTCCTGGCCTATATCCAATCAAGAGTTTGTGGGAAAAAAAGACTCATCCAATCTGAATAGCATTTCATTCTCTAGTTGCACGAAACAGAGACCTGGAAATGCTTTCAACTGTGTTTGCAGTGAAACATTACTTTTCAGATTACATAACATTACGTTTCAGATCTGTTCAAACTGTTGTATGCATCCTTTTCTCCTACTTCAAAATGATGTTCCTCATTTTCCTGCTTGACCTCGCCTTGGTCATGAAAGCTTTACAGTCTGAGGCCGTTAAGTCTTTCACTAGATGTTCTTGTACTTCAACTACCTCAAATTTGCTTCTTCCCTCCATTCACCGCAGACAGAGCTTCTGTGAGAACAGCTTATTATGTCAAAAGAATGTGTTTAAAACGTTTCCACTTGCCAGTTTTCCTTAAGAAAAACAACAAACCCCCTCGCCCCCAACACCTGGTGTGATGTGGACACCTGTACAAAACATTTCCACTCCTCATCAAATTGTGCTTTATAAGTTACAAAATGTCGCTGCGACCCACTTTCAGTTGTGACAACTGCTCTGCCAGGAGTTTTGTCCTTCTACTTTGTCTCGCTCAGCACACTGATCCCGGCTCCGCTCTACGAATCGATACGTCAATTACAGTCCCATTAAAATGACATGAGAGCCCTGCTGACTATGATGAGACTTGAGCCTGGTGGCAGCCCCGCTGCAGCGTTTGGTCGTGTTGATGACACAGGAGACACAAAACTGTTGGGTTGTTGTTTACATTTAGGGAGTTTAGTTGTAATTTTGCTTCACTAACATTCAGTGTCTAGGTACTAATACCCGTTTCTACAATTCTTTTGGCCACCCAAACACCATTAATCCACAGTTACCAAAACAATATTACCGTGTTTAACTGTTGCATGTACTATTGAAGAGAATATTTTACATTTACAGTTCTTTTATACTGTTTTCGTACCCTGTTGTTTAACTTCTGGCACTTCTGCAACATGTAATTAAGTAAATTAAAGACAGAACTCTATGTCCAGATAAGCTAGCTGCAGGTATTTAAAAAAATAAATAAAAAAGCAGATCTGAAAATGCCTCTTCAAAACAATCCTTCAGAAAGGCGTTGCAATAAGAGATTTAGGAAGATATTCTTTATTTTGTCGAGAGACCGCTAAAGATATATATTTACTCACAGACACAGACGTGTTAAATTGCCTATTACATTCACAGAATTTAAATATTTCACGCTGGCTAGTCTCAGAAGTAAATCAGATAAAAAATGATCTCAACGTGACAAAACAAGAAAGAATGGTAGCAAAACCAGAGGACATGATGTACATTATAATGTGCCAAAATTACGGCAGCTTTGCAACATTTGGTTTTAATAACATGTAGTCGTTTAAGTCCAATCCTAACAGGATGTTCCTTCATTACACTGAATCTGACCCTGCCTCTTAGAATGATACTCAACAGGAAGTTTGTAATTATTCTGAAGATCTTTTCTACTTTTTTTACTTTTATCATGGGAGCCTGTGGTTTGGGTGAACCAAAATAGATACTTCTTCATGAGAACAATATACAAAAACACTGGGTTAAAAGACAGCCGGGCAGAGACTGTTGTTGGATTTATCTAATAAAATATTCCTTCTGAGTGCTCTAATGAGAAGCCGTTCTTTCTCTTGGGGGCTTCTGTTTGCATGCAGGAGATGATGGATTTTTTTTTCTTTCTCTGTCTTGGTTTTACCTTAAAGTTTAATTAATTTGTAGCTGTTGGAAAAAAAACAAAAAAAACAAAAAAAACAAACGGAATCTACGTCTCATGTTTTTCAACAAGATCATTAGTATTTCATTTTATTGTACCTTATTTGTTTGTCACTCTTTGGAACCAAATCTCCTTTATGAAGTTAATAAGATGAATAGAAAATGGATCAGTTTACCTGAATGAAATTCTGTTGTAACTATCGTTTACTATATATTTATTCTGGTGAGGGCTTCCTGTTTGGTCCCCTGCACCAATACCAGATTTTTTAAGAATAAGCCAATACGTCTTTTTAATCCTATACTGCATTAAAATGAAGAAAACAGAGTGTAGTTTTACAGAGTATCAGCTTTTATTGAACGTTTTGTGTTTCCAACCTTTTGAAGCACATATCACGTTTTAACGCCAGTCATTTCCCGCCACTCTGCTTACCTGTCATTGCTAAAGTATCGTGTTGCCACCGGACATGTCACGATCAGCAGCTCTTCATCGCCCGCGCACATGTTATGTGTGTGAGGGAATGTGTGTGTGTGTGTGTGTGTGTACGGGCTAGCGCTGAAATCAGCAGGATTTTCAATTACACTGGCTCAGCTGGCGTACGTAGTCTGTGTACACACACACACACACACGCACACACCTCTCTACAAAGGCGCACACACTGTACGAGCTGAAAGTGTTTCATTAAAGTTTTGCCAGCTGAGCTGCTTGGACTTGATGTCCCGACAAGCTGCAGGGCTTTGGCTAAATGGCCACGATGGAAGGGAACAAAGAAAAAGAAAAACAAGAGGAAGCCCAAAGTGAATCACAATGAGAGATCAGACTCCCGTCTCTTCTGCTTTAATTCATCTGATCCTCTGAGGGGCTGCACTCTGAAACGCATCACTCAGGGAAACAACTTGATTAAATCACTCCCCCCCTCACCCCGATGAAGTATCACCTCGGTGACGAAAACAGACAAATTACTCCACAAAAGACGTTTTGCGTGCAGTGAACAGAGACGTATTTTATTTAAAGCCATCCAGCCTTACCCACTGCAGAGCTTCAGTGGAGCAGAGCATTTTTCCCAGCTGACACCTCTGACTGTGTGTTTTGAGCCGCAAGAGATTCATTTGCAGTGTTTAAGAGGTGCTGCTTAACAACAACAGCACTTGTGCATGTGCACCGCTCTGACCAGTTTATATGTGTGGGTGAGTTTTACGCCATCACCTTGTCAGCTGTGTGATCGAGCTCTTGAGTTACGTGTATTACGAAGAGCAGAGCTTTGTGGGCCTGAGGCACTAAAATTAGATCAGAACTGAAAACATAAAGGTTAAACAAAATAGCCGCATATGCATCTCTTTTACTTCTACCACCAATATATATATATATATATATATATATATATATATATATATATTTTTTTTTTTTTTTTTCCCCTAAAAATTCAAATAAAATATATGGATTCACAAGGCAGGACTTCACAAAAATATGATGTTGTTTTAATGTAAATGTGTGTTCCTGCTCAGTGACCAGGGAACAACACAGTAATTAAACCTCAAATGCTTTACTTGGGGTTTAAAGTAAAGCACTTGGGTTAAATAAATTAGCTTCATTTTGTTGGCATTAGTAAGCTCCGTTCTGGTTTCAGTGGATTCTACAGTCCATCTTGAAGCATTTCCCATCCAGACAGACGGACCTTTTCGCCTTAGAATGAAAAACTTAGGGTGAGGTAATGTTTCACCTGCCTGGTGGTTCAATGTTGTATGTTCGAGCCAGAATATGAACCTAATAATCCACTTTAAGCCATTTTAGCTGCTAATGCAGAGGCTGAAACAAGCCGTGATGATGATACTGACCATCCTCAGAACTTAAAATGAGAATCTATTTACATTTATATTAAAATAATTACAAGTATCCTCCTTTATACAGTAATTGCTATCATATTTGCAGTATAAAGCAAATAAACTGAATGAAGGAGTTCATTTTGTGCATATATAATAAATTGGGATGAAACGAAAGACATGCTCTTGGCCTTAAATAGGATTCCTAATTGTTTCTAACCAAACAAGGGCACAGCTATGGCTCCGAACCCAGTCTGTTTAAACACCATCACACAGAAAGGCCCATGTCTTTTATTTCAGGACCATCTACATTGTTGGTTTTGTACAACCTTATTTTTACTTTTAGCCGAGAGGATGTGAGTTTATTTTGTGCGTGCTGGCAGCCTGTCAGCCTGCTGCATGCCTCATGCAGCCTTCAAGGATGCTGATGCCTGCAGTAATGAGCTGGCCAATCCAGAAGTTTGGTGGCACACATAAAATTGGGAACGGGGCCAACTTTAAAATAACTGAGCCAAGATTTTTATTTTTTTATTTTTCTTATTTTTTGTTCTTTTAAATTCTGAGTGTAAAAAAAGAACAGGAACTGTTTGTGTCACAGAAATACCTTTTTCTTTACTTCTCATTCTTTTTATGCAGCCCATTCAAGCATCCTACTCACCTACCTACCAGTTTTGTCTTTTTGAAACCCGTAATGCCGTCAGCGTTTTGCTTTTTCCTAATTAGTTGATGCACAAAGCAAAACAGTGAATGGAAGTAGTCAAAAGTCTCACATTTATGGACATTATCATTTTATATTTTGTTCAGTATTAACATAAAAATTGTCTTGAGTCATTTAAACTCTGTATGTTCATTCACAGTTAGTCCCTGGGAAACGCTTCATGCTAATGCTACACGCTAATGCTAATGTGTGGTGGGTGAAAGGGAACCCAGTTTTTAATGGGTAAATAGCAGGAATGACTAGAGAGAGGGATTATTAATAAATGATCTATGGACGTACGTCACCTGATATCGGACCCATCAAAGGTAAAAATCATTACAAAACAACACATTTTTCCATCTGAGAAGCCTTTTGAGCATTAACAACACCCAGGAAGAGCTATCTGTCTTGGCATTCATTGTGTTTTATGTTTTTTGGATGTAATTCATATTTGTGTGTTACATTATGGGCTAAAGAAGGAATTCAAATTCAACTCATTATGAGTTGAGCTACAGTTGTTCTCCAATGTCAAGGTTGTTGCAGCTTAAAATGTCTGTAAAACAGTTCTGCCCATTCGTCTTTGTCTTCATATATATACTACTTGTTTACATTTTGACAATCTCTCAGTATCGAGACCTTCCCTTACTTAGCTAAAGTGAAATGGACGTAGCTCTTAATTGATCAGTGGGGAACAAAAGCAAAAGGAAAATTATAATTCCAACTGTTTCCGACTGAAAATAGATGAGCTTTCACATTTTTTTATGCACCGTTCCATCAAGTCAAGGACACAAAACTCAAAGCTATAAAAAAAAAAGTTCCCTGCATCTGTCTCTCAGACAACAGCTACGAAACCATAAAACTACGCTGGTGGAATATTACTTTAGTAATGTTTAACTAGACCCAGATGCTGTGTTTGACCATAGATGTGCAGATAGACCCTCGAACACTGACCAGTAAATAATCGACGCTCCACATTCATAATTAATGCTTTGATAAATCAGGCAGGGTGTTCTCTGCTAAGATCTCGTAATGTTCTGAGAGGTGTCATCCGTTATGCCTGGATAATCCCTTGTGAGCACAGGATGACGAATAATGTGTCTGTCCAAAGTGCAGAGTCAGTTTTTGTCAATTTGCGTGTGTGTGTGTGTGTGTGTGTGTGTGTGTGTGTGTGTCTGTGTGAAGACGCTAAGCTTCTGCCTCCGTAAATGTGTCATGGCGGCCCGAGGGTCACTGCAGTTTGGATGAAACCATTGTTTTCACTCACACAGTCATACACAGGTTGAAAAGTAGGTCCTGCAATTTATGTTCATTTTTATTTATTTATTTATTTTTACTTGTGTTACAAAATCAAGTAGGGGTTGTTTGCTAAGCTTCTTGGGAAAACTGTTACATTACTGCAATGTTCCAGACTCCATTTACAATCCCTGTCTCAGATCTGCTGGGATATAAATAAAAATCTTTCTATTTGTGAAATATTCTTATTTTTACGTAAAAACAAAATAGAGCGCCAATGGAATTCCGACACAGAGCCTCAGTCTATATGTGTTGCTGCTAAAAAGTTCCCTTTAGATATTTGTTGGCCTTTGTTAGGGCGTCCGTCTTTATGTTTACTGCTCCACTACGTCTTGTCACAGGTCAAGCTGCTGAACTCAGAGAGAAAACGAGATGGTCCAGCTTACAGAGAGCCGGTGTAATTTAAGAAGTGTGTGTCCACACATTAAATTTGTAAGGTATCTTGTATCAAGAAAAAATAAAAAATAAACATGTTTGTCTGTAATGAAGGCATTGTTTAGGTGATAGCAAATGTAATTCTTATAATTCTTCACAGGAGTTTTCTTGACACACGTCATACATGTGCTACATTTCCTGTCCTTTTCATAACACATTCACTGACCACTTTAATAATCGGTGCCTCTCTGTTCAGTGAATCTATTGCTACAAAAAGTAAAACAGATAGAAAGTGGGTAAGAAACAGTCCTATTGTAAGAGCAGTGGTGGAGAAAGTACTCAAAAAATGTACTTGTTGGCCAAATACACAGACAAAAATGTACTCAAGTAAAGTAAAACTACCACATTAACATTTGTACTTAAGTAAAAGTAAAAAAGTACTGGATTTAAAAATACTTAAGTATTAAAAGTAAAAGTACTTGCTGAATTGCTAATACAATATCATTAAGTGAACCAATCGTATTTAATTTTAATACATTAGAAATGTGCCATTTTAATGAACAATGCCACAGATAAAGCATGCTTTTATTATGTTTACTCCCTGTAACATAGTTTAGACTTATATATGTGATTCTATGCATCATAATTTCAGGGATGGAAACATCTTGTCTCCTGTCTTAACATAGCATGAACTTCACTTTTTTTTTTTGCCACAAGTGGCTTTTATTTTTAAAGAAATCCAACAGAAAGGGGATGGAAAGAAGGTGGGTGGGGGAGGACATGCAACCAAGGAGCAAGTAGCAGAGTTGTAGTCAAGACCACCTACCCAGGACCAAGTCAAGACCAGCACCCCGCACTACGTAACACAAAAGAGTTAAGTTTTACCTATCAAAATTGTTTTTCAAATTCATCTGAAAGATCCACATTCCCATAAAACACATAGATATTAAATACTTGGAGCTGAAATAAATTTAATCAGTAAAGATCTGTCCAGAAGAATCGGATCGTTCCTGAATGTCATATCAATGCAGACTTTGGTCACAACGTTGTCCCATAATATGCAACACCTCATTCAACACCTCCACACAATAATTCAGCGCATGAGTGACAACTTTTTTTTCATCGCAGATGCAACATGTATCTCTGTACAGCTAGCTTTGCTAGCATCACGTCCACAGATCTTACCTTTCTTTAAGCTTTCCTTCGAAGTGACGCTAAAAGTTGGACTAAGTCCCCACCGCTGCTGGTTTTACATGTCGCCATATCTTATGATTTATGCAGCGCTATTATATTACTGACGATCAGACAGACATCTTCTCCCGCTCAGAGGAAACCACTGCGCATGTCTGGAGCTCAAGGTGGAGGCGATGGGTGACAACAGGCACTAAGTCACGTTATTGCTTGGATTTTACGGCGCCACCTTAAGATCCTGAACGTCACATTTTAACGGAAAAAAAGAGCAACGCGACTTGGATGTAACGAGTAACGTGACGGTTTTGTAGAAATGTAGTGAAGTAGAAAGTACAGATACTTACTGTAAAAAGTAGTAGAGTAGTAGAGTAAAAGTAGAAAGTACTTTACTTAAATCTACTTAAGTAAAGTACAGATACACGAAAATTGTACTTAAGTACAGTAACGAAGTACTTGTACTTCGCTACTTCCCACCACTGTGTAAGAGTCAAAGGTTTTTTAGAGGATCTTCTTCAATGCCTGATCATTTCCAGAGAAGGAATCAAAACCAACCTAGAAGTACCCAGAAGTGACTAACAAAGCTAAAGCAACATCTTCCCTCCAAAAGGCTTTCCTGTGCCTTTGTTGTGAAATCACCTTTTAAAACGCTGCCATCGATGGCATCACTGGTGTTACTTAACGTCTCTCATCGAGTTTGGTATCGCTTCTTCAAACAATACCAAATCAAGTGTGAAGTTTTCCAGTTGTAAAACATTTTTGTACTGATTTAAAAAAAAATAAAAAATACAGACTTCTTCCCGAGAACCATCTTCAGACCGCGACTCATGCAAAGAAGACAAACTGCTGATCCATAGTTCGGGGAGCCTGCTGAATAATACATCCCAATTTTCATATCTTCTTCTCCAACTTCTTCCAGCAGAGATGTTGTAAGTTTATAGCATGCAAACTGGTTTTTGCCACACTCAGCATTCAGGCAGTGCACTAGGTGTTTCATTATGTGGCAGGTTTAGGCAGCATCTTGCAATAGGCTCAGTCTCAATAGGTCTCTGCTACAGAGTAATAAAACTGTTAATTACTGGTGTTTGAAACTGTAATCCGTTTCTATATTTATATCTTCATCCCACAGTTCACCTTAAGCCCTCAAGGACTGACTTTATAGACCTCTGTCGTAAACAGTTTTACAAATCTAAGCTGTTGCTAAGCTTCTTTTCGTGTACCATATTTCAACACATTCTCTTCTTTTTCCCACTACTGTACTTTAAGTAATTTCCCCACTTGTTCTTTTTGTTACCCCCCTCTCTCTCTCTGCTCTTTCTGCCCCCTGTTTTCCATCACTCCTCTTCCTCTTGCTGCTCCCTGCAGTCTTGCTGAAACTCAAACTAAGCCTCTTTTTTTTGCGCAGCAGTCCAATCTCAAGACTCTGCCCTGCAAAGTAAGAAACGTGGCACCAGAAGACAAAAGGAAGCATAAAATCAGACGAACGGGTCCCAGTCACGTGGGATGGCTCGGTGATTTTTATTGAAACAACAGCTGAGCTACTCGGTGTATGAACTCTGCAGCAAGTCTGAATCCACTTTAGTTCCTGCTTAGATTTTTGATGAAATTACGTCTTAGGATAAATATTCCTGTTTTGCTCAGCAGGGATTTAAACCTTAATTCAAAGCTGTCACTGTGTGCCATTCGTGCAAAAAAAAAAAAAGATGGAGAATTTCTGAGTACATATGTTACGCAACAACAGGTTAGATTTTGCCTATAAGTAAATGTTTGAAGCATTATTACTACCTTTCAATAAATTATTAAACTTAAGCAAGAGATGAAAGAATGATGAAATGAAACTACTAAAAGATAAAACGGTGACAGAGTTTTTCTGTTATACGAGGGAGAAAAAAACAACAACCTAGCGTCGTTATTTTTTTCTTTCTGGTTATATTAGCGAATTTCATTATGCAATAATTAGATTTTCAACACTGAGTGAAATGTTTTGGATGAGTTGCTTCCTCTTGTAGACGTGCGGCCCTCGTGTCTCCTGAGACAAATGAGGTTATTGCGTACACAGTTGGGAGCAGTGACTGGAAAAATAAGAATCATTTTTGACAGATTGAGTTATACTTTTCCTTCCTGTGAGATAAATATCTTGACTATGTAACATCCAAAGCGGAAGCTTAAAAATGAGCTAAAGACATGAATCAAAAGTAAATACTGATACAGTTTGCATCACTCATTGTTTAGACGTACAGTGCTGGTAAATCAGAGTCCATACAGTCATCTTGGTTTTTTGGAGTTTGGAATGATCGTACAACAATCACTAACAATGGTTTAAAAATCATTATGAAGCAACTATACAGACTTCAGCGAATACGTTTTATGGCTTTAGTTTGTACCACAGGAAATGTAGACTTGTTCACTCAGTTGCTGTTATGAAAGTTCCACACTGCTACGACAAAACTACATCCTAAATTAAATGAACCACAGCAGGACATTTCTGCTTGTGATAAGTGTCAACGTCTGACCAGATTAGTCGTGCATCTTGGAACACAATGTTTTAAAGTCATGTTTTGAGTTGATACATATTCACATGAGTATCAAAGGATGTAAACACAACCCTGTGAGCTCACTGTCTTCTGAGGAACTTCCTGTATGTTTTAGTTTGACAATGCGTAGAGAGATTCTGGAGTAAACCTAACACCCAGCCTCTCTGTAGTTCAGATACCATGCGCATCCTGTGCTGCAGTTTGACACTTTAAGGCTTGCATCATCTCAACAAGGCATCCACTCTTGTAAATAATAATCATTTTTCGCGACCAGACGTCTTGTCAGTGCATTACGAGCCTCAGACAGACAATTGCTTGGAGGAAACTAAAACAAACTAACTGCTTCCCCAACTTGAAACACATTTTCAGACGAATACAGGAAGACACACATGTAAATATATATGTATTAAAAAAAAATCAGATAAGTAAAAGAAAAATGCAGATGATTCAATTACATGTTTCCAGCTTCATGGGAGCAATTCCCTGGTTCGAACCTGCCATGAAATCAGCCTGGGGCAAATTTCCCTCCCCTCATCAACATGTAACAGGGAAGCGCCCCGGCTTCATAATAAAACCTTATAGACCAATACAGAGCTCTCTACATTAGTATGTACACCAACACGGCTGGATGCACACTGAATAGTTCTAATAACATCAGTGGGATGAGCGCAAGCAGGGAACAGCACAGCCAATCTCTACAACCTGCTACAGTCGGTCCGATCAGCACAGCTGCTCTCCAGCTGCCAAGACCTCCTTCTGTGCACTTAGTGACTTATCACCTTCTCCTCCACTCCACACCGAGCCTCGCAACGCACAACACGACGCCGGCAGACAAGACAGACAGACAGACAGACAGACAGAGGCAGCGGTTGTAAGGATGCAGAGCTCACCTTCATGATGCTTCCCTCTGTTGTCCAGAGCACATGTGCTTCTCTTGGCGTGTGACAGAAAAAGTGTATCTACGTCTCCGGATCCTTAGCTCCCCCCCCTTCCCTCTCTGCACAGCAAAAAAAAAAATCTCTGTGTTGCTGTTTGTAAATGTCTGTGTGTGTGTGCGTGTGTATGAGGAGTGTGTGTGGCTCAGGAAGAGAGAGAGCAGAAAGTGGCTCCCTTCCTCAAAGTCTCGGGCAACTATATGAATGAAAACTCTGAATCTATCTATCTATCTATCTATCTATCTATCTATCTATCTATCTATCTATCTATCTATCTATCTATCTATCTATCTATCTATCTATCTATCTATCTATCTATCTATCTATCTATCTCTTCCTGTTTCTTTTCTCCCCTCTCCTTCTGCTGTGTCTCACTTTCCTCCTTTCTTCTCATTTCACCATATCAAATGTTCGTCCACCTTCTCCTCCTTCTCCCTCTCTTTCTCTCTCTCTCTCTCTCTTTCTCTCTCTCTCTCTCTCTCTCTCTCTCTCTCTCTCTCTCTCTCTCTCTCTCTCTCTCTCTCTCTCTCTCCCCCTCTCTCTCTCTCTCTTTTCATCCCTCCCTCCATCCTTCCTGTCTTCCTCCCTTCCCTTCCTCCTGCTATCTCACCTCTCTTCTCCCTCTAATAGCAGGCTCACATTTCCCTGCTCTCCCCGCACACACACCCATAAAGGGGAGGGGAGAGGGGGGACGCAGTCCAGCCCCGTACATCCATCCTGCTCGTCTCTCCTCTCACCTTTCAGAGCATGTTCTGCTGTCGTTACATCAAACACGGTGTTGGATGCAGTTGCCAATGTCTAAGGACAACATTTAACACTCAAACTGCATTAAACGACTGAAACAGAGACAAAAGGTAAAAATTGAGAGACAATCTGTTAGTTCTTAAATGCCAATTCCTTTATACCAGATGATAACATCGAAGGCTCTCTAAAACTCACGTCAGCTTCTGTTTAGACAGCCAACACTGCAACTCTGTGCTGACTCAGAACGGTCAATGGGGGGAAGCAACTTCACTTTATTACCAGGTTTGCATTTCTCAGAATGGAATTGAAATTCTAAGAACTACTTGTTCGATCTTCGAATCACTGTGTCACTTGTGCCTGTCGGGGAAAAAAGAAGCAGTTTCTCATTTTGTTGAAGAAGTTGTACATCCATGTAAGTCATCACGTTCGATTCTCTGCTTTTTTTCCTACATTTTCTGTCGCTAATGGCATGCACTACTCAAAATATACTATAATGTTCCTTACTTAGAGGTCTTAACCTCAACATTTAAGAATAAGTTTGTCGTTTAAGTGTTGTCATGAAAACATCCTGTCTGACCACGCTCTTGCTTGAACAAGTTGCCTTGTTGTTGTTTTTTTTATCTGTTTTGGATGAGTGCCTCATCCAAAACTGTCCCTGCAGCACCGCAGGGACTGTTTTCCTTAAGGTAGTGGACTCAAACCGCAGTCCTGAGTCCTGCAACTTTTACATGTGTTCCTTGTCCTACACACTTGAATTTTGTTCAGTCACTTTGTTACATTTCTCTAATCGTTGGCAAGAGTCAATGTCTTTCTCAAAAATCCTTAGTTCATCTCTCAAAACTAAATATCTATCATTGGACATGCCAGTGCCTCAAAATGACAAGTTTTTGTTTCATTGTGTATGCATAAGACAGTCAAATTGCTTATTCAATATGTCAATATAACAGTGTGCTCTGGAGGGTTGTAAACTATGGCTAAAGTTTTGATGACAGTATTGTAAATTGTAACTCTGGGCGATCAATGGCAAGATTCACATTTAAGGTTTTAATTTGTTGACAGGTTGTGTCATTGTGATTCAGACAGGAAAAGACAGCACTGCAGAGCTCAAAGAAAAACTAAATAAAAGTGTAACCCAAAGATGAAATACTTGGCTGAATCATGTTCATTTCATATCGAACTAAAACTTCAACGGCCTCAAAATCTGACATCCAACAACAGATTTTGCTCCCATAAATCAGCGTTTACCGCCCTAAACTTTGTGATTAATTTGTTAGCAGCAGTGACACGTCTGTGATGAGCCGCTGACTCACTTTCTTTCTGCTGCTGCTAACTCAGAAAGCAGGTAGTCTTTGTCGTCTAATTCTGTCACTTTATGTCCCGCAACACCATCAATCTTTGAAGTGTCAGTGAGCCCAGAAATGGCAAAACATAAATCTCAAAGGCAGGAGGAAGTAATCTATTCGTGCTTATCATTCATACGATAAGACCTCTGAGCAGAGCCTGAGGGTGACTAATTGGTTGCCTTTTGGTTTGTGAAACTCCATCCCAGCCTGATGTGAACGGTCTGTGAAGTTTCCGACAGAGGAGCCGTCAAAGAAACTAACGCCAAGCGGCACCTACCTCGCACGCTTGAAAGGAAACATTCTCTGACAGAAAAATATGTTAGATATTTTAAAAAATGTGTCAGGTTCAGGTTCCACGTTTCATTGTGAAACTGCTGCTTTCAGCGGATCTCTGTTTGACCCTGTCTGCTGGTGGACAGCTCGGTGTGTTGACCGGGCCATTTCACAGCCAGCCTGTTTTCACAGTTGACCTTTGGACTTTTTTTTTTTTATTATTATTATTAATTCGCCGTGCTCTCTGGCAGATGGTGATGGGGAGGTCCTCAGACGCTACACATCGTGGAAAGGTCAGCTCTTGCTTCAGACAAACAGCGTGAGAGAGAGAGAGAGAGATGTGTGGGGGTGCGCTGTAGCTGCTTCACTTTCTCTGTTTTCATGTTTTTAGAGGACATGAATCCAGAGAGAGATCACAGCCTTCAAGTCCTGACTAAAAACCCAGATGAACCTTTGAAAAAAAAAAAATCTCACAGAGCAGGAGGAACTGGATTAAAACATAATCATAAAAGAATAATTTGTCTTTTTAAGAGAGGGAAGAGAACCTAATGGGTCTCTGTTTAATTACCCAATTAATGAAACTCACAAAGTAGTCCTGTTATGCTTTTCTGTGTTTTTTTTTTAAACTCAACTTGACAACGTGTTGTTTCAATGTGAAAAGATACAGCCAATTAAATGTAAATGAGTTGGTTCTATTTGTTTGCTACATTGTCCAAGAGCTCCCTCTGCTGGCGCAACAGAAAAGGTAAACAATCTATGCATTTATCTTGGGAAAGCAAAAAACATTTTTAAAAAGTCTTTGAAGGAAAGGAGAAAATAACATTGCATCACTTGTCCGATGCAAACATGCAGCACATTTCAAAAATATTCACACCTCCTGAACTTTTTCTCATTTAGTCTACAACCACAAACTCAAATAAATGTTTATTTAGCTTTTATGTGAATGATAGACCAACATGTAGTAGCTTTGAAATGGAAGGACAGGGACAAAGTAGAAATAAAATCAGTGCAACATGCAGTCTTGTGAAGTCAACTAATAATTAAATCCAGTCTGATTGCTTGTATCTAATTTCAGTGTAAATCCAGTTGTTCTATGAAGGAGCACAGGTACACTCAGTGAGAAGTTGCTGTTTTACCAAACAGAAACTGTTTGCCCGAAAGCAGCAATTTATGGTAAAACCTCCAAGGTCTGAAAAATCCAACAAAGTTCAAGTTTATTCTGTCATCCAATGATGGACGACACAACCAGTCATTTTACTCTCCATTAAACTGCCCTGTATGAATCATCCAGTGTTGAACTTTCCAACAAAGCAGGTAAAGCTCGGAGAGGAGACAGCGAACAGACTCTGATCATTGAGACCGCTAGAACTTTTCTGCCTACATGCAACGCCATGTGTGGCTGAAAACAAACACTGCACAGTGCCTTGAACGCACCATCTCCTCAACAAATGATGATGACGGTGGCGTCGTTGTGTGGCGGTAGGCTTTACTTCAACTGGGATCGAGGAAACTGGTCATAGTTAATGGAAAGATGGACACAGATAAATACACGGGGAGTCCTGAGGAAAAACCAAAGCGTACTTTCCTACAGAGCAACAATCCTGTGCTATAAAGCAAGGGTTGGT
Source organism: Poecilia mexicana (assembly GCF_051168715.1). NCBI lineage: Eukaryota > Metazoa > Chordata > Actinopteri > Cyprinodontiformes > Poeciliidae > Poecilia > Poecilia mexicana. The sequence continues at coordinate 9,537,022 of NW_028263384.1, forward strand.
CTGGAGCTAAATGTAGTTGAGAATCTGTGGCAGGACTTGACTCTTCACGACACGTTTAATCACATCTGAAGAAGCTGCTGCCGCAGAATGGATGAAGCAGGATGTGAAACGGAAAGCAAAACACCCGGAGATTCTGTTTAATGGGCTCCCGAGTTTGTACTAAGCTTTCAGCTATGCGCAGCTCACATCTAGTCAAATTTTCAAGTTCCAGATACAGATGACACTTGCAGACAATTTAAAAAGGCAACTTCTGTCAAATGGGCTGTGATGCGTTTCCTATTTGATTTTATTAACCTCCCATAGCCCTGATTGCCTTCCCCGAAAGAAAGCATCTGCTTTAACAGGCAACAAGAAAGAGCTTTAATTAAAGCAACTCTGAATACTGAGAGGAAAGTGTGTGGGCCAGCTGAAAGATCAAAAAGCATCATTATTATGGAGCTGCTGCTTAATGCCGAACTGCTGAGAAACAGCATGAAGATAAAGGTGACTCGTTTCTGCAGCTAATGACTGCCAGATAAAAATTCTCCAAGTGCAGATAAGAGGGAGACGAAGTCTGGAAATAAATGTCTATATCTGCAGAAACTGGGCCTGTGCTGCTGTACAGGTGGACAACAATCCCTGAGATGATTATGGACTAACAAGGCTGGACTGCAGAGATTGAGTTTATACCAAAAACAAATGCAATCAGCATTTATTTGGTATAAAAGATGCTGTTTCTTCATACCAAAAAAAAGCAGCAAAATTTTTAGAAACATTTTTTTTATTTTTTTTATTTTTTTATTTATTTATTTGAGAAAGAATGAATTTGGCGTTCATTTAGAATCTGGTATCAATCATTCTCTACGATCAGACTGACTGACCAAATGCAATCCAGCTACCAGGTACTGAAATCCCGGATGGTGTGTGCAACTTTCCAAAAACAATCCATCAAATTCCCAAGATGAAAAACATGTGCATGCAGTGATCTATTTGACTCTTAATCTGCAACACTGAATTAATGTCGCTTCAGCTGGGATAAATGCTGCGTTTCCTCACAGACTTCCTTCCATCAGCACAGGTATATGGGAAAACAAACCAAACTTCCTCTTCGTTAGACTCGGAGGAGGGGAAATCTCCTTAGTGCCTGATAAAGTCTGACCAACATTACTGCCGACTTAAACCATCATCCATCAACCCCGCTCCCACTAAACTGAAAATGCAATCAGCTTCTCCGCTACAAACTGTCAATCCCTAAAACTCCTCTGGGAGATTTCACTGTCTGTCTAAGTGATGCAGAGTTAGCCTCCTAGCCAGCCTGTCAGCTGCTGATCCATTTTGTTTTTAAACCAACTCACTGGATCCAAAAAAGGATGTTAGAGATTGCACAGTGTTTCCCAGGGTAATGTGTGAATCTGAAAGCCAGCGTGTGGAACGGGGATGACGTTTGTGTGCAGAAAGTCCAGAATAACGACAGCCTGAGATAACGGACAATCTACTCCCCTCCCACTCAGAGACTCTTAATGCGTCATTTAAGGCACTTAGTTTTAGAAAAGCCACTTCAGTGCCAAACAAAGTGGAGCTGAAAAAGAAATAAAAATAAACGAGCTTGTTAAAGTACAGGATAAAAGTGAAAACCAGCCTCAGATATTCAGCAATTAACGGTTAGATAGATCTTATGAAAACGTTCAACAGTGCCTTTGATTTCAAGTTTAAATTATTACTGTTTTGGTTTATTTCATTTAATTGATGATTTAATTATGTATTTTTTGTACCATTTTATCCTCCATAAACAATTACTTATGCTCTTTATTTGTCAAATTCATAACATTTCATGTTTTTAATGCTTTGTTATTGTCTTGTGAAACAAGTCTGGATCTCAGTGGAGCCATTAGCTGGTTACTGAAGGTTTGATAAAGAAGAACCTAATATTAACCCTTCACCAGTGGCTTCAAAGGTTTTGTATTTGATTATAAAAAAAAAAATCTAGCCGGTTTTTTAATGTACATTTTAATCAAAAGCAGACTTAGGATCAAACAAGTAGCTTTGGTGTGATGAAATGCATCTAACGTCCTAACAGAGAGCAGCAAACTTTAATCTAAATGTGTGGCTTAATTTTTGTTTTTTGTAACTATTCGTAAAAGACCCAGATGATACTGACAGATCAGTTTCCCTCTGTGAATTATGATGTGGTAAAACTCTATTTACTTTTTCCAGCAGGGCAACATATCTGACTTAAAGTAGAGTGGATTATATCACACTTAACAAGATGCCTGTGGAGCAACTCTTAAAAACATTAAACCACAACATAAAACGGTAGGCCAAATATTGCTTCCCCTGTGGTGCTCTCCTGAAAGTACACCACAGGTTTTAACAAGTTTTTGTTGTTGTTGTTCTTGTTGTTGTTTTGGAAAGCATAAATAAGATACAGTTGAAACTGTTTCTTTTATTTTCAGCCTTTAGAAAGTAGAAATTATTTTTGATAATTTTATAATTGGCTTATAATTGATATTTGATGATGACAGCATGAATTTTAAAAGAATATGCAATGCTTCTGGAATAAGTATAAAAATGTGAGTATATCAACTTTTAACAGACATATTGACCGAGAGATTGTTATAGTGTTACTCCAATTGTGCATCTTGATTTTCTCGGTTGGGCGTGTTAAATCAAATTGGTCAGCGCCAACATGAGGCAGCACTTTTCATCAAACTCCTCATCTGCTTCCTGCATTAACGCCATTTATCATCTCTGTCAGCAGATCAACTCCTACTCTTCCGTTAGATTTATGTACAGACCGTTTCTTCCAAAGAAAATTTCATTAAACATCTAGTTTTTCATGGCGAGTCCGGGAAATCGAATCCGTCAGATGTTATCAACATTCAGCTCCCTCCATAATATTCCCCACCGCTCTCTAAGATCTGAAAAGAAAATAAATAAAAATCATATATTGAAGAAAAAGTATCTCACACTGAGAATTTAAAAACATCCAACTATCAAGTTGAGCTCACTTATTTAGTGGAGAGGGGTTTACTTAAGATTATATCCAGAGACATCACTAAGTCTTCTTATCAGGTAACAAACGTCTTTTGACTGTTAGATGTTGTTTCTTACGCTAATGCTGTAGCATCTTATTTATTTATTTTTTTAGAAAGAATTAATTTTAGTTTTATTTAAAAATCTGGTGTTTTTAAATGGATTATTGATAAGATGCACTCCAACAGAGTATATTGGGCCTTTGAGACAGAAACAGACCCACAGACTCACATATCCTTCACCATTCATAACAGTTTGCATAAAGTGCTTTTCCTCATATTCATGCTTTGTTTTAAGTCACTCTGGAACCTGAAGGGTTTATTGTCAAAAAGTTTAATCTTAGTGTCATTTGAACTCTAAGATTTGACAATGTAGCAAGAGTTAGACATTTACGTTTGTGATTGTTGAAAAAGCTTTTATTGTCTTAACCTTTACTGCATGCCCAGTAACCTCAGTCTTTGTTTAATTAAACATACAAACATTCATCTGAAATGACAGCTTAACATAGCATATAGTAGTTGCTATGGAGACTTGGTGACCCCTATTTAGAAATGACCATTTAGTGCTTTATAGACTAATAGCAGAATTATAATCTATTCTTGGACACAAGGGGAGCAAATGCTGCGATAGGATCGTAAAAATAATGAAAAACATTTCCAGCAGCAGTAAGGTTCAGGTCCACTTTAGCTACTGTTTAATAATGCATAAAGAGCCTACATATATGTGTATGTGGTGCATTTGGTCTGCAGAAAATGAAAAAATAATTTGCTGCGAGGTTCAGCGTGTCTGTGATCTGGCATTTGTAGACAAGAAAAAAAAAACAATTTTTCTTTTCCAGAAAACCTTTTTAAACTTAAACTTCTGTCTCCATCCTGTGAGACCGCAGGAGGGAGACAGGATGCTTCATCATCCTGGTTGATTATGCAGACAGACTGGGAAGCAGCTCTCAGAACCTGACGCTGTTCGCCTCCACTATCAAATATTCAGCACGCAGCTTTTCTTCTGCGCTTTTCTCTGACGCTTAATCTCCACGCTTAGAAGCCTAACGTTGAATGTTGATTCTGTTTACCTGCAGGCGGGAAGCCTCCAGAGCCGCTCCTGACTTCTGTCTGGTAACGAACAGAAACACTAACAGTAAAAAAAAAATGAGTTTAAGAAGCAGCTTGGTTTGGGGAAAATTCTCACCTAGTGCGAAAAACTCATAGCGATGATTTTTGAAAAATACATAATAGCACATGACTGATATGCGTCACAGCTTTCAAAAAGGCAAACATGCTCATGGCTTGATGACCTTTGTCGCATGTCTTCCCTCTCTCTCATAACCCACTCTACTGTCTGACCACAAATACAAATACACTACAGCAAAAAAAAAACTTTAAAAAACCCCTCAAGCTTAGTCAGATTAGATGTAATCACTAAGTATCAATTTTAGAGTCACACCATAGACTCTCTCTTTGAATAAGGTGTGGACTTTGACTGGGCCATTCTCAGGTTTGGTTCTAAACCACTCCATTGCAACTCTAGATATAAATTTATAGCTATTGTTCTGCGTTTATCTAGCCCTGGACAAATTGTTATGAAATATCACCCAATCACCAGGTTTCCCCGACCCAGCTGGAAAATAACATGCTCACATTATGATGCTGCCGCTACCAAACACTCACAATTTTTTAAGAAATTGATTGAATAAATTTCATTCCACATAGCCCCATTCATTTTAACAACAACATTTTGATGATTTAGCTTATAAGGCAGGGGTGTCCAAAGAGTGGCCAGGGGGCCGTTTGTGGCCCTTGATCACATTTCAAGAATAATCTAAACTTGGTTTGATGGTTAAAATGTTAAAATGGAAAATGTAATGTGCAATAAAAAAAAGTATTCATCCAGGATTTGGCTTAAGTTATTAGTAATGGGGACCAAAAACATCCAGTGACCTTTACTAAAATGTAGATCCTATTTAATAAATGTGGACAAATAAAGCAAGATTGAGCCATGAACTGTTAAAAAAAAAATCCAGAAAAAGATGAAAAATCTAGCCTATCATTTGCTGTATTTTTTTTTTGCTTTTAATCTGGCAAATCTGCAAGATCCTTTTTGTTTTAAGCATTCAAAGAACTACAGACGTCTGACTGTTTTGCTTATTTTAATAAAATATAGTGTGTAGTTTATTTAGTGAGTAAAAATAACAAAAAAAGTTTCTGCATTTTTAATTAAAAGTACAAAACATTTCGTGTTGTACTTTATCAAAAAGTACAAAACGGCAAAAAGTTTGGACACCACTGCTATGGGGGTTACAAGTTACGTCTTCAGCACCTGACAGCTCTGATAAAGCAGCAGACAGTGTGGCTGCAGAGATAAAACACCTTCCAACGTCTATGGGACGTGAATCTTCCTCTTTTTTATTCAGCATCCAGATTGTTCCAGTACCTTTCTGCATTCAAAACTTACGTGTTCGAGCTTTTCCTTCCTGCGAAGCCAAACACTGGCCGAGTAGTCCTGCTGCTGGACTGCAGTTATGATGGAGCTGGCCGGGACTGCAGGGGGCTGGAAGCCAAAGCCGATCCCCTGACCCTTCAGGTCGTGGCCTCCTAGTTGGCCCCGGGTCCCTCGCCCCTCCATGGCTGGTTGTTTGACTGATTTCTGCAGCTCAGTCTTAGTTACAGTTTATCTTTTAAAATCTGTTTAAATTGCCTGTTGATGTTCTGTTGATAAGTGTTGAAAACTCTTTTTTCCCCCAGATGCATCATGCACATTTAGCACATCATATTTCTAATAATAATAATAAATTAAAAAACCCATCAGCTGCGTCCATTCAGTTCCAGTCTTTTCAGAGATACAAAAATATGTATAAGATTAGCATTTACAGCTTTCCTCAAATGCATCAAGAAATAGCTTTAGCTGCCGTCATACCCCTGATTTCCTTCTTCACCTCTGTGGGGATCAAGTCCAGAAGCTGAAGGTAATCTTCCAAAATCGATCTGTCCGAAAAGTGAGGATTCATGTTATCACAGTGTCCTGGAAAAGTCTCTGTATTTGATTTAGCCTGAGCCAGACCTGTTAAGCCCTCAGCAGACCAGAGGCTCTGACTAACAGTGATCAGGGCTTCCACTGATCCAGGCATCCCCGGTGTGGATGTGTGTGTGTGTGCGTGTGTGTGTGTGTGTGTGTGTGTGTGTGTGTGTGTGTGTGTGTGTGAGGAAGAGAAGGAGAGAGGAGAAGGGAGGGTGCTGGCAAACCCAGAGAAAGTGAGCGCGGGTAAAAGGAGTGCAGCATCACAGAGAGAGAGAGAGAGAGAGAGAGAGAGAGAGAGAGAGAGGGGAAGGACCCCAGTGAGAAACACCAGTGGATGGACACACCCATTTCTACTTCCCTCTCTCTCTTTTTATATCTTCCTCTCACTCTCTCTTTTTTTTTCCAGTCCTTTCTTGGTTCACAAATGTTTCTCTTGTATTCTTTGTTCTCATGTTTTTCTTTCCTTTAAGTTATTAAATGTGTAAACTACACACATACACACACACACGCACACATAAACACGCATGTTTGTTTCTCTATCTTTTCAAGGACTTTCCTTTGACTTCCGTTCGTTTCTACAGCCTAATCCTGACCTTTACCCTTAACGTAATTATTACCTGCACACACGTAAACCTAACCTCTAACCCAAAACAGGCTGTGGTCCCCACAAGGAGCAGTCGGTCCCCACAACGTTGTATGTGTTAGGCTAATGGTCCCTGCAATGTATCAAATACAAACACACACACACACACACACACACACACACACACACACACACACACACACACACACAAACATGCACACAAACCTAGCACTATCAAAGCAGAGTGGTGCAGTGGAGCTGCAGCACCTCTCTTCCCTTACCTTGTCTCATCGTGCCAGAGAAGCAACAGAGCCGAAAACCTTTAATTGGCACCTCCTGGGCAAACTCCTACACTGTAAAATACTAATTTACTCTATTATTTCAGCCTCCATTCAGAAGGAGCGGCTTTCCTTGATATGTATTTAAAGCTCACTGCAGCCATAGCCACAGTCCTGTCGCTGTTTTAAAAAGAAAGGGTGTCCCCCTTCAGGGAGATGTGTCGCCAAAACAGCGGCTGTGAAAAGAGAATTGAGTTCCCACGATGTGAGCAAGACAACTTTACTTCCACACACAAACACGTTACAAACAGTGGGATCATTCATTAGTGGCTGGCATCCAGAGAGCCTTGTGCACTGAAATGGAAATGATGGATCTTAATTGGATGCCAGAACCTCCAGGTTCTGTTAAAAATGTCAGCAACAGACATCAAAACCATCAACTTAGAGAACTGAACAATCTGCTTGATGTTTTTATGTGAAAAAAAAAAAAATAGAAAAGGACGTCAGGGAAATCAGGGAAATCAATGAAGCTAGCTTTAACAACTAAATATGTCTAGTGATATTGTTATCCTTTCTGGCAAATATTCACTTAATTAGAATATTGTCTTATTTCAGTGTCTCTATTGACTAAGATAGCGTAACTACACTTACGCTGATGTTTTAAAGCCGCTATTTCTGTCCATCATGATGATTTTCCACTTACAGCTAATGAAAACAAATCATTTAAGAGTACCATAATATGCCAGACAAATAAAAATTTTGTTTTTATTACAGAAATGTTGGCTTAATGAAAGGAAAAGAAAATTAAAGTGCATGTTTAATCTGACTGCCTCATCAGAAAGCAAGTTATAGATGGTTGAATATAACTACTTACCTGTGCGTCTATTTAAAAAACTTACTTGTATTAAAACAACAAACAAAATTTTGAAGGACAGGTTGCATTTTGAGTAGTTTGTTTTATTTTTATTTAAAAATGTTCCTTGAAAATTATTGACACACATCTTAAAAATGAATGGAAAACTCTACTGGCATTACATCATTTAAGCGCTCCTGTTGATGGCAGTGCGTAATATATAATATCTTTTATAGGATTTTTAGCACATTTGGAAAGAAGAAGTGCAAACTTTATTCCAGTTTTGACCACCACTTTGAATTAGCTTAATTTCCTTGCATTGCGGTGTTTTATGTATTAACCAAGTCAAATAATTGTGGACAGGATCACTTAAAATCTGAGGTTTTCTTAATCATTTGTTTGAACACCATTTCTTTGGCACAGATGAACTCTGGAAGACGTTCCAGTTTATCTAAAGTTGAAAGGTTGGGATATGTAGAGTGATCGAATAGCTAATCTTACGGGAAGCTAAAGCAGCGCATCTGAACTGTCCATGCTATTGATTCAAAGCTACAGTCAAGAGAAATGCGCATGAAAATCATTTCCCCCACCTCCCACCAAAGTCAACAAAAGCTGGCTTCTCCTGGGTTGTCTTTGAAGGCTGAATATTTGTATGTTTAATTAAAGAAAGACTGGGGTTACTGGGCATGTAGTAAAAGTTAGGGCAATAATCCATAATTCATCTGCGTTTCCTCATTTTCTCATGTGGCAGATAATCTGTTGATTCCAAGAAAATGCTGAGTCATGGACTTTTGGGAGGAAGTAGGCACATTACATCGAGCTCCTTCCACCTCCCCATCCACTTCTCCTGTTTTCAAGTCACATTCCTCTCTGCAAAGCAGCTGCAGCCAGCAACCATCAATGGAAACACCGACTGAATACTGAACATGCAGGTTAATTAGAGAACTTTACTGAACATGGGCCAACTCTGCCCACCCACACACACACACATCCCCGCAAAAAGAAGCCTGCTGCTTCCTAAAAAGCTTTTGAGATTTGAGGCTTGAGAGGAAAAGCTCCGGGCTGTTTGGTATACTGCAAGGGCGTACGATTGATGAAACGCTTCCATTTCATTATCTGGATCAAAAGTGATCCCCAGCTGGAAAAATAAAAATAAAAAAAAGACATAAATTAAAGCGTAAAACTTTCAGGGAAAGCTTTGTGGGCTAATTGCATCATTGCTGTTTGCAGAAAACAGCAATGATGTAAAACGTAGCATCAGTAAAACATCCGACAGAGTTTATTGCCGTCAAATGCAGCAGTGCACATGCTGTCATTAGCCGTCTGTTTATACCACAGAAGAGAGAGAGAGAGAGAGAGAGAGAGAGAGAGAGAGGGTGGGGAGGCAGCAGGCAGTAATTTATTAATGCAGTCATCGGTACAACAGCCTTAAGTGAATTATTAGTCAGGAAATGATAACTGCTGCTTATTTGTTCGGCTAGGAGAGGTTAGCCAATTTTAAATGTTTATACTTCATACTGAACACTTTCGACATTAGAAAAATAAGAAAGTTCATAACAGTATTGGGTTATTTTCCTTAATATTCTGAGGCACCGGGTTTGTAAAATTGCCACCATCAACGGCTATTTACATTTCTTTATTTTTATTTTTACTTTTTTACTCTTACATTAAATCCTTTTTGGGGATTTTTGGTCAGATAAAATGAACAAATTTAGTATGTTTTTCCTAAATACCTGCTAAGAGTTTCTTCTTTAAATACTTTTTGGCTTTCTAAGATTTTTTAAAAGTCTTCAGTATTTGGTAAAATTCTTTTTTTAAGCCACATAACTTTGACCAAATACTCCTGGTTATCCTTCCATCAGCTTTTCAAAATAGTTTGCTGGAATTTTGTTGTGGGAATGTTCTCAGGTTTGGACGATCCCTTTTTTCCCTCCAAACGTCACGGCTGTCATTATGGCCAAACCTTTTAACTTTAGTGTCTACAAACCCCTGGACACGTCTGTGGAAATTCAGGCCTTGATCCTGAATTTACAAACTGTAGCACAGTTTTTAAAAGTTGCTTTCAAAGTAATGGCTAATTCCTTGCTGAGTGGCCCTTGGCCTGTTTTTGAAGAGGTCCAATCTGACGGTGTCAAGTTTCTTGTCATCATCTTCACAAGACCCTTTGGTGTTGCTTGAGTTTGAGACTAAAGCTTTGCTTAAAAAACACATTTATTTCTGAAACCCAAAACTTACAAACTACTTAAAAGCATGGTATCATCATCATCATCATCATCATCATCATCATCATTTTTGGGACCAAAATGGTTATTAAATAATGGATGACATTTTAGCCTGAAATCTACCCAGATAGCACAGAATGATTGAAACAACATTGAATCAATGTCAGCCAGAAACATTGAATCAACGTTGAACGCTGACATTGAAACAACATTGAAAGTGGTCGGTGACTTGTATGTTGAATCAACGTTAGGGTTTCAACCATAACTGACATTATATCAATGTTGATTCAACCATCATCTGTATGTCAACTTGTATGCATACTTGTGTTGATAGTACATTGAATCAGTTATGAATCAATGTTGATTCTACATTATATCAATGTTGAGTCAGCCATCATCTGAACGTGGATCTGCATCCGGATTTCGGTTGATTCTACATTGAATCAATGTTGATTCAACACTCATTTGACTGTGGATCTGCATGCATATTTGTGTTGATTCCACATTGAATAAGTTAGGAATCAATGGTGATTCAACCATCATCTGAACGTGGATCTGCATGCATATTTGTGTTGATTCTACATTGAATCAATGTTGATTAAACACTCATTTGACTGTGGATCTGCATGCATATTTGTGTTGATTCTACATTGAATAAGTTAGGAATCAATGGTGATTCAACCATCATCTGAACGTGGATCTGCATGCATATTTGTGTTGATTCTACATTGAATCAGTTAGGAATCAATGTTCATTCAACCATCATTTGACTGTGGATCTGCATGCAGATTTGTGTTGATTCTACATTGAATCAATGTTGATTAAACACTCATTTGACTGTGGATCTGCATGCATATTTGTGTTGATTCTACATTGAATAAGTTAGGAATCAATGGTGATTCAACCATCATCTGAACGTGGATCTGCATGCATATCTGTGTTGATTCTACATTGAATCAGTTAGGAATCAACGTTCATTCAACCATCATTTGACTGTGGATCTGCATGCATATTTGTGTTGATTCTACATTGAATCAATGTTGATTCAACACTCATTTGACTGTGGATCTGCATGCATATTTGTGTTGATTCTACATTGAATAAGTTAGGAATCAATGGTGATTCAACCATCATCTGAACGTGGATCTGCATGCATATCTGTGTTGATTCTACATTGAATCAGTTAGGAATCAACGTTCATTCAACCATCAGCTGAACGTGGATCTGCATGCAGATTTGTGTTAATTCTACATTGAATCAATGTTGATTCAACACTCATTTGACTGTGGATGTACATGCAGATTTGGGTTGTTTTTATATTGAATGAAAGCTAAGGATTTATGTACATTTTACGTCTGATAGGTCTACATCATAACATGCCACTAAAAGTTTCTTCACTGGTGTTAAACACTGTATTATTGGCAGATGATGCGTAAACTGTGTACAAAGGTTTAAAAATGACAACATGGGTTTGATTTAACATTTTATTTAAGAAAAGAGGGACAGATCTTTAAACATATTTGATTCCTTTTTGACTGTCAAAACAACAGTCTGTTGTCCACAGAAGAACAGAGTCCATGAAGTTAAGCTTTGTACTGTATGAAGTAGGGAAACAGTACAAGTTGTGGTAACCCCAGTTTGACTCTGGTTGGCGTCACTTTGATTCCTTGTGATGTTTTCCTCTCGTTCTGGTGCGTAATGAAGCCACTTCTTGACAGTTTTGCTGCAGTCCTCAAGAGTCAGCTTTCGGTCAAACTGCAGAGCAACAGCTGAAAAAAATAAAAGTGAGGAAGGTGCCAGTTAGAAATATGATAAACATTTGAAAAGTTCTGAAACACAATGAAAGATTAAACACTGTACTGGTTACAGGTCTGAGAACAAATACAAACCATATAGTTCCCCATGTGCACTCACTGTTAAATTAATATCTTAATCTTTCATTAATATTTATCTTAATGTTTACATATACAACTGCATTTACCCATCAAGCTGCAGTATAGTGTAGGATTTATGATATTGATATTAAATCAATATTTAAAATAAAGGGCTGTTTATCAGAAAACCTAACAATAAAACTCAGGGAGGATCAGGTTTATTTAACACACCAGAGACAAATAAATCGAACAAAAGGTGATTTATAGTGTAGTTGGAAAAATTATAATTTATACAGAATAAACTTCCATCAAATAGCTGGTTCAATCTTCCAACTACAAATATTTCCAAATAAGTTGATTAAATTCCTTAAAAAGTGTCTATATGCTAATAAAGATCCCACACAAGTAACAATAGTCCAGTTCAATTTAACCAGTTACCAATCCAAGGATCAACAGACTGAATCAGTCATTAGCAGGTTTAGTTCAGTGTTTCACCTGCCTTACATGTTAAGTGTTTCCCTTCTGCCTCACCTGGATTGAATCTGTGGATGATTAACAACCTTCTGCACTTCTTGATGGCTGCAGACGGTCATGTAATCATCCAACTCAGCTGTTCTGGTACAGAGGCTCATTTAAGCACGACCCTAAGCATATCATAATAAAAAGTTAAAAACAAGTGATTACTATCACAACAATTTAAAGCCCACCTGGACCAGCCAGCCTTACACTTCCTTGTCCACCACATGTTCTCCCAGACCAAACAATAGGCCCCGCCCTATTTTAAAAACTCAAATCCCACAAAATCTCGCAGGATTTCATACTTAGGCGTGGAGTGGTGGGTAGGATGAAAATAATACAAAAGGAGACATGACCTCAATTATTAAAAATATCCGTTTTGCCCCAAAATAACCAGGATTACTATGGGCACAAAACAATGCCCTTATTTTTCAATAAACACATTTAAGATCAAAGTAATATTGAAAAACTTACCATAAAAGTGCTCAGCGGAGAATTCAATTCAGAAGCCGGTAGCAAACAAGCCAGCAGCAAAGTGGCTTTTTGGTTGGGACAAACCACAAGTGTAAAATTGGGGAGGTGGACTGTACAACTCCTAGTACAGACTTGTAGATGTTTTTGTGTCAACACATTATGCACAGTCAGTAATAATATTTACAGACAAGTAAGAAAATGTACAGAAAGGAATCACAACCCACTGTTCTCAACATGTAGTGCTTAATTTGAAACATGATTAACCCCCACCTAGTAATAAAATGTTCTGACCCAGAGCTCAAGGAGGGGGAGGGAAGAAGGGATGAGAGGGGGTAAAGAGGAGAAGGTTGGGAGGAGCGGCTGGGTGGGGGAGGTTTGGGAGGGAGTAGGGGGAGATGAGGAGGTGATGAGGGCTGCAACAAACTGCCCAGATTCCACACAACGGTAAATAAACGTTGAATTATAGTTAGAATGGTTGATTTTTGGTTGAGGTCAACAACTGACGGTTGATCAACCATCAAACAACCATCCACCTCCAGCCAAGTAACCAATGTTGAAACTGTGTCATTGAGTCAATGTTGTTTTGTGGTTGAAATCTAATGAATGAAATGCTAATGTCTGATCAACGACTGATCAATGTTGAATTAATGTTGAATCAATGTCAGCTCTTTTGCCACACCCCTTCCCCTCCTCTCCTCCTCATCAGAGCTCTGGGTCAGAGCATTTTATTAGTGAGTGGGGGGTATTACATTCTAAATTAACCTCTGTAAAGGATAGTGGGTGAAGATTCATTTCTGTACATTTTCTTTCTTTTTCATAAAAAAGTCCTACTGACCATTTGTGTGTGATATATTGACACAAAAACATCTACAACTTACTACAAGGAGTGGAGCAGTCCACCCCCACCATTTACATGAGTGGGATGTCCCAAACACACAGCCACTTCGCTGTTGGCTTGTTGGCAAAAGATGTTAATTCAATGTTGAATTGCCATCATGTGCAATCTGGGCAGGTGCAGAGCTATGGGGGGGGTGGGGCTGGGGGTGCGATTTCAAGTCGCTTAAATATCTGATTATAGACTGAGAAAGTCTACCGCCTGTTGAGAAAGGTCTATTTAATGTTAAAGTTACTTTCCCTCAATGGAATATATACTAGTCAGTCCCAGTGACCGTTTCACTCACGGTTTAGCCGATGTGTGTCCTGGGTAAAGATCAACCAAAAATTGCAGACCAACCTCCCCGCCCCTCGCTCAACAGTTTCTGGTAGCGCAGGCGATAAACGTCAGGGGCCTGGTGATTCGTTAGGGGTCCGGTAATTAGCCCCGCCCCCCGGCCCAACGCTGACTTGTTCCGCTAGTGAATCTGGGTACAGAACGGAATCACAACTCAGTGTTGTCAACACATAGTGCTTAAGTTAAAATGTGATTAACCCTCACCTAAAAGGGGTTGTGCTGTGGTGGCACAGGGGTTAAGCACAAACCACAATCAAGGCCTCAGTCCTCAACACAGCTGTCACAGGTTCAATTCCTGACCTTGGCAACCTTTGCTGCATTACCCCCCTTCTCTCATTACCCACTTTCCTGTCAATTAACTATCAAATAAAGGCCACTAGCCAAAACAATCTTTTAAAAAATTAAAAACCCTCACTTAAAATTAAAGTTGTTTCACCCGATTGAGGGGTAGATGGGCCCAGGTGGGGGGAAAGAGGTGTGTGTGTGTTTTTGGCGGGTGGAGGGAAGGGGGTTGGGCGTTTGAATGGCAGGCGGTGGTGAGGGGTGCAAAAAACACCTGAACACTTTGATTACTAGTTTTTCCCCAAACCTTATCCTCAAGGCAAACTGACCTGCATGCTTCAGCAAAACCTTGTTAATCAAATGTTAATTAAAATCATGTGTGCTGAATTAGGGAACTGGCTAAAACTTGCAGGGCAGTGTGCCTGGTGCCAGTGCTGAAAAACACTGGATTCGATGTGGCATTTCAATCAATGAATGTTAATTGGCTAGAATTGAATGGTTGTTTGATGGTTGATCCAGCTTCTGTCGTTGACCTGAACCATACATGCAGCCTTTATGATCATAATTCAACATTAAATTAACATCGTGTGCTATCTGGGTAGTTCTTCCCCAAACCTTGACGTCAATCAAACTGACCTGCATTTTTTCAGTTCAGCAAAACCCCGTTAATCAGACATCAATTAATATCATGTGTGTTGAATTAGGGAAATGCCTAAAACTTGTAGGGCCTGTAGGACCAGTGCTGAAACACACTGGATTCGACATTGGCATTTCATTTATTTGATGTCAACCACAAAACATTGATTCAATGACACAGTTTCAACATTAGTTAATTGGCTAGAATTGAATGGTTGTTTTATAGTTGATCCACCATCAGTTGTCGACCTCAACCAAACATGCAACCTTTGTGATGATAATTCAACATTGAATTAACATATTTTCCAACAAGCCAACAGCGAAGCAGCTGTGTGTTTGGGACATCCCACTCATGTAAACGGTGGGGGTGGACCGCTCCACTCCTTTTAGTAAGTTGTAGATGTTTTTGTGTCAATATATCACACACACACAGTCAGTGAGAATTGTTATGAACAAGTAAGAAAATGTACAGAAAGGAATCACCACCGACTATCCTCTGCAGTGGTTAATTTAAATGTGATAACCCCCGCTCAGTAATAAAATGCTCTGACCCAGAGCGCTGATGAGGAGGAGAGGAGGGGAAGGGGTGCGGCAATACAGCTGACATTGATTCAATATTGATCAGATGTTGATCAGACATCAGCATTTCAGTCATTAGATTTCAACCACAAAACAACATTGATTCAATGACACAGTTTCAACACTGGTTACTTGGCTAGAGGTGGATGGTTGTTTGATGGTTGATCCACCGTCATTTGTCGTCTTCAACCAAAAATCAACCATTAATCAGACTTCGGCATTTCAGTGATCAGATTTCAACCACAAAACAACATTGATTCAATGTCACAGTTTCAACGGTTTGATTGGATGATTGTTTGATGGTTGATCCACCGTCATTTGTCGACTTCAACCAAAAATCAACGATTCTAACTATTTTTCAACGTTGATTTAACATCATGTGCTATCTGGGTATAAAAGACCTTTTTTTTTCTCCTGCTTATAAATAAGTTCATGTTTTTCCCAACGCTCTTTTCATCTGTCTTTTCTTGATGTTCAGGGTACATAAACACACTTCCTAACAGACATCAGTGAAATCCCTGCACCATAAGCTTCTGTGACCTTTCCTTTATGGAGGCGTCCAAGGATTAGTCAGCCAAATGGGACAAAGCCACAATCAATAACTGCGCTAAATCATCAACAGCAGTGAAGATCAGAGACGCCTTACCTCCATGGCTCCTTAAACACCTCCATTCCTCCAGAGGGATGTGCTTAGACAGGGTTTCAACTCGTCTAACAGTATGCAGTGTGCCACTGCAGCAGTAAAACGTGTCATCTCCATCTGAGATAAGCCAGAGTGAGGAGACGTTAATGCACTCTGTCCTAAACAGGTTACAGCAGAAGTGAAAAGTGGGAAAAATAATCTTTAGCAAAGTAAATCTTTCTAAATCTATTAGAGCGTGTTTCCACCTGCGGTTTTTGCTTGACCTTTGTGTCTGATCGGAATAAACGATGCTTCCACTGAGCTTTCTCAGGTTCCTTATTGCTTCATCTTTCACAGTCTTGCAGCACACTCCCACTCTCGCTGTTTTCAAATCACGCTTTTGATCAGTCCTGCAGGCCTTTACTTCATACACACAGAAGAAAAATTACCCTCCAGATTATCTTAAATGCTGCTCAGACAGTCCAATAGGGCATCATAAAATATTTATGTGGGGTGATGTTTGTTTTACAACCTTTATATTTTATTTGAATTTAGCATCAACAATAAATTGATGGGTGTCAAACTGTTTCTGTGATCCTTGATTGTGTTCCTGCCAGCCTTCAGTTTGAAAGACATTGCTCTAATCTTTGGATGAATTGCATGTATTAATAAAACTTGAGCTGTCCCACATTTTCACTTATTTTACAACTACAAACTTCAAAGCATCTTCAATAGATTTTATGCTTTAGACACAAAGCAGGGCGTGACCTCAAAATTGATGACCTTCCTCATAAAGGCTGAACAGCCCTCTGGTCTCTGCATGGAAAAAGGCATCCCCATGGCATATTACTGCTAACAACATGGTACGATGTTGTGTGCGGGGTGATTTCTGTTCTTTGACTGTCCGTAGGCAAATGATGAGAGCAATAAGAACAAGAGGAAACTAATAAGAAGAGTGTAGAGTTGTTTTTGGAAAAGGAAGATGAGGAAAAACTGAAGGAAGGGGTATAATTAACAGAGACAGAACAAACAGAGACCTAAACCAAAACACAAAATAAAAAAAATCTAACCAAATACACAAGAAAGAACTGAGAAACTCAGAACAAAGAAATCAATATTTATGGAAAGACCTTAATGACTGTAACATAAGTAAGAATCAAAAAACAAAAGGGAATTAGCGTTTGTTGGACTTTAAAGGATTTCAAAGCACAGAAAATTATAATATATCAAGGTAATTTCAATCAAACTCACAGTCATAATTCATAATGTAACATTTATCGAGCTGTGGTGTATTTCTAAAACAGACATAATTGTTTAACAGGATATATTTCAGCATCATTACCATACATCCTCCAAACCAGTTGGTGGCGGTAATTCACCAACTGCATTTTTGTTAATAGCTACAGGAACAGAAAAAGAACTGTTTTTACTTTCCCTGGTTAGTTCTTCTAGTCTCAACCAACCAGGGAGACTCTGTTGGATAAATCTAAGCAATGTCAGATGATAAGGTCGGTGTTTTTATCATTAAACTCGCTTTGGAATGTGAATGTCAAATTTAAGCCGCCCTGTCATTGATGTAGCCCTTCATGTGGTCGGTTAGCATTAGCTTCTAGCTATTTCAGTCAGAATAGCCTTTTCGTATTTGTTTTTGCGCGGTTGTACATTCGTGTAAAGTGCTTTAAAGTACAGGGAACATATAGCAAACGCTACAGTCACTATTAAGCTGTTATAATAGCAAAAAAAATGTTTTTTCGTCACAGTTTATCTGCTTAAATATCCCGAAGTTTGTTTATGGGATAAAGTTTGAGCCTAGTTAGAGCTTAATATCTAGTTTACAGATGGATGTAAATATACTGAGCTCAAGCAGACTGTTTCAGGAAACAAACCTGTCACTTATAACGGGGTTTCTTCTCTGACTCTAATCCACATTGCAATATAACTGCAAGAAAAAAATAAACTAAAATTAGCCAGTAAAAAGACAGGTTTTGCGATAACTGAATATTTACTAGGAAAGTGGTAAATTAATATCACGAATTAGTTCTGTAAACCCTGTTTTAGGAATCCCCTCTCTAACCCGTTTGTCTCTGTGTTTCTACGGATGTGAATGCAGAATCCTCTGGGTCAGCTCAGGGACCTGGTGGAGCTGAAAGACCAGCTGGAGGACATCCAGAAACGGGTGGAAGATGAGATACAAGCTGGGATTCCTCCAGTAAGGCTCACGCTGGAATAAATGGGCAGGTTATTTTTGCACTGACATCATTTCAGAGGCAAATAGTCTGTAAAAACATTGATAGTAATATATTTGAGGGCGAAAGTGTTGTACACACACACCTCTCACTCTCACTGGTTCATATTTTTGCATCTATTGAGCTTGATTGTTATATTTTTATCAGTAGTTTTTCAAGTTTTAGAATGTGTTTTAAAGATTGTACTTGGACATCATTTTCTTCCTCTGTTTACTCCAGTCCTACCAATTCACCATAGCTGCTATTCAGATTTTGTACCAATTATCTGTCATTTCATCCCTACATGTTTCTATCCAAAACAAAACAAACAAACAAAATGCTTATTATTTTCATCTTTTATAAGGAATTATTTTGGATAAGTATGGAGAATAGTGTAATTCTCAAATCTCTTGCGCAGTGACTCTTCTAAAATATTACATATCAGAACCCTTGATCAAACAAAAGTGTTTTTAGCCTTCTTGCTGGTACGTAATATTTCTTGGAATTTCACAGCATTTTTCACAGTAGGTTATGAGTTAATTAGATAATTATTCATGAGCTGTCAAAGCAGCCTAAATTATGTAATTGATATGCAATGAAATGGTTATGATTATTATTATTATTATTATTATATATTTATTTATCTATTTTTGTGCTCAATGGGTAGAAAACATCCAAAACTGCAGAAGTAACAAAATAGCAAAGCTGAGAAATGACTAACATCCAATCAATTTTATTTGATTATTAATATTTTGTTTGTTTTATTTCATTAAACGTTATGAATTATTCAAGCAAGTAAATTAATTTTTTTTTACTTCCAGATTACTATTTACTGGTATCAAGTTAAAATAAGTGCAATAATATTCAGCCTGCCATCTTCACTTTGAAGTTCACTTGGAAACAACGTTTTAATCTTCGGTGTCTTTGAAAATGACGGCTAAATTGTGAGTGCATGTTGCTGTCAGTTATCTGGAGAAACCACCGGTCTGATTCTTCTTGTCTTTTCCAGGGAGGCAGTCTGCTCGCTTCTCCTTTCTTGAAGGGTTTCCTGGCCGGTTACGTGGTCGCCAGGCTACGCTCTTCTGCGCTGATGGGTGTTGCAATAGGAACATGCACAGGGATATACGCGGCACAAAACTATGCTGTTCCAAATATTGAAAACACCGTCAAGGAATACATACAGAACCTTAAAGGACGACGTAAATGAGGAGAAAGTGGCAAAATAGAGAAAGTTTACAGCATCAAAGTGGCACTGGTACAGCTGTGGTCTACTTTCTGTATTGATCAGTCCCAATTTGATAATTGTGGGCTATTTTTTTTTTTTTTATATCATGTTGAGCTAAATTCATACTAAATGCAGGGAGCATTTAATGAGAATTAAAATGGAAATATCTGCAGTTTAAAAAAGGAGAAAATATTGATTGATATTTTTGGGAGAATCCCCAGTGATGGAAACGGAAACACATTGTGAAAATTTAGTCTAACAAAAATTCGGGGGAAGGGGGAAAAAATCGGTCAGTTTCAACATATAATAATAACGCTCATAATCACAATTGCTCTGTGTCCCAACACCCATAAAAGAAAAATAAATAGCAGGATATTTAGTGAAAAGAACATTTGTGAATATTTAATTGAGTTTATGGGAAAACTCAAAAGTTGGGTACTTTGTAAAGCTAATTAAGAACAAGCAAAATACAATTTATGCACCTGCACAAGAGCAAAGAGTGGCAGACTATGCTTGGTAGACTAATTACAGACGCACTAATCAGTCAGTCAGAGATCAGACTCGACAAATCACCTCTGATTGCTCATCAGACTGAAAATGCTGAAAATAAATGATAATATTTCCCCAGTACATTCAGTTAATCATGATTAACGAAGGCCAACATTTCCGGTCTACAATGAACCAAAATGATGTTATTTTTTTAGTTTAATAAAATCAAGATCAAAATCCATAACTTTATGCTGGATTTCCACTACTCACCTGTGTAAAAAGAACCTGGTTCACATGTTTTGTATTGGGTATTTTTTTCCTCTTTTGTGTTTAAGTGTTTAGAAAATAAAATGGGAATCAGCCCAGGTGTTAAAGAAAACTGGAAATATGTGTTGGCTAGGAAAAGCTTGATCATTGCATCTTCAATTGTAAAATAATGCTGTGGTATTTCTCACCACCAATTATGAGTTTTCTTTAACATCTCATGCCCTCAGTCGATCAGAAATGACCTGCAGGCGCCTTAATTAATGTACTTTGTTTATGTTTGTTTTTTCTTTTTTTCTGCGTAAAAAAATGCCTCAGCCTGGCCCTGAGTGTATACCTCTGTGTGTAACCTGTCAGATCCCAACAGTTTTTCTTTTTTCTTTTATTATTATTATTATTTGCAGATGATGGAACATTTATGGTATAAAGTGGCTTGCCTACATCACTTTCCTTTTTTGGTTGCAGAATTCATGTAACTATTGTTTTTGTTGAATGTTTAAAATCACTTTCCTGTTTTACAAGTTGGACGCATTTTTGCCCCCCTGAATGCGTCCGACTCTCCCGTCTCCGCTTGTCAACGATCCGTGTCCAGAGTTTGAAGTGTGCACAAAAGCTAAAAATACGTATATGTAGTATTATTGTTTGTGAGAATATCGGTGGAAATTTGTTGTATGTGTAAGAGTGCCTAATCTGGTTTGGACTTGACCTTATCTCATCTCATACCATGTGTGCAATAGCCTTTTCCTCACAGATCTGGCTGCCTGTTTCATGCTGGAAACCAGTTGATTCTTTTTATTTTTTGCACATCTTTTAGAGATTTAAATTTGTTATGTTATTTTTTGACAGAGCTATATTTACCATATGATGTGTCAAAAACCTGTTTCTTAGATATTTAACATATTTGAAAAAAAGTCACTTTGTTTTGCATGTGTCCACTTTATCTTAAAACGCCCCCTGCTGGTTGGCTGAAAGATTATTGAAGCTATTCAAATTCTGCACTAAGTTTCTTATCTGTTAGAATGCAAATTAAATGACAGATCACTTTGGAGATATTCCAATGGCAAAAGTTTGAATTGTTATTAATTTGAAGATTTTAAAAAAAAATGTAGGAATGGGTTGAAAATATAAATTTGTTTCCATCTGCATTTCAAAAATATCTGCTCATCCTTTAACTCTGTAAAGGTTTTATCTTCAACAAAGCGATGACTGTAAAGCAGCATGGGGATTTTTTTTTTACGTCACTGATAGTTTGCATTGCGATCTTAAAGGGCACATTTGTTATGAAAATCAAGCTGTAGCAGAAAATCTGATTTGAAATAGTTTTTGGCTGTGTAATTGTGTTAAATTGTTTTAAAGTTGCCTTTGAAGGTAAAGCAGGAAATGATATATGGAACAGAAGAGCGAAGATGTGCCTTTTGACAATCATTTTGTTTTGCTTGTATTATTTTGCATGGTTTGGTGTTTTTAAGTTTTCAGTTTTGCTTTTAGGTGTATTCTCCTGGAATTATTTTGCGCAGCTTCATTATTCTTTAACTTTTTAAAAAAAAAATTCTGTTGTTTTCATTCCTGCCTGCACAACACAAACTCCACAGATTGAAATTCCACTGAGATGTCATCAAAATAAAAACTCACCAAAACTGTAACAGATTTATTTCAGTTGCTCAAATAAATGAGAAATTATGAGAACTGTTTGTTTTCTAAATTGTTTTTAAAATACAGATCAATATGTGGGTTTCTCCTAAATTTTGACATCCAAAGACCAAATATCTGTTTTGTTTTCTTTTTACTGTTACAGAATCAGATTAAAAATAATAATGTTTAGCTATCCATGAGATGCACATGAGAGAAATATATCAGCTTACACTTTAAAATGACCTACAGTCAATTTATTGCTTGCATATAAGTTGCAGGAAAGTTAAAAAAATTAAAGAAATCCAATTAGCAATCAGAAAATTAGCAACTATGAACACCAACACCAAATTATCTTTATTTAAATCGTTGGGGAAAAAAAGCTGGCAAAGCTGGAAGATGTCATTAGAAACTGAACTGATGTCAGTTTCTATTCATTAGGAGGAGATTCAGGCATCCTCTGTCTCCTAAAAAAACAAGAATAAAATTTAATGTGAGCACACCTTTACAATACATTGTAGATTTCTTTTAAAGGTTAAATCTATACTGTTAGTTGGACTTGCTTAAAAACTACAGCCAACCAAAAATAGAAAAATGAATAACATATAGCACAAGAATTAAAGCATTGAATAAAAATAGTTGTTTTTGTGTGTGTGTGTGTGTGTTTGTGAAATAATTCAGATCATTAAACACATTTTATCAGCAAATATAGACTTAGTAAGACAAAAATATAGTTTTTAATTGATGTAATTCACTGAGGGGGAAAAAACTGATCCAAACCAATCTGGGTGCATATAAAAGAGTAACTGCCCCCTTGTTAAATTATAAATCAAACCCTTTTTTAGAAGCTGGTGTCCTTTCACTGCCACACCCAGACCTGATTACAATCAGTATAATCAACAAACCACTTAAACAGAACCTGACAACGTGAAATAGTGACCAATCAAATCGCTGACGTCTATCTGAAAGAAAAAGGTCACAAGAAACGCTTGAACTAGTCAAACTATAAAGAGCCACACATGAGCCACTCTCTAGTAGAAAGTCATGAAGGAGGCCTAGCTATAGCTAAGCTGACTGGGAAAATAATCTGAATAAAACTGAATTAAAACAATCCCGCAAAAATCCCCCCACTCATTAGTTACCACAAAAGCTTAATGGCAGCTGTTGTCACCAAAGACGGAACAACCAGTTTAAGAATCAGCAGTTCCATCTTCCAGTGCCGGGTTGGTTTGGATCAAGTATCCCCCCCTTAGTAGAAGAAATCATCTTTTGAAAACAACATTTTGTATTTGCTCAGAAAAACTGAGCGCGACATTACAATTTGTTTGAAGTTCTGAAATGCATAATCTCAATCGGAACAGCATGTTAGGGCTCAAATACGTTTTTATTATTATAAATATTGTTAACTCACCAAATCCTGGTTGAGAGTCATCAGGCCTCCTACAAAAACAAACGCTTAAATGTCAGGATACTAAAATAATCCTCTTTTCTATAAAAACAAAATATTAATACTATTTATCATATTAAGAATACTTTAAAAAGGACCTTATGAAGTTTTTATATATAAAACAAATTTTATATATAAAATAATTTTTTTTCAATCGATAAAACAAAACAACATGCAGTCATTTCCGATATTTATTTGAGAAAATCTGGCGGCCACGCCGTCTCACCAGAGAAGGCAGGTCTCATGCAGCTCTTGTCTTCGGGAATCGGTTGCCCGTCGGCTGGGTTCACGCACCAGCACTGGCCCTGGAAGCACTGCTGGGGCTCGTACCGACCCAGCTTGTCGCACCTGGGCTGGAAGCCAGGGATCGGGCCTGGATTCACACCAGCAGCTTCCAGCTGGCACTGGGTGATGGGAGTGGCTGGAAGAAAAAGGCATTTAAAAATTTGTTATCACACTTGTTTGTTTGCTATGTAGACAAGATTACCCCATTAATTGTGTGGAAGAAGGTAATTTAAGCAGAAACGTACTGGGTTTTTTAGTTCCGCTTGATTCCTCCTGCAGCGCAAAGGGAAAAAAAAAAAAAAAATGAGATGACTTGGTTTGACAAAAATAAAAGACGACATTCACTTCAAGAGGAAGGGAGGCAGGGAAGTGGAGTAAAATCATCTTTTACCTCCATGGTGGTATCCATCATCTCCATTGCAGGGCTCATGGGGATGTGCATCCTCACAGGCACCGAAGCTGCAGACCAAAAGACAAGCGACATGTGAGGCAGCGAGAACGTGTCCTCTACAGAGGCCTAAGCTCTTAGTGTTTCGCTTGATTCTTGTGGGGATGTTTTCTTGTTTGTTCTTGAACATTATTATCAATTTCCCTTTATGTGAGGACGACAGCTCAGGTGCGATACTTGTAACTTTGAGACAACAGAACAATGATACCAAACACACATTAAAACTGATTTCCCTGGATTTTAACAAGGTCTGCTGCAATTGTGTTTTTTTTTAAATGGTTTGTGATCAGATATTGTTTGCTTGTCACACAATATTTAAATAGATTACAGAAGAAGTAGGTTACTTTTGTTACTATTGGCTATTCAGGATAAAACCTTGAGTATTTCTTTATGCAGAGAGTCTTGATAATTCTTCATGAGACACATATTGGTGCTGCATGTGAAACAGGACTTAAATTAACATAACTCAAACCAAATTTACCACAGCAAAGTTACATTTTTTTGGAACCCAAAAATTGCTGGCTGTAATTGACATTATTTGCTCTTTATGGCGCCACAAGCTCTGGTTGCAGAAGCTGTTGCTGTGCTGCTGCTGATGGGGAAACAAAACTAGGTTTTCCAACAAAGAACATTTGAAAACCTGAACAATTTAAACAGAAAAAAAAAACACTGCATATGCTTTGTTTTGAAAGCACATGCAGGGAACTCTATATAAGTCACTGTGTACTTTTATTTTTCTAACAGCGTAGGTTAGTAATAACCATGTGCCGAAAGTAAAAGGTACTAAAAGATCATTTATGAAATGTTTATGTCCTCAGCTGTGACTAATGTTCAAAAAACCCCATTAAATTACTAATACAGTTGACCATCCATTATGTGTTCACAGCAAAGAAAAAAGTGTAGATTACAATACTATGCTCCTAATGTTGCCTCCCCCTCACCAGATCCTCCATTGGTCATCTTCATGTTCATGTTGTTGTTCTGATCCTGCAGGTTCTTGATGTCGTTCCCCTGGTTGACCAGAAGATAGGCGATCGCTGCCTGACCCATGATCAGCACGCAGGCCAACAGGGTGAGTCCTGCCACCTTGTAGGCCCGGGAGGACGATGGGCTGAAAAGAGATGCAAGGAGGAGAGAAGAGGCTTTTTTTTTTTGTTCTGTTATTAAATAAAAGAAGGTAAAAGAAATGTGTAATTCTGGAGTCACAGTCAGTAAATAAAAACCAGATGTTTTTTTTTTTTTGTGGTTGTTTTTTTTTAATAAAATGTTCTCTAAAAGAGGAACTAAGCCCAGGGTATTCACCACATACACCCACGGCTACCCACTGTAGCTTCTTCTGACTTTTAAAAAAATATACTTCCTCTGAGCATCCTAATACATTTTGGAATTATACTGAAATCCACAACCACAGACTAAAACACTTTCTTGGATTTCAAAAACACCCTAAAGTAGTATGTGTTCATACAAAATTTTTCTAAGACTTTTACAGACGTGGGCAGAGCAACAACCTTCATAATGGACCATAAAATGTGTCATTTCAAATGTAAGTTCATCTGCTATCAGTAAACGTAGAGTTTTTATTTTCTTCTGTCTGGTTCAGTTCCAATATCGCATCTTACTTTCAAACGTTTTTAACTGCAAGATGGAAATAAACTTAATAGGTTATCCATTGACTCCGCTGATTGCCACCATTTTAAAATGTCCAAGGAATTCAATAAATACTATATAAGAAATCAATAAACAGCGAAGCAGTGATTTACAGAAGTAAGTTGTTCCTCACATTATTTAGAAGAGAAAGCTAGCTGGACAATAAACTATTTCCAAACTGCCTTGTTTCAATAAGTTAACGCAACATTTTTTTTACAATGACGTTGATCCCAAAGGGAGGAAGATTTTAAACAACAAAGCATGAAATAAAAACATCACAGCAACAGTATGGTTATATAAAAATAGAAACATAAATTCCTGAATTTTGATGGTGAAAAACATTAAACATCTCCCTCCTTACCCCTGAGCTGGTGGGCCCACATTGACGACAGCTTGGTCAAGAAGAGGCTGGGTTGGGATCTCTGGGTCAGACATTTTTCACTCAAACACAAACACCTGGAAACACAAACGCCTCGTCAGGACACTGATGCTGCTCTGTCAGGAAGTGAAGAGAAGATGAGCGAGGTGTAGTTTACCTTTTGTTAGAACAGGATGGAGGTTGTTGCGCAGTAATGACTGAAGTCTCTGAGATTTGACCCTTTTCACGGATCTGAGTCAGACGGAACTGAAAGTGATTGGAAGGAAAACCCAGGCGCGCTGTCTGAACAGCCTTGTCCTGCTACGGCTGGATGTTTTTTTTTTTTTTTTTCCTCGTTTTGATTTTCTGGTTGGCTGCTCACTATGACTCATCATCTGTTACCAAGAAAAGCAGAGAGACTTCGGCTTGAATAGACTTGTTGAAATCCCCGTTACAAATATTCAAGCTGCTTTACATATTTTCTAATAATAACAATGTCTATCAACAAACAACATGTTGTTAAGTTAATACAAAAGAAAAAAAATACTTTTGTGAATAAAAAATGTTGATATAATCCTAGATTAAGGATTTGAACTGACTTTTTATTATTGTTATTGTTGTTTCTAAGTTTCCCAATCTAAAGCTAGTCATGTCTTCATTAAATGTTGAAACTGCAGTTCAATCATTGGAAATTTGCATAAGGATGATGTAATAGAATAGAATTTAAAAAATGAAAATAATATATGGTCTTATCTGAATAAGGGATTTAGTTTTTTACAAGCTAAGCAACCCTATCATTATGTGTGTTTGATTTAAAGAGGGAGGAGCAAGAAGTAACAGGGAATTATAACATTTAAATTATTTATTCATAACTGTAAGAAAACAGCTGTTCGTCTATTTTTCCTTTGGTTTCTCATTGTTGGATTTCTCAAGCAGGCACAAAGAGTTTAATAGCTGATCGATACAAATCCAAGTTTTTTTAATTTTTATTGATTGACAACCTGTATCTATACTCTATACTCTGTCACTTTTAATGATAAATTCATTAATTCCTTAACACATATGTCTGGTATGATGTTGGATGATTGGACATTTGTTAAATGAGATGACCTGGTTTATGAACAAGTTTCTGTTTAATACACATTTGAGAATTATAATAATTTAAACTAAACAACAACAAAAGTTTCAACTCCAAACACAACAATACACGGTAAAACATCAGATGTCTGAGATAGTCTGAGCTCTCTGGCTCTGGCGTTATTAACCTGAAATTCTTCAGACTTTTTTCATATCTGTTGTTGTTGATGCTTGCGGTTTCTTTGAATTTCTTTTGTATTTCTAGTTTTTCTTCCTGATTTTGACTTCCCTTCACTGCTGTCGCTTCAGAGACGTTTCTCTTAATACAGGTATTTAGTTGCATCATCCACCCAAATTCAGATTTCAGCCTGCAGTTTGGTTCTCAGTCTTCAGAGGTGGGAGAAAAAAAATTGTAAATGGATTCACGTTAGGTAAATAACTGAATTGGATAAAAAGCTATAAATACTGAAACAGAAAATAGTCAGTGAATTTGGGAAATATCTCATTATGCTAGTAGTTACACTTTCCAGATCTTTTGTTAGGATCTCACAGGTTTAGAGGCTTCTCTAAGAGGCTTGTGTGAGAGCATTCTCACACAAGTCTTGAATTATTCTTGACAAATGTTTACATTGAATTTTTTTTTCAAAATGTGTAACTTCTTAGTAGTGTTTTTTCTTAAACAATACAATAGACATCTCCTTGCCATGTACATTGCAAGCTACAAAAGTAAAAGTAAAAGAAAAGTACTTGACATATTAGCCCAAGTCCCATTTCGAACAGCATTTTATTTAAATGCAGGTCAAATTATTGCTCTAAAGATAATTGATCTTCTCCCCCTCTAAGTTAAATTGACTCTATCTTTTCCTCCCTTGATGACATGTGTTTGTTTCAGTCCTTGGGTCAAACATTGCTCCAAACAGAAAGATAACTGCAGCTATTTCCTTCGGAAAAGCTGAAACTAACACGTTTGAAAGAATAAAAAAATGTCCCTTTTGATATTTTTATGATAATGTGGATTCAACGACAAGACATGTCTGGAAAACGCTACTCAAACTCTATGATTTCAAAACATACATTATTAAGTCAGTCAGAGTTTGTACAGTAAACTAATTACCATTTATAAGGCTTATCGCTTCTTTAATGCTAATGACATTCACCTTGTTTAAGCTTTATGACAATATGTCTATTTATTTGCCACAAAATTGTAATGTTTTTTTTAACCGCTAACCATTGTGTAATTGTGCTTACATCACAGACGTCATATTTTAGCAGTAGACTTTTGAGCTTCTGTATATGTTGGCATGCAGTGTTTGTATATTAAGGCAAAAGACTAAAATAAATAAGTAAATATTTAGAAAATATAATCATAACTGGTTAACCATTGTATTTTTTGCTCCCAGAAACATATTACAATTTATTTACAATTTTGTTTTAGATTTGGAGGTATGCCTCTGAAATAAAGATAAACAAATGAACAGTTTATCAGTATTTTTTATTTATTTATTTTTAATGTATGGACGATTGAATACAGTTCTCAGCGGTTCACCACAACCAGACGATAGGGGGCGGTAGCTAACTCAAAGACGGAAGCCTTCGCGTGTTGTGATTGGTTGAAACCCTACTGTTGCAGGAAGCTGCTGTACAGCTTTAAAAAAATTTGTGAGACAGCTGAGTATAAACCAAGCATATCCAGCGTTACAAAGGTATATTTATTAACTCATGCTTTATACAATACGCAGAAACCGTGAAAGACATGAAAATGTCGTTTACAAACCCGCCTAACACCATTAGCATAAATGTGTAGCGGCAAATTTGAAAAGCTTTACAAGCAAAACTATTTGTTTGAGCTAGCCGACTGCTCCGCGCTCATATTTGTCTAAGAAATTTTAACTTTGAAGGTTTAATTAGAAAATATTATTTGTCCTTGTTCTTCTTTTCTAATAAAATACAAAGAAACGACAACAAGTTTACAGTAGCTAAAACGAAGGCATTGACAGTAATATTTGCTAGGACATAAATTAGTTCATGTAACGTTTTAATGGTTGCAGGTTTCATATAACGTAGCCTAACCTTTTGCCTTTTTTCACAGATGATGCGAAGACCCAGAGCAACAACTGCCAAAGCTGTAATTTACAACGAAAATGAAAATACAGATTCCGAGCAGTGAGTTATGTTTACTTATTTAAATCAATGTCTATTCTTTTAAAAATACAAAGTAGCTTCGTGGACATGTCCAAAGTGACTAGAAGATTTGAAATGACCTCATACTGTGATACTAATTTACCTGCATTTAAGATTGTTCGCTCTGAGATTAATCTTTAGGCAAGGCTTTACAGTTCCTTGTAAACATATTTGTACAAATAAACATTTAAAGTTTCAATGTATATTTATTGTAATAGGCATACAGAAATAAAAATACTTATATGGCCTTCAAAATGTTCACAAATAGAAAACTGAGAACTACGTATGTTCTCTGCCCTCTTTACTCTGTTATCACTAAAGAAAATCCAGTGTGGCCAGATGTTTTCCAAAATTACCAAACCATAAAAAAAGAGATTAAATACACTTAGGTTATTTAATCTTGACTTTCTATCAGCCTTAACCGATTGGCTAGTAAAGGAACTATTAGCTGTACATATCAAAAATCTGACCATGTCACCAATTTTGCAAAAAGGTTTTAATAGTAAAAAATTGACACCAATGTATCGTTTTTCTTTATGTTGCTGGTGGCTTTATGTTGGTCTAGCACTTAAAATACTACCAAAGCACATTTAAGTCTATGTTTGTAATGGGAAAATGTTAAAGAGTGCTGCATAATTTTACAAATTTCTGTCCATTTTTTCTATTACTGATGTTGAACTTTTATTTTTGTCGTACGATTAGGTCTTTTGCTCAGATGGCGAGTAGTGATGAAGAGGTGGACGAGTGGAAGCCATCGGAGTCGACAAAAGCTACCGGGAAAGTTGCCAGAGCACCTACAGGTGGAGGGATGAAAGCGGCGCCCAAGAGGACCGCTAAACCAAAACAACCTAAAGTTCCCAAACAACCTAAGGTCCCTAAACCCAGGGCGCCCCGCAAACGTGCAGCAGAACAAAAAGATGCTGCCATGTCTGTTTCTGTTGGGAAAAAAAGAAAGAAGTCTAATGGTGATGATTTAGGAGAAAATGAAATGAAAACACAGACTGGATGCCCTGAAGAACAGAAGACTGAAAAGAGAGGCAATAGTGTCAGAATGAAGGAAGAGGTAATTATAACGGCCACCTCAGCAAGAATAAGCTTGAAGAATATAAGCAAAACACAACTTTGGTGATGATAGAAATACAGATTTGATCCACGTTAGATCAAATCTAACTTGACTATTTTCTCTCATCTTTTTTTTCCCCCATTTTTGGTAATATTTTTATTTCTGTTTTTTAGAGGATCTCATTTATTGTGTCGGACGCCCATCGGACAGACGAAGGAACATCACACTCTGCGCTCCAAGTAAAGAAGGAGGAAGCGCCGGAGGAAGATTTCACTTTTGATGAGCCAAGTCTAAAAAAGCAGAAGACCAGCGAGACGAGCCAGAGACAACGACCCACCTTCCCGGAGTCCGGAGCGCACTCTCTGAGGAATGAACTCAACATGAACTGGGACCTGACTGAGGTGGAGAGGACATGATTTTATCCTTGAATTCTTGAATAATTTCTCTTTTAACTTTAAAAAAAATTTTTTTTTAGAAAACTTCAAAGTCAAATGAAGTTGCATATTAGTTAACCCCCCAAAAAATGTAATTTGAAACTTTTTAAACCTTCTCTATACTATGTTCTTCTACTTTTTGCAGTACATTATAACCTGACAGAAAACACAGAAAACAAGTAATTCCTACAACCCATGCAATAATTTACAAAGGCTAAACAACTAAATGGATGAAAAAGTATCTGCATTTTTCCATTACATATATGAATTTTCTACTGTTTCTATTGTTCTCCCCAGGTTCTCTCTACACTGACATGTGTGGAGCGGTGGGTGTGCGGAAACATCATCAAGCTGCTACGCGAGGAAAACACTGTTCCCTTCATGGTGCGCTACCGCAAAGAGATGATCAACCACATGGACGCAGATGCAGTTCGAGACATCCAGATGGTCTATGAGGAGTTATGGTAGGCATGTACACAAAACAAATATCATCCGTTAAACCCCCCAGGACTTATTAAAAAATATGTTAAATATCAGGTGGCTGCATAAAGTCACACATTTAGGTGTGAAAAGCTACATTGTGGAGTGTTTTTGAGATGATGTATCAGTTATTGGCCACTAGATGGTGGTAGTGGTTCATCTTTGAGGCCCAAAACGTCTGCATGTCTGTTGTTGATGTTCAGCCATCCTTTTTGTTGTCCTTGGTTAAGATGGATTTCTTGTTGTCTGATTTCCTCATATGTTTAGTTCTCTTGCTAAGAAGACCCAGTCTGTGATCCAGACCCTGAAGAAGGATGGTGTTCTGACACCAGAGTTGGAGGAAAGCCTCAGGAGCTGCCGATCAGCTGATGACCTGGATCATGTGGTCAGATTTTTATTCAGTGATAAACTATCTACATTGACTTGAAGGTCTCAGTGTTCACACCTGATTGACTGCTTGCCTGGATGAGAGTATATAAATTATACAACTCCTGGCAAAAAATATGAAGTTTTTTTTTTTATTGTAGCAAAAAGAATGGAAGACAAATATGACCTTTTTTTAGTAAACAACTAAACCATCTGTTTAAAAAAATCACCTCAAACTAAAGAACATGGTTATAGCTTATATATTATATTATTTGATGCTGTGTGATGCTGATTTGAAAATAATACACTTTTCTATGTGATCAATAAAATAAGGCTAAAAATAAAATAGTAATAAAAAAACCAAAATGGGTTTCACAGGTTCATGTTTAAACAGTAATTTAAACACTGTTACATTGAGTTGCATTTGACTTCTTTGGGTTTTCTTTAAATTTATTTAAACAATTTATATCAGACATGTCCAGTTAGAGCAGTGAGAGTAAGTTCATTTGGTCTAATAACTCATTTATGTGCAGAGTTTCAGTCTGTTTTCTTTGGAGAATATAAGGCTCTGTTCACAGCTGATGCTTCACATAAAATCGGACTCAGTAAAGCCAGATGAATCACACCTGGCATTTTAATCCATCCTGTGTTAGCAGATATAATTTACCTACTTCAAATGCAAAGAAGCAGGTAAACCCAAACAAATACAGTGCTTAACACTGTTAAGAGTTGTTAGAAATGAAAATTCTCAAAGAGCTTAATTATGTAGCTATGACAGAGTTAAAGAATGATAAAAAAGAAAAGGTGTGACTGCACAAAGTCAGAGTGCATAAATGGAGAGAAAACAGGATCTGTGCTTTGTGTTTTTACCTGCAGTATACTCCCTACAAGAAAGGCAGCAAGCTCACTAAAGCTCGCAGGGCCAAAGCATTGGGCCTGGAAGACGCTGCCACCGCACTGCTGAACGCACCACAAACTCTGGTCCTCAGCGCTTGGGTAAAGCCTGGCACTGAAGGTAGGAGGCACTCGACTGTAGCCGCATTCAAAAAACATGCAGGCCTTAAAATGATCGTTATTTTCACTATCCTCTAACTCTCTGAAGGCAGATTCTTGTGAAATGGAGACACTTGTGACTTGGGCTATTTATTCTGGCATATTGTAGCGTATTATTTATTGTTAGTGTGGCTGGAAATAGACGTTCAGGGTTTAAAATTGTATTCTTGTATTAATATTGAGATTAATAGATGTACTTTGTAAAGTCACTGTGGATCGGTTTTTGTGTGTGTGTGTGCGTGTGTGACAGGTCTATCATGTGTGGAGGAAGTGGCCACTGGGATGGAGCATATTTTGGCTGACATGATAGCCAAAGACCCTGAGACACTCACCTACATTAAGACATTGTAAAAATATTTCCTTTTATGCACATTTTTCTATTTCTGCGTACATAAATTATGTTAATATTGTTGTTGTTTTTTTAAGTCTCTGCTACCGTAAAGAATCTCTTGAACATTCCCAAACAGATTTTTGTTGTTTCTTTCTGTCAGATGTGAAAAGAGCTTCGTGACCATCCAGTCCAGTGTGTCTAAAACGGCACTAAAGGAAAAAGAGCAGGAGAAAGTCGCCCAAGAACACAAAAAACCAGGAGCGGAACACCAGAAGAAAAAAGACTTTGACAAGTTCCAACTCTACTTTGACTTTACCTGCAACGTTCAGCGCATCCAGCCTCATCAGGTGACAAGATGAAAATAATTACCCATTTTCACATGTACAGGAGCTGGTTCTGTATGTGTTGAATTCGGACTGGTGCCATCAGTCAATCAAAAAAATTTTATCCGATTAATCGCACCCTAGCGCTGTGATTAATCACAATGCTTAACTTCGTAAGCTTCAAATGTAAACATTCAAAAATGTTTAAGACAATCTTTTATTGTCTCAAACCAAATTACCTGAAGATTTGACATTGTTTAGGTTTACATATTCAGGAAGGTTTAAAAGAAGACATTTTGTTTTTGAAATGCCAACTATAAACTGGTCATGCTTCAGTGGAAAAACAATTCCTCATTGCGATGCGTCCTGCCTTAGTTTTATCCAAACTCCGGGATGTTTTTTAAAAGCGAAATTTGCCTCTCAGCTCCCCAGTCTGACTCTTTTAACTTGCGTTTACGGCTCTGCATTGTTGACCGCAGTACAAGACCGTGTGATGTGCTGCTTTGAACACTAAGTAACCCTCCGTGCAGAAGAGAGGCATTTAGGTCAAAATAGGCAATGCGATTAATCCGAATTGTATAATATTGACGCCTTAAACCTTTTGGATGAATCGCATGCGTTGGCGCATTAACGCTGACAGCCTTAATAAGGAGCAGGCAGGTTTACTTTTAAGTGACAAACAACTTCACAACTGCTGGGATATAATTAATTACTATGTGGTTTTCGTGCTTACCTGATGCACACACACACATAGACTAACACACTGCCTCTGTTTGTGTTCGTGTCATCGGTGCGTGCCGGTTCTGAATGCTACCCACGTCAGTCGCGGTTAGTCTTGTCCGTGCCTTCATACCCTCCTCCCCTCCTGCGCCCCGCTTTACCCCCTCTCCTCCCCCTCAGTCTCTCCAGTGACCGGTAGGTTACTCAGAGTTGGTCCCGGGCCTCATGTGTCACCACGGCTCCTGTCACCCGCTGCCTCTGCCACACCACACTCCCTGTCAGCCGCGCTCCTGCCCCGCAGTCGTTTTTAATCACTCGCAGACATTCTTGCGCACACTTGCTCCGCACAGCCGCGGCCGCCCGAGAGTCCCCTCGTTCTCTCTTCTTAACATATGTGACATGTCCCCCCGCCGACATGCCATTGGATTAGGAGGCTTTGATTGACAGGCGGTCCTCCGCAGTGACAGCTTCTGCTGCTGGGCCTACAGGCGGACAAAAGGATGGGGAAGAGGGAGCGGGGGCAGTGAAAGAAAGAAAACACGGGAGGGATGAGCGACGCCGAGGTGCGTTCGTCACTTATCTCTCATGCTCTGCTCCGATCTGCCTCATCCCTCTTTTCTCTGACTAAACCTTATCCCCTCCAATCCACACCTCCCCTCCCGCTTGTCTTCTGTGTATGCAAGGCATTTAATTCGATGACTCGCCTTTGTCACGGAGTGTTAATCCACAGGCTGCCATGACCCTGCTAGCTGTCAGATTCCGGCTAAAATGAACCTTTTCTAGCCATGAAGTTGTCAGGGGGAGGAAGCAGGTGAGAGATGTGTTTTGACAGAAGGCATGTGTGTTTGTGCACACTTGCCCATGCGCTTTAGCACATTATATTAAGCCTGGGCTCTTTTTCTAGTGGGGGAGAAAAGGACGAGATGAGGGAGTTGTTGTCCCAGGGAACTCTTAATGAGTCCCTGAAATTATAAACAACTCATGAACTTAATGAACCTTGAATTTATCTTCAAGTGACAGGCGGCTTTTGGTTTTTGTTAGGTTTGTTCAAACATTTAAATAAAAAAAAAAAAAACAATTCTAGCACTTTTCCTAATCCTTCAATTGGTTTTTATTCTGTTGATTGCTAATTTGGAATCATTAACAGTGACTTGGGTTTTGCTGCTTGGGAGCATAAAGGACGCTTTACATGCTTTCATGAACTTAGGTCTGCTGATTCCAGTTTTAAACTCACTTACTGATTACTAAAGCCTGGATTTATTTTTATTTTTTAATGAAATATGACATGAAATTAAATTTGAGGATAATTTCTATTTGCAGGTGAGTTTACGAAGCCTATAATTCCTCATAGGAGGCCAAAAATGTTACTTTCTGATCTAGAAACGTCAGACTGGAAAGAAACGTGATAATTATTTCCATGAAAGCCTTATATAAAACGACAGCAGGTTTCGAAATTCATCTGAAGTCTGTTCAGGGGAAGCTCTGGCATTCAGCTTGTCTGAAAGTATAATGCGTACGCCAGATGTAATTCCATTAGACTTGATTTGAGTCCTCTTCTGAAGGGTACACATTCACCTTATAGCCATAAGACTCCAGCTTGCTCCGCAGCACGCCAGAGCAGATTTATTGAATGTGGAAGTGGGCTGCTTTTAATGCGATTTGCAGCTTGATCAAATGGGAGTTTAACGCTTCTGATCGGGGTTCGCCCGCAGAAGAGCTCAAGCAATTGGAAATGTTTCATCAATTACAGAGAAATGTTTGATAAACAGGTTACGGACAGCAACTTTGACTTTCACATCCACTCAACTTGTTCAGGTTGTGTCATATTGCGACCGTAAACTTCAGTTCATGTGACTTGGGTTTTACGTTTTATGTCAGTGATTGGACTAAATTTAAAAATGCAACAGAGTCCAAGCATCCAGCATGCAACTGTTTCTCAATGGTTGATGGTTCAGACCCTCTGTGTGAAGCAAAGTGCAGAGAACTTGTTTTTTACAAAGCTGGAGTGAACAGGGCTGAAAAATACATGGTCAATGTTTCTTTTACATATAAAAAAAATTATTCTCTAAAACATTAAGGTTTGTATTGAAATGTGACAATTATATATATATATATATATATATATATATATATATATATATATATATATATATATATACATTTGCATGCACGTTACACAAAGAGTCATTTCTTGAGATTAGACATCAGTACATACATTTTTAAATTAGTTTTTTAAATTTAAAACATCTTTTGTGTGAAATAGCAAAACCCCGACAAATGAATCTTTTTGACTCAAACGTCGAGATTATAAGAAAGCCAAAATCTAAATATTTGAGTCTGGAGAAGTACGGAATGTTGAAACGGAAATAATTCAGGAAACGTTGATGACGGTGCCAAGCGTAACAAAATTCAGCAGACAGCTTGATTCCACTCTAATAAACCACATTTCCTCTGTGCCAGCGAGGTCGAGAAAAGTGCAAATTCTCTGTGAATGTTTGTCAGCGTGGACGCATCTGTTTGTTCTTGATATGGCGGATGGATGGATGTGTTGATGACAGTATACCTCTACAGACCAGATGAGCAAGAGGAGGAGACAGATAGGGGATAGTTGTTGGCTGACTGCCCTTACTTTGGGGCTGAGGAACGGATTAAGGAAAGCAACAGAGGAAAGATTGTCTTTCTGGTCTTGTCAGGATTTGGCCAGCACTTGGCTACCTGTCACTGCTTGGCATGTGTAATACATAAACATATTTACACTCTGCTTCACATCCCTGTTTTGTATCACGCCATCTCTCACAAGCGACCAAACTCTGATAGAAACTGAGAGATTCATGGAGGAACACTAGCTGTGTCCTATCCTAAGTTAAAAAACAGAGAAAAAAAAGAATTGAATAGAAAAGAAAAGAAAGCACAGGAGGGTATTTATTTAGTCACATTTAGAGCCTAAGAAAAACATAGATAGTTTGCTTAAGGGATTTATTTTTTCTTAAGTTAGAAGGTTCTAAGAAGTAACATCTTGCTACTTAAGATAAGTGAGGACAGCTTGTGTTTTTCATTTTAATATTCATTTTTTAAGAACTGAACTAGTTATTACAGGAGTTTTTTTTTTAAATATAGTATATTTTTTTATTTATTAAATTCAATCTTTATGGTATTTACTTTTAGATAAAGGTTCTATTACAGTTCACACACAACGTGTATCGCACATGTACGCCACCGCAACAAAAATCAATGCAACCCAATAATAACCTTACATAATCTGATGCTATGGTACGCTGTTAATGGGGTTAAAAGAGCTTGAAACTATAATTTAAACTTGTGGCTTCACTTACTGTCTGATTTATTTGGCCTGGAATTATCTGAGGCCCTTTGGGGTTCTCATTAAGAATTACATTTTTATTCACAGATAATAGCAACTAAAAGTAACGTGCAAGGTAAGGACACAGCAGAACACTGTGGATTCTAGACATGTAGGAATGAGAAATATACACTCAATTAAGGATGTGACAGGAAACTCCTGTTTTATTTCCCTGTTTGGACTGAAACCAAGTCCATACATACAGACAGAACCGTGAATTACACACATTCTACCTCTAATGGTTGCTAAAACTCTTTGCTGCGGTCTTCTAACTGTGAGCTTTTCCGTCCTCATCACTCTGAGGAATAGCAAGGTAGGTGGTCATAATGTTATATTTTATTGTATGCTATAAATGAGTTACAAAAGAATAACTGAACCTTTAGAATAGAGGTTTTGCAATGCAGTTTTAAATTCACTAGTTTTGTTGCAGTTGTGGGTTGTCAGAGACGTGCTTTGCTTGCTTTCCTTGACAATATGTTAAACCTCAGAGGTTTGATGAAGATAGTTTCAGAAATCTCATCATAAGTTGTCGAGGAAGCCTTGGGCTGAAACATGCCACCGGGAGAGAAATCTTAACTTTCATCGTTATTCAAGCAATCTTTGCTGATTTAATCCTGGCTTCCGCCATTAGCTGTATTTTAAATTTTTGCCTGTGTGTGTGTGCGCGCGCGCGCCTGTGCATGTTGCATATGGGTGCGCTGCATGCACCCAACAGTGCTGCTGAGTGGTAATGGTTGTGGCACGATGGGTGGGGGGGGAAGGCCTTGCGGTCTCAAAGCTGATGGTGGCATAGTGGTGGCATTTGTCAGCTCGCTTCTTCCGCTTGGGCTCCAGATTGACGTCTTGCTTCTTGGCCCTGTTCTGTGGCAGGCTAAAGGTTCCCGACTGAAAAGGTCAGACACTTACTGCTGTTTGCTTAACAGCATGTAACAGTTCCTCTCAGGGGGGAACCAGCACACAACACAACAGGCCCGACCACGGGACACACTCCCAGGCTTCTAACTTTTTATGGAGATGTGAGGGAGCTAAGGAATTTTCTTAGACGATTTACTTTACAATGATTATTACACGTTCTTATTTTTGTAGAAGTTATCATTTGAAAATGAGGAGATGAAGAAAATGAGTATTTTACATGGTATACTTTAGCATTTGAACTATAACCATGAAATAAATGTCCATATATATATATATATATATATATATATATATATATATATATATATATATATATATATATATATATATATATATATATATATGTTGCTTTTAGAGGTAGATCTGTTTATATAGTGCTTTGGAGCATTTTTCCTCCTTAAGAGATTTTATTAGTTTTTGGTTTTTTCAGACTTTAATATTTTTTAGATCAAACTGAAGTTGGAGCTGTCTCTCTCAGTATTTTCTGACAGATTGCAATTATATCATGTTTTTAGGAGCTTGGAAAAGCAAAGCAGCAACAGGGAATCATAGTACCATCGTCATGTTTTTTTCTGTCCGAATCATTTTGTCATTCTGTAATGCTTTGTTCCCTTTAAGACAGTTTTAAAGAGAAACACACCTTATGAAAACTTCCACTTTTGTCTCCTCAATCCATATATTGTCTTCCCATAAGCTGTTGAGATAATAAAAACATTTGTGAGATGCGCCTTTGTTTTTTTTTGTTTTTTTTGGTAAATGTTTGGTCACTATTTTTCTTGTTGTTGAATCTTGATCTTAATTGAGGTTGGTGTTCTGGGCTCTTTTGTGCCCTCCTGGACAAATTGTTGATACACTGTTTTGGTACCTTTTCAGACTAATTGATGTAATTTCTCAAATGTAAGGTCAGACATGCTGTGTTGCTTTTTGAAATATTTTAGCTGATCTCTGCATGCGTTCTAATTAACACATTTATTGATTGTACAGCTAAGGTTTTAATCAGAACAAAATTAAACTGGGAGGTGCTCAAACACAAGATGTGTGTTTGAGCAGCTGTCAGTGTATTGTAGGTTAAAACGTGCGCCTTTCTGAAGGCTGTGAGTTTCGTGATCACATGGCGGGACGTATATCTGTGTGGAGACGTGGGTGTTTTCACTCAGAACTGTGTTTGTGTTCAGACACTGGCCATTAACCGAGGCGAGAGTCTGAAGATTCTGACAGTGAAGGTGAACATCCCTGACAGAGTGAAGAGCGACTTTACTCGATGGTGCATCAACAACAGGTCAGAAACACAATAATACGGACAAAACTTTGCACACACAGACAGGCCTGTCTGCAGTGGTTATATAAGGTTGCAATAAAGATGTCAGGAGGAGGTTGCTCTCCTCTCCTTCATGACACCACAGAGAAGGACAAACTCGTATATCAGTAGAAATATGGAGTCTTTGTTTTGGATTACGAATGGGCATTAAAACTAAATATATTTCATCTTTCTTGGTGCTGGATAAGATTTTAAAATGTGTTCTGATCTGAATAGTTTTAATTGGACCAAAACACTTTTGTTACTTTGTTTTATTGCAGGTGGAGGCCAAAGACATTTGCAAGAGAAGAACTTCATGCAATCCTCAGAAATGCAGTAGAAGACTCGTATAAAAGGCTTATTTTGCCTTTCCTCACGCGAAGCTACAGGTATGTTTCTTAATATCAGTTATTGTTTATAAAAGTGTTTATTCTATTGAAATATTCTAAATTAAGACAAAGTAGAAATTGATGTCTTCAATATGTAATTTAGCAAACTTAAGCACAAGTTGAACAAATCTCTGTAGGTGACAGCACAATTATTTAAGTAGGATCCTTGGTGTGTGTAGAATATGAATCAACAGGCATTATTTGCAAACATTCATGTGATGTTTGCGGCAAATTTACAATAGCATTCTGAAAGGTTGTGAACTAATTAAGTGGTTTCATTCTTTTTGCACATTTTTAATGCTTATCTCCTTTGTACACCACATTTTTGTAATATCTTTACTGTACCATCTTCTAGTCTGACTTTCTGTCCTGCTGATCCCACTCCTTAGGACTAAGCTAACAAGTGCAGCAGAAAAGGAATCGATCGCCATGTTTGTGCGAAACCTCCGTCAGCGCCTGTTGGTCTGTCCAGTCAGGGGAAGTGTCATAATGGGGGTGGACCCCGGCTTCAGACATGGCTGTAAACTGGCTATCCTCTCTCCTACAAGTAAGGGTTCACTCTAGACATTGCAAATCCCATAATATTTATTTTTCTATCAAGAAACATTTGGGAACTGGTGTTCATAGAAATAATTGATCTCTGGTATTTAAACATCACAACCTGGTATTGTTATGTTTTGCTTTGACAGTTCCATAAGGTATTGAACAGAGAGTTCACCCAGGAAGTTGATGAATAAAGGGAAAAGTAGCCACCACTCTGGACAATTTTACAGAAAAAGTGCAAATAAATCAACAAATTTATGTTGATGAAACCTGACACATTTTTAA
The DNA here is from genome assembly GCF_051168715.1 of Poecilia mexicana. NCBI lineage: Eukaryota > Metazoa > Chordata > Actinopteri > Cyprinodontiformes > Poeciliidae > Poecilia > Poecilia mexicana. The sequence goes on from NW_028263384.1 coordinate 9,578,028, forward strand.
ATGAGGGGATTAGACAAAATCCCAGATCTTTACCTTAATTAAAATGTGCATATCCTAAAAAAATGGTCTGAAAATAGGAAAATATTTAAATTAAAGATGTTGTACCAACATGCAGCTTCATTTGTGTTTTAATTCTGCGATGATGGAATAAACTCAGAACTTTTTATCACACAATCTTAGGAAAGCATCTGTAACAACATTTCTTATCACAGCATGTGAAAAGAAACAGAGTCATTTTAGATTTGGTCCTTGTTAAAACAAATCCAATAAGTTTCAGCAGCAAATTAAGATCAGAAAAAATTATCTCTAGTGCTAAAAACTTTCTCTTAGTATTGCTCTAAAACTACACCTTATTGGCGCTAAATCAGTTACAGCCCAAGATGTTTGTTTTTGGTAATAGACAGGTGTTTACCTGACCTTACTGAGTGCATAATATGTTGCATGCTGGTGTGCTTCTCTCAGAGTGTGTGGCTTCACGCTGTGCAGAGTGTGTCGGGTCCTTCATGGTAATATTGAGGTGGCTGCTGTTAGATTGCTGCATTATTTAATTTGAGCATGTCGTTGTAGCCTCATTTCATAGAGAAAAGATTTAAAACAATAAAATAACTTCTGTTGTTTATTATTAATCAACTATTCTGTTTTTTTTTTATATATCTTTCTGTTCTAAGGTCAGATTCTCCACACTGACGTTGTGTTCCTGCACAATTCAGGGCAACAGAAAGAAGCAGTGAAATTGCGCCACCTCATGGCCACATACAGGTATTACTCCTATGGCGGGGATAATATGAACTGAACTGGATAAGATGTTGCTCACAAGGGAACAGTATAATTAACAGTATTATTTTGACAGATTATGTTCTTGTCTTCTTATCTTTTTTTCTCCGTTTCATCAAATAGTTGCACCAAAGTCGTCATTGGCAACGGTACTGCTTGTCGTGAAACTGAGTCCTTCTTCGCTGATCTGATCTCCAGACGTTATTTTCACCCACTGGACGTGTCTTACTGGTAAGATCTTAATGCAGTGCATACTAATTACACATAAATCTTGATATAAATATTATGCTGTAAGTATAATATAAAATCTGACACTACTGTGTTTTCCCAGTATTTGCAAAATTGAAATGTAAAATGTTGCTTTTTCCACAAAAAAACACCCTGATAGTTTATCTCTCTTTTGTTGCTATTTTGCAACTTAATTACCACAAAGTGAAGCCAATCAAACTTATTGGCATAGATATGAATAAATTGTAGTTTTACTCTTATGCATTATTATATATTATTATGAAACACACTGCACCTCATGAATTGCAGCATCTGTGAACCACCCATTTATTTTCTGACATTCATATGTTTGAACTTTGAACACGAGCCGTTCACTGAAGTTGTAAAGATTTAATTCTGGTGCTCAAAAAGTTGGACCGTTGCAAATATCCACATTAGGAACGTATTGGTTATACAAGTTAGGATGACATGTGGGAAACTGATCTAATTTAAAAAGCAAATAAATTTCAGAGGGAAAAAAATGCATGTTTGAAACAGAGCAAGAAGGGACGCAAAGTGCAGGCAAGCCATCAGAACTGTGTGGGGGGAGCAGAAAAGCTGGATGAGATGGAGAGACAAATTGGAATGTGTCCTCAAGTGAATACCTATTAAAGCCATCTGGAGTTCGTTTCACTTCAGTCCAATTAAACGGACGTTTTGTGGTCCAGGTCTAGTCTGTAACTAAATCCAGTCCAAGCTTCGGAATACAACTGCGGAGAAGGCCTGTCCAAGCATAATAACCACTGCCCGCCGTTTGCACCATCTCCTTTACTCACTGCAGAGCTCCATGTGTGTTTGTTGACTTGAGGTTAGCAGGGGGACCGCAGACTAAATTCATTCTGAGCACTTTTTGAATGTTTGCAAGAGTTTCTGTCCTGTATTTTTAAGTTCTTACACGTAAAAACACTTTAGAGGTCACGCTGTAGGTGCAGAAGTGAATTTCTTTTTTTTCTAACATGAAATGTTCCTTTCTAAAAGCAGAAGCAAAGTGGAGCATTTGCCAAGTTAACATCCATTTTATTATTATTTTTCCATAGTTCATATCTCCTGTTACATTTTTTAATGTAATTTATAGCGCTCCTCAATACCTTCAGATGATTTAAATATCTTAATTTTGTTCTGATCTTTCTTATGTACTGTTTGGGATTCATGATTTTTACAAGACAAGATTGTCCTTTAAAGACTGAAACACATTTCTAGCAATGAATTAATGTGAAAACAGTTCTTTACACTTTACTATAGCTTGGTTTATGGGTGATATAACTACCAACATTGTAGCCTGCATTTTCCCAGTATTTTAGTATCTTTTAAAAATGCAGTGAAAATTAATTCTTAGGAGCGCTTGACAGAAATGTATTTATTACACAAGCATCTTCATGTAGCCCCGGGAATACAGCAGACTGGTCAGGTGTAAAGTTATGGAAAAACTAAAAGCAGAATTAACTTTGAGACTCTCACAGAGCACATTTTCTTCTGAAAATGCAAAGTTTGGCATATCTGAGAATTAACTAAATGAAACTAAAATGTAACTTTTAGTTTAATTTAATGGTGCTAGATATTTCAGAAAATGAACACTGCACATCCCACTTGTCTCATCCACTTTGAAACAAGGTCTTTGCACCTGTTTCAGTGAAATCTAAACATTACAAATCATTTCTCAGTGTTAACGTCCACTTTCAGTGGCTTTCTTTAGTTGCTTTTAAAGGCTGCAGAATATATCACCATTGCCACATCCGTGTGTGCAACATTCAAATCATAAAGGACTGTTAGGATAATTGTTTGCTGACAATGTATTCTGTAGTTAATTAAGCCTCATCCTGCTACTCATTCCTCCTTCTCTGTCAGCCTTGACTGCAGTAGTTCATTAAAGCCCTCAACCTCATTTACGCCATCTGCTTCCTGTCTCCCTGTGAGCCTTCATTGTCTCTCCTCCCCCACCCGTCGCTGTCTCCCAATGCCCGTCTCTCTCTTTCTGTCTTTTCGCCTCAATGCACAGCTGAAATGACAGGCAGCAATGGTGGCCTGTAGGACATGCTTCCTTGTAATTTGTGTGTGTTTAAGTGTGCTGGGGTTGGGCACCTACATATAAAAGTGTGTTTTTGTTCATGTTACCTAAGTTTGAGTTAATTCTTTAGTAAGATTTGTGGACTATAGCAGAGGCTCATGCATATCTCATGAGTTTTTCTTTCTGCTGATGCTACAATCCTGCTGAGTCTGAGGCAATGCAATTGACTGTCCACTGTTGCTACATTGTCATTCATTTCTTTTGTAAAGTGCCTTGAGATGACATTAGTTGTGAATTGACCCTATATGAACTTAATTGCATAGTGTCAGTAAATTTTGTCTGACATATAAAATCTGGCGCTTTTGTTAATTTCCTTCATCTCCCTGTAAAATCAGTCAATACAGGCCTAACTCCAAGAATCTCCTCCTCCTCCCCCCAAAAAACTAAATTACATTGACGATAAACAGAAATGTTGACTTTGCCTTCTGTCTAAATGATGTCTAAATGTGGTTAAAAGTGAAAAATGATAAGGTGTTTGCACAAAAACTTCAACTCAAGTCTAAATGTAGTTAAAAAGTTGTCTAAACCAAGTTTTTGGTGTGTATTTCAAGGCCAAATAGAGACAACAAACATCAGACATAACTACTACTTTTAAAAGAAAATCCATAGACATCCATTGTTTCAAGGGCTAAACTCAACAACTCTCTTCTCTGACATTGCTTCTTTAATCTTAACCATAGTTGTTAAAAATTGACTTATTGTGATTAGTGTATGTATGTGAGGCGTCAGAGACCAGTCCAAGTGACTGCAGTCAGAGGCTTAGCTAAATAACTATTCCACTGCTAGCACACAGAGACGGTGACAATAAGTCCTTGACTGTCTTGCCCTCTGGCTTACTTCTGTTGGGATGAGATCATTATTACTGGCTAGCTGATGGACCTGGAGGTCAGCGGTGAGGAGACTGGATTCATGACTTCATGTGGGTTCGGGTATGTGTATCCCCTGTCATGTCCTGTGTCCAGGCATGCTCCCAGGGGCCAAGTTTAGAGACTGATGAACATACAGTGGCAGGACCAGTGATGATTGAGTGAGATCCAGGCTCTCAGTACCCCTAGAAAGGTTTGAAGGTTGGCTAGATGGAGGGACAGATGGATTTAGAGGCAGGGAAAGGCCTCAGCCTTGCTACGAGGAACATCTTTATTTCAAAAGGAAAATGAACCCATGGGTGAGTGATAATGAAAAGGTTATGTCTTTGACTTTTGAATAGACACTGGAATATTTGTGCTGAAGTGTTTTGTCTCTCTCTTTCTCTCTATCTGTCTATCCTTGGTTGGGTCTGTGTTACGTGTATTAGTACATCAGTGAGCACAGAGGTGATCAGCCTGTGGTTCTGCTGTGGTGTAATAGAAGCCCAGGTTGCCTTCAGGTCATTTGCATTATTGGGTCTGATGTCTCTGGTCTTTCTATTGACGGCTCAGATCAGCTGGCTAACCAACCAAGAACAGTATCACCATGATCGTTGAACCAGCTTTTGATACCTTTGGCAGTGTGGGCCGGTGCTAAGTCCTGCTGGAAAAGAAAGTCAGCATCTTCAAAAAGCTTGTCAGTAGATGTCTGTGTTGTGATTGTGGATTTCAGTAAACACATCAGATCAGCATCGGCAGATGACACGAAATCCCAAACTTCACACTGGATGTCAAACAACACCAACTGTGTGCCTCTTCACTCTCCTTCCAGACTCTTGGACCCTTGATTACCAAATGAAATGCAAACTCGACCACTAAACGTACTAAAGCTGCAGAGACAACAATGTCCTGTTTGCTTTGTTCTGTGATGTTCTGTCATGCTCTACAACATCTAGGAGACATTTCAGTACTGTTGAACCCACAAGCGTGTGAAACATAGTTATTGTATGACTTGTGAGCACAAGATATGTTACAGCTCAAATATTTTTGATGTTTCTTTTGGTCTAAACTTGTCATGATTTAGGGGGTGGACTGTCTGGCACCATTCCTGGCATTTGTAAGTGGTGGCCGGTGAATATCTGCCAGTCTTCCTCTTATCACCCACGGCTCTTCCTCTTCCGTTACCCAACTGAACTGGTGGCCAGCCCTTGTCTGTTCTTCTTATTTTTCACCCATTACCTTCCCCCAGGGTTACAGTGTTCACTGCAGTGGTCTTGCATGTGACGAATGTGTGATGAGTCTCCATGAAACACAATGTGTGTATATTTGTCATGTTTTAAGGGGGGGAAGGCGTACATTTGTATGTTTCTGTGCGTGGCCGAAGCACAGGGTTTTCTTGCTAGCAGATTGACATGAGTGTCTGTGAGGCTTTGCTCTTTTCAGACATGTCTCACCCTGGCAGCTGGAGTTTATATGTGTGTGTGTGACCATGCTTGCCTTCTAGCTCCTCCATGGAGACTGACGGCCCCTGACACCTGCCATTTGGACGCTTTTCTCTGTGAAAAATGTCATCGTCTTTAGACCCGACATGGATGTTTGTGTATGTGTGTGAATAAGGGAGAGAGATATGGCACATCCCTCAATTTTGCTCCCTGGGGTCAAGCTTTGCAGCTGACTGAACAATGGATCCAAGCTGTTTGAGCTGCCAGGACAGACACAGTTGGCAAGTGTGTGTATGTGTGTGAGTTTTATTTTTCTTAATTTTAGTTTTTCTGGGTTTTTTTTTTTTTTTTAGATAAATTATTTTTTTATTCGTTTTGTCTCTTAAACGAGTGGAATTGAACTCACACAAGTTGGTTGAAATCACTAATTTATTAAATGTTTAGACTGTAGCTTTTTTTTTGTCTGCAATGTAGTTTAGCTCCTTATAATTCTCTTTTCTTTCAAATTGGCTGTATTTATTATCAAAGTACTTAAAAAGATGAATAAAACCATTTGCTATTTTTCTGCAACAACGTAATATTTCCTAAACATCAACACATGATATTTTACCTTCCATGGGGAGGTTCTTTCAGATTTTTGCAAAAGCTGTAGACCTTATTTGAAACCATTCTTTAAAATGCAAATCAAAAATTTGTCCCAGTTGCTTGTTTACACATATAGCAAGTGAGCCAATCACATGGCAGCAGTCAAGTATGTTTAAGGCTCTAGATGACAGAGGCTGACTTACTGAAGTTTAAACTGAGATTCAGACGAGGGGAGAAAAAACAGATTTTAGTGAATTCAAAGTAGTATGGCTGTTTACATCAAGCTGAATTGAGTTTTCCATAGGCATTTGTTTGCACAACTCCCCGATTTACAGACAATGGTTGGAAAAAAGGGGAAAATATCCAGTGAGCGGCAGTTGTTAGGACAAAAATGCCTCAATGACGTCAGAGGAGGAGGACAGACGGAGTACTCCGAGATGATTAAAAGGTAACAAAAGCTTTAATAACCACTCATTACCACCAAGGCGTTCAGGATGCTAAGTACAAATGTCAAATCTTGAAGCAAATGTGCTGCTGCACTTCATTTCAGCTGTGACATTTAGATGGTAAAGTCAGAATGTGGTGTAAACATCATGAAATCATGGATTCAGGGATCAGTGTTTCAAAATCTGGGTTGTGGTGTCATGCTGTGGGGAACCAGTTGGTTGCCCTTTAAACCGTGCAGACTGGCCAACTCTTGTTGCTGACCACATCCATGCCTTTATGACTACAGGGTTAAGTGGACTTCCTTTATTTAGCACTTTTCTAGTCATACTGAAATAATCAAAACACTTTACACTAGAGCTGCATTCACGTAGTTGCAGTCTAACGGATGGATTTGAGTTTTGTGACGTCAAGGTGCGTTATTCTGTTCGAGGTAGAAGACGGATAGACTATGGGGGTGACTGTGGCTCAGAGCCAAGAGTAGCTGACAACTGAAAGCTCTGCTTCTCATTCTACTTGTAGGAACTCTAGGAACCACCAGCATACCTGCAACCAGGAAGTAAAGTTTTTTGAATAAATAGTCAAAGAAAAACAGGCAACCTGCCAATGGCAGCACAGAAATGCTTTGGCAAAAATATTTCCATCTTCTCATTCGGTTCTTTCTATCCTGGTAAATATTGTCCATCTAAACCAGGACTTTTAAACCAACTTCAGTCCTCAAGAGCAATGAGTTAGCTGAATCCTCTTTTCTCTATACCATCAGATTCTGCTAATTGAGCCTTTTTGGACCAGAAATTCATCTATAAGTTGCACGATTGTGTTTGTAGAGGTTAACAGTTGAAGCCCTCTATTGTTATGCAAAGGAAACCTTTCATAGAGATGTTATTCCCTTACTTTAGTTCCCCAATTCAAACTGAATGATACAGGAAACATATCATATGAGGAATGCTCTGTTCATAGGGCTCTAAAGGCTCCCACATACTTCATCCAAAGTGCTGAAATCAGCTCTCATTGACGTAGACGCGTTACAAAAATTGCATCATTCTGTTTGCAGAGAGGCATTCACCTGCTGAACTTGACACCAGGCCCAGGTCAAACTATTTCAACAGGGCTTTATGCAAAGTTTGCCACCATGTTTTATGCAGATATGTGCTCGGACAATATTTTTAATATTTTGCTTTAGCTAGTCCACTTCCTCTGTATGGTTTTGTATCTGCAGACGACCTGAATAATTAGGAATTATGTACATTTATGCAGTTTTTTCATAAAATAACTACTACTACTACAAAAAAAAAAACATCTGGAAAAAAATTGCACCACAGTGGAGGCTGAAAAGTGTGGCGCTTCCTCTCTGACTGTTTCCTAAATGGAGAGCAGAGGAAAAGGGTAGGAGTGTGGGGACCCCAGTGGGTTGGGGTGTGACGTATGCTGAAGCGAGAGGGGTGACTCCCCAGGTGGTCTGCGCTGTTGGATGAAATGTGAGTTTGTAGGTTTGTCCACAATCATGTGACCACGCTTTAACTTTTCCATAGTTGCATGGTTACACTTACAAAACCCAGTTAGCATTAACTATGTGGTCTGTGTTAAGACTAATGGCTATGCCTTGAAAGAAGAAATATAACATTCTTCTCTGTTTTTGGGCTCATTAGTGATATAATTGGCCCTATTTCTGATTCGTTAAAGCTGTTTTGAATTTTCACCCATGCCGAGTGCTCCCAGAGGCTTTAATGAGGTATCAAAATGTGTATCCATCTCCTTCACTATCGCCTTTCTTTAGGGGCAGCAAAGGGGGCAGTCGTCATGTGTCTGTGTTTGAGTGTCAAGCTCAAGGGTGTGTCTCAAATTCACCCAGCAAGGGGAAGGAGAAAGGGCAACCCGTTTGTGACTTTGCCCTGGGAAGGAGCAGCGCTGAGGGCAGACATGTGTTTGTGTGTGTTCGTGCAATTAAGAGAGCAAGCATAAGCGCGAATAAATGATAACCCTAAATGGCCAGAAGTCATCGCTTTGCACCAGGAGGCAGGCTGTGACTTTGTACCCGTCCACACGTCGGCCATCCAACCGCTGTCGACCTTCTGCTGCCTGCCAGGGCGATGCCCTCGCTATGGCGACAGTCATGGACGCTGTGGCAGAGAGGGCTCAGAGCTGTATCTATGACACTGCTGTTACTGAGATGCCCCGGCAGCAGCATTAATTAATATGGAGGTGATGGGACTCGTTGGAGAGACTTCTTTTTTTTTCCATCATTTATTCTTCCAGCTTTTGTTTTCATTTTTATCATCCAACACTGCCTTCGTCAAACACAGTGCGTTTATTAGTACCAACACCTGAAATTTCCTAAGCACTGGGAAAAACAATTTAATAAATATATAAAAAAAGTTTTCCTTTCCTGCATGTGATTAGTTTATTTGTGCAGTATAAACGTGAAGCAAGACGTGTCATGTTAATGACCAGCATCCCTTTGACCTCCTTGAAGGTCATGTGCCAGTGCTCGTTAGCGGCGTCGTTATGGCGATATGTCAGCTGTCAGCACAATGGACTGGAAGCTGACCAACAGAACAAGGGGGGGTGGGGGGGACATGACGAGATTAATAGAGAAGAGGAAGGATAGGAGGCATTGGAGAACAAGTTCATTTAAATATGAGTCTCATCAGAAGGCCTCTGTCACGACTCATTAACAACATGCTCACGGTGGGCAAGGTTGTTGTGGCACAGTCTGAGCCTCTGGTACAGGTTGTGTGTGTGAATGCTGGACAGGGCTGGACTCTCGGACATAAGCGAGGCGTTATTGACCCTGTTGTCGTGTCACTTAGCCCCGAGGAAGATCCCCCCCCCCCCCCAAGTTTCTCCTCTCATCTGAAAGAGGCGGCACAAAATAATATGACAAGTTCTGCTGAGTGTTGCCAATATCAGCGCCGTATCAGTGGCTTTGTTGCACCACCGTCCTTCCTGATCGGTGATCAAGGATAAACAGCCTTCTTCGTTGTGTATATGTTTAAATAGAGACTTGTATTAGTCATGTGTGCACAAGAAATTGTTTTTGCAGCTTCTTTTAAATTAACGTGTTTACAAAAATGTATTCAGCTGTGCATCTTTTACTCTGTTGATAATTATTTTTCTCAATAATTTGGAAAAATCTGCCACCTTAATATAAGTTAAAAAATTTTTTTAAGTTGTTTTAAATCAGCACTTTGACACATTTAATGAAAGGTAAAAATACTACATGTAAAACGCAACCAAGCAGTATTCACCAAGAGCAGTACATAGCAGTGAGCTCTAGATGGCAGTAGTGTTGCATAAATTACTGCAGTGGCACTTCATGTTCAGAAAACATGAACAGGGCTCTATAGGCTTTTTATTAAAACATCAGTCATGTCAGCAGAAAGAGAGTTTTATTCTCTAACCTTCTAAGAATGTGAATGATTTATACTTACTTCAAGAGTGACCCGTTCTGTGAGTAGATTATCTCAATCAGCCATCTGAATCACCAAATTACCTGTTCTGACCTTATGAAGTATACCGTACGTAGTTACATAGCCCAGTAATTTATATATTTTAGGCACATGCTGTGTTTTTTTTCTTTCCGTGCTGCCGAGTTTTAAATGATTAAAAGCATTTGAAAGACTGTAATTTTGTTGTTAACTTTGAGACTACTTGTCACGTTGCTATTTAGGGCATAATGTCAGTCCTGAGCACAAAAGGGCTGCTTAAGTCAGATGTGGAACCAGTTTGATAAGTTGTCAGGTGCAAAGTGCAAAGCAGTAGCAATTTTCTTCAACATGTGCCAGCATTGTGCCTGTGAAACAGAAATACCTGCCTGCATTTTTGTGTGTGTGCATGTGTGCGTGTGTGTGTGTGAACTCGTCACCTCTTGGCTTAATCACTCCATCCTCCCCCTCACCTTTACGGGCTAACCTGTTTTTTTATTTCCTGTTGCCATATTATTCTCATCCACCATTTCACTCTCATTTTTTTTCTTACCTGGTATTTTTCTTCTGAATCCTTTGAACAGCATAACCAACGAGGCCGGGGCGTCCATCTACAGTGTGAGTCCTGAGGCGGTCAAAGAGATGCCAGACTTGGATCCAAACCTTCGGAGTGCAGGTAAGAACTGCTTTAATTTCAGAACTACTCTCTAATTCTGGTAAGACTCAGATTTTCCACAATTGCGAGTTTTATCAGTGTTGTGTTTTGAAATGTATTGATTATTGTTTTAAATAATTACATTAGTGGCTTAATTTTATTTTAAGCCACATGTAGAAGAAATATATCAATGAGTCGTATTGTATCATTGATATTACCCCTTCATTTTTCATGTGCAAATGGAGGGGCACTGGGTGGCTCAGTTGGTAGAGTAAGCTGGCCTCAACATGGATGTCCTGGGTTCGACATCTAGGCATTGGCCATTTCCTTTCCTGTCGAATTATTGTTCAATAATGGCTACCAGTGCCAAAAAAATCTTTAAAAAAAACACACAAAAAAAACAAGAAAAACACTAAACAGGGTCCCTATAAAGTGATGAACATTTTAAAAAGTTAAATAACATAAGGTACAGCAGTGTTTTGTATGTCCCAAACCCCTATTTACATCTGGGATGCTTCAAATTATTCATAATGTTCAACAAAAAAGACTTCAGATTATTGGTAAATCTGTTAGCTAGCTTTTTAAAATTTATTTAAAACAACAGAAGCGTGAAGTTGTTTTTAACCACTCCCCAGCCTCACCCAAACTTTTTACATCCCTTACATCCAGGCATCATGTCGATGTCACATTGAAGTAAAACAAACAGTTTCCATTATGGGCTGCTGAGAAAAAATGCAACATTGCATAACAAATGTCTAAATTTTTAGAAATCTGAAGGTAGTCTTTCCTCTAAAAGTGGACAAAAACTGAGACTTTTTGACTCTTGGAAGAAGACAAAGAAAAAGGTTCATATTTTTTTAAATACATATATTGATAATCAATTATGTTGCAAAGTTTGAGCCAGTTTGTAATCAAAGTTGATCAAGTACCACTTTACTAAAGCTTTGAAACTTTGAATGATCACTCTTTTTTTTTAACTATCTGCAAAGCAGCCATACAATAATAATAATAATTTACCATACAATAATATTCCTATTCACTTTAAATTAAATTAGACCAATTCTTTTATCTGAAACAAAACAAACACTAAAAAAGATGCAAAAAAAAAAAAAAAAAAAAAACACTAAATATGCACTCACTGCCACCTACTAAGTTAGTTAACGAATAAAAAAATCACTCAAAATGCGTCACGCTGATTGGCTGTCAGTGGGCGTGTCAACGACATGCTCAGTCTTTTGAATATATCGGAGATATATTCAAAAGATATCTTTCGAATATCCAATCCGAATATCTTTCGAATTGGATATTTATTAATAATTTTCTGTGGTTAGATTTATTCGTAATACCTCAAAATTTTGCTTGTGACACAAACCAGCAAAAGAGAAAGAAATAACATATATTCTCTACCACTCTGAATATAAACATGTCTTTATTCCTTTTTATAGACAACCATGCAATGTTTCTTCTTCAAACACACAAAACATAATAACCTTCAATGTTTTGATTTTGTCCTTATCTATCTGTACTTCTCTGAAGCTTGACTCCTCTGCAGAGACAGGAAGCCCATCAGCTCCTACTGTATCACTACAACTACCGTATAGTCTAGAAAAGCACATCACATTAAATTACCTACTATAAACATATTAAAAGATCTCTTTTTGAGTCTGGATGTGGATCTGGATCTATGTACAAAGTAACATAGGGAAAATGGCAACTCCCAAAATATTTAGCAAACCAATTATTATTTCGACCTTGCAGCAAATTAAATTGTAAAGTAGCCTAATAAAGCTCCCCATGCATCATCACCACATCGTCCTCAGTCATTACACCGGATGTTATGACTATGTTCAGTTGTTGGTAATGTGGTTTTCAGGATATGAAAGATTAATAAAATGAACACTGTAATATCAAAAGAAAAAAAGTTTCGGAGAACAAATGTTTCCAGCAGACTTCCTCTTTAACAGGCATAAATCAAGCCACATTATTTCTTACTAAGTTTCTGTGGTCGGCTGCACTTAGACCCACATTTATTTTCTTGACAAAAGTCAGATGATGGTTTGAAAGTGACATGTTGATCCATTTCACTTTTCATTCAATGCTGTTTTAAAGCAGCTGCCCTCACCTTCTTCTTGTGCTCTTCCTGCTCTCTTCCAGTTATTTTTTTGTTGTAGTTCATGACACATAAACCATGCTGTACACCATGAAAAACTCAAATAATTTCAGTTTGACAGACAAAAAAAAAAAAAAAAAGACGCAACGCACCACCCAGCATCGCTTTCACCGTGAAAAAGCAAGCACACGTCTCTCTCTCTCTTTCCAGGCCTCAATGTGTCTGATGAGGCTTGTCATCTTGCTGTACTTTGGCTCATAAACTTTTAATAAATGTCGGGGAGTTTCACCGCTCTCCGTTTCCAAATCAACTCCTCACAGAGGGAGAAATGGGCGGAGAGTCGGGGAAACAGGATAGATGGAAAGTGTATTTGGAGGGTTCTGCTGGTGCACTGAGCAAGGTTAGGGTTGAAACTTCATCCCTGTCTAAATATTATCTCAGGCAGCAGCCTCCTGCCGCAGCCAGAAGAGAGAGAAGAGCCATTGATTCCAGATACACTCCCTCCACTGCATCTCATCCTCCTCTTGCTCTTTATCTTTTCCGCCTCTGAGATATGAATTGGACACATCTCATGCCGAATTACACTCGCGCCAACCTCGGAAATTCAAACACGTACTTTAGCGCCTGCATTAAAAAAAAAATAAAAAAAAACGCTCTGAAAAGGGAACTAAAGACAAGTCAAACTGAATCGTGTAATTTCAATAGAATACATTGCATTTTAAATTCGATATCTGCTTTTTTACATTTTTGTTCATTTACAAGTCGAAACTACTGTTTTAAATTATTTAGTTTCAGTGTAATGTTTTAAATCATTTATTTAAAAATAAATCATACAGATTTAATATATTTTCTCACTAACGAATATGAAACAGAACAAATTCCCTCATTTCTTTGCATCGACTGCATAATCATTTAATTTAGCGGTTGCAAGATGATGCTAAAAGCTACTTTGCTTGATGCAGACTGTAGATGTTTGTGTGCTACATTTCATTATGAGCCTGCAAGCTCTGGATAATACAAATTAGTGGTTTAAGGGTTCACGACTTCGCCGTCCATCAGGATGCTAAATGACGAGTGCAGAGGCTCATCATAAACGGCAGCTTTAATTATTATTATTGGGGGCGGAGGACTCACAATTAGGTTGGGCCTGCCTTCGGGGAAGCTCTCTATTATGCGGATGATTAGCATATTCAGTCATTATAAATAATGTGGTTTTGCATATTTAGCAATTAAGTCGTGTTGCAAGTTTATACAAAACACAAATGTGACATTCTCATGAGAAATATGACTTCCTGACGTGTCTTTGGGTGCGCACACGTTTTATTTTAGTGTCTATTGGAAGACGCGTCCAAGATCCACTGGCTGAACTCGTGAAGATTGATCCAAAACACATTGGCATTGGAACGTATCAGGTGAGCCTTTTAATTTATTTCATTTTGTATAAAAAACAAAATCAAACAAGGCCTTCATTTTGTTTTTTACTAATTTCAAACCCATCAGCATGTCTTTGTTTATACAAATCTATGCTCTTTGGCGTACTGTTTTAGTTTGTCATAAAGGATGTGCACGAATTTCATGCTCAAATTAGACATTTATTTGAATTTCTGCTGATTTTAAAAAAGCAATATGAGGAAGACTATAAATTATTAAGAGTTCAGCCATGACACACATAAGAACTTTAGTTTCTGCTGCCTCTCGTCCTTATTTGTCTCAGGGTTCGTGAACCTAAACCAACACGAAATCTGATTTTACGAGCTGTGAGTTTACTACGTGTCGTACTACGCCTTCTGTTCCCAGGAACTATGAATTCAGTGTCATTGTTGTTAGTAGATCCAGTGAAAACGACATGAAAGAATAAAAAACAAGCCAAGAACCTTGGATGACATGTAGAAGTCATAACTCATTGTTGTGCCTTCCAGCTAAACATGGTGAAATTTGAGTAATTTAATGATGAGACAGTCGACGCCATCTTTAAAATGTTTAATTAAAAAAAAAAAAAATCAGTTGGCAAGATATAGGGCTTAAAAGATGTGCTCCTTCAGCAAGTAAAATTGTGTAATGTGTAGAATTCCTGTTTGTGAGGATGTGAAGCTCATTTGAACATTGAGCTGTGATGCGAGACAGGATCATTTTTTATTTTTTATGGGCTGCAAGGCCGAGTAAGAACAAAGATGAAAACACTTTGACTTTTTGGTCAAACAATGATTGAACTAATAATTTACAAAACTGATAAGAATAGTTTTCTATGTAGTTTTGGTATTATTAATGATAACATATTTCCTGATGAATTAGTGAAAATTTTGTTACATGAGCTACTAATAGGTAGGACTTTGTGCATGTTTTGCACCTGCCAGACAATTTCCAATGGATTGGCTGTGATTGGGCATCAGTAAATCAAATACAATAAAAACTAAACTTTTCCATGAATGCATCAAAAATAGTCTCTCCTACAAGTTGTTCTGTGTCTTTCTCTTTTTTGCCATATAAATATCTTTAGACTAAAACACCAGAATCTGCAGATTACACCTCAAGGAAAACAAGGACTCAACGTCGGCTTGGTGCAAAGCCTGATTGGTGTAGCTTTATTTTTGTTGTATTTAGGCGCTAGGAAGAGCCTCAGTGGAAAACCACTTCATGGTACAAGAGGGAAAATAGAAGTGAGAGTTAGCAAAGACAGCAGATGGTGACAAAAGTCAAAGGCACAGGGAATGAGTGGAAGAAGCTAAAACGGACATTTGAGAGTGAAAGGAGCAGGTCAGGTTGTGCAGCTGCTTGCGTGCGTGTGTGTGTGCGTGCGTGTGTGTGTGTGTCTTGGGGAGCGTGTCAGGTCACAGGCCCTTGTCTCTCATCACATTCTGCCGGGCTCTCTTGGGTGCCCACAGTTCTGCACTTTTTGCTCTCAGATCATGTGACTGGGTCAACAAATGATAATATAACAGAGTAAATAAACTCTTGGTGCTGACAGATATGAGATGGGACATCAGTTTAACCTGCATGTGTGCTCACACAAACACTTATACACACTTTCCCTCCATGTTTCTTCTCACAGTTAGCAGGTAAGAACGTATGCACATAAATGCATGTGTAATACATAACTCTAAGTGTTTTTTTTATTATTATTTTGGATACGTGTGAAAAAAAAAGTGAGCTCATGGCTACGTTTTCTTTTGTGCGATTCATGGCATTTTGAGGTTTCTTAAAGTTTATTTCTCCTAGACCCAGAAAACATAAGGGCAGATGTAACTCTAGACAGCTGGCACAGCATGCGCTCTCTTTCTCTCTAACTCTGCTGAGCCAGTGAGTGACAGCTCTGAGAGAAAGGCGGAAATGAGCTGTGGGCTAAAAAAGTGAAGCCCATTAAATTCAGATTGGGTGTAAGTATTGGTGTGGGAACATTATTTTCACTGCAGCACCCCTGGTTTAAAGGTCTCGCTGGATATTAACGGTCTTAGACGGCAAGTGACACTCCTTTCCTCAATATTCATTTTAACAGAAATATGCATTTAATGAGTGGTGTAACATTCAGGACAGTTAAATTAACACATTTTAAAGTAGCTTTTTGCTCTTTTTATTGATCGGAATAGGCCTTAAAACAACTCTCTGTCACTTGCTTGTTGTGATTGTGGTGCTTGGTTAACAGTTGGACAATCCCTACAGCGGTGGAACTAATTGCTACTGAAAAACACACGCAAAGGCACACACTGCTGTGTAGGAAAACATTACCCACCTGCCGGATATTAAAGAAACTGTCAGTCTTCTCCTTACAGCTTTCAGACATTCCCTCACTCTTACGTTTTGACCTGTATTTTCATGTTTGTGCCTCGATGACTGATCAGTCAAACACCAGGGCTTTAAATTAGATTAACAGAATTGTTTTTGTCTCTTCAACTATTCTCTTATGACAAAGATAAACATGATTAATGACAGAGTGGCCACAAACTTAATTCAGCGATCCAGTGAACACGGTGACCTGAAAAATCGAAGCCAGTTCTTCATCGAAGCAGATGTTCTTCCACAGAAACAAAAACAAGACTGCTTTAGGGTTTCTTTCACACCAGCACTGTTTGGTCTGTTTCAATCAAACTATAGATCATCTGCCTGGAAAGTCTGGTTCATTTGAGGAGGTGTGAATGTGCAATCAAACTCTTGATGCCAACCAAAAATGCAAACTCTGGTCTACGTAAAACACTAGGACTTGGTTCGGCTGAAATGGAAATAGACAATTGTGAACAATATGCATGTAATTTATAGACTTATTATATTATTTGCTATTAGTAGCCCCTTACACAAATGAAGTTTCCCAAGATGGGAAACTTGGGATGTAGAGCTTGGCAGAGGTTCTACATAGGATGATGGCAAAAGGTGATGATTGCCTGTAGTGAAGCTCAATAAATCTGCAGGAGAACTAGTTTCACTTTAGTTTAGTGCTGAAAGGAAGCTATGAGGCTAACGCCGATTTTAGCTTTGTAATAATAGTTAACTATTGTTAACAATAGTTAACTATTGTTTATAAGTCATTTATATATAGTACCCACGATAAATATAATAATATGAATATAAAATAATATGTAATGTATTAGAGATGGTCAGGACGTACAGAGAGTTGGTGGACTGCTTTGTGTCACGGTGACCATCATCTCATCTTGAAATTAAACAAAACAAGTGAGATGATTGTAGATTTCAGATGAAACAGGATTAGATCAAACCTTATTTCCATCATGGGAGATGAAGTGGACGTGGTTGAGGAATATAAATACCTCGGTGTTCATCTGGACAGCAGATTGGACTGGAGGCACAACAGTGAAGACGTCTACAAGGAGAGAAAGATCAGACTGTACTTCCTGAGGAAACTAAGATCCTTCAAGGTTTGCAGCTAGATGCTGTAGATCTTCTACAAGTCTGTTTTTAAGAGCGTCGTCTGGTCTTCAAAAGGCTCAACAACCTGATGAAGAAGGCTGGTTCTGTTCTGGGGTAACTGGAGATGATGGTGCAAAAGGGGATTTTATATAAAATCAACAAATTCTGGACAAACCAAAATTTGTTGAATTTCCTCTTCATGAGACTGTCATAGAAAAACAGAGCGTCTTCAGTCAGAGGCTTCTTCACAACCGCTGTAATACACACCGCTACATCAACATCTACAACAACTCTGAAGAGCCTTGAATAATATGAGTTACAACAACATTCAATGTCCTTTTCGGATCGATAAACTATTTTTGAATACATATTTTTTGCTCCGCAGACAATTTAAAGTCACAGAGGTTTCTTAAATTCTTATGTAATCAAGTTGTCAGCCAGTTGCACAAGAAGCAGAACAACTCAACAACAACTTCCTTTCCCACTTAAAAATAGGAGTAAAAAATGTATGTGAGTGTATCAAGCTTAAAGCACTTCACTTTCTCATTTGCGACTCTTAAAACTTAATAATAGGTCACACCTAACACACCAGGTAAATGCATGCTGGCAGCAGCTTGGTAGCTCTTAGCAACACAAACCGCTTTGACAAGATAATTGTGTTTTAATATGGTAAGACCTTGCACACACTCTTGAAGTCGAAGCTAGCACAAAAAATCGTGCTGCATCTCTGGTAGGAGCACAAGATGCGCGAGAAGGAAGTAAAGTTTGGGTCAAGCAGCAAAAAACCAACCTGGATTCTTGATAAGGCATATTTTCAGAAAAGAACCGAGGCGTTCCTGTCCGACAGTTACGATTTTATTTCCACCTCACCAAATCTGTAGCAGAACACCCTACGTAGGTGTTTTGGCCCAAAATTGTCCGAAATATTGTGTTTTTATTTATTTATTTTTATGTAAGTTGTGCAAGTGATGTCACTTTCACAGCGGAGCCCACCGTTTCTCTCCTGCATGGGCGCATACCATCGTTCAGCTTTGATTGACGGAGCCTGGAGGGGAGATAGGAGCAGACAGAGCAGCTGGTAAAAGGAAGAGTGATAAATCGAGGCTTAAAGTGACTGATGGTTCCTGCTTTGACTTACTGAGGCATGGGAACAAAAATAAGATCTCAAGAGATGATCAGCTACAAAGCTCCTAATTGCATACTCCTATTATTTTAATTATTTCCTTGTGAAAGTCCCGGCATGATCGGTGTGATTTTTATTGAGCTTTTCATTTGCGTTTGCTGTTGCAATGAATTTGCACAGATTTATGCTAATGGTTTAAAATACGTTTGGTAGCCGTTTTCCTGCTTTTCCTCTTTATTATGTTTTCATTTACATTTTTTTCTGATAGGTTTCATTTTTCTTTAAACCTGTGGTTGAAAATCATCACCATCAGAAACTCTTAGCTCAGCAGATTTAAAAGCCCAGCTGGATTAAATAATGAATTAAACATTTGTTTAGGATTTGTGGAGTTAGAATTTAAAACTAGTACCATTTAGTATGAGTAAGGCAAGAAATAATCCCAAAGACATATTCTTTGGGATTACAATGCTCTCTAATACAGTATATTAGAGAGCAGGTAACCTACTTTATTTCAGTCTCTTTTTCTGTGGATCCATTTGTGTGTGTGTGTGTGTGTGTGTGTGTGTGTGTGGGGGTGTGTGTGTGTGTGTGTGTGTGATGCAGTGTGCTTTGTGTTGATACACGGTGAGATACCTTTCATTAATCATCAAGTGAAAATGATACGTCGGCAATGCGATGGCTTTATGATTTTAGCAACATCTGTCAGAAATGCCCAACAGCGATATTTCCCACTTCCTGCAAAACAATCACCTAGACGTACACATGCATGCATACGCCAACAGACAAAATCCTGCTCTCCAGACGTACATGCCTAAAATAGTATAAGCTGCGCTTCCTGGGACTTTACACAGGCCCTGAAGAAGCGTTAGTCATGGAGAACTTGAACGCCAGATAACCCCTGTGAGAGCTACTTCGCTTGAACGCAGCTCATGTAATCGGGTAATTACGTGACAGAAGTAAGCGACATGTTTGGCTATACCGTGTCACACTAAGCAAATTTAAAATATTCCAAATTTCTCTCCTCTTCATTGTGGCAAATGTTCCACATTTCCAGACACAAGCTCACCTCTGTTCTCAGGCGACCTAACACCTCAGGATGTTTTGGTGCAAATTCCAGTTTGCATCATGCATAGAGCATCGTGCAGGTGGAGGCGTTATTTAAACTTTGTTTCTGAAGCAGCAACAATCAGGCGCCGAGGACTGACTTAAATCAAGGAAAATAAAATGAACATTTGACTAAGAGACATCGGGAAGTGAGTATCCTTGAGGTAATATGTTTCAGTGACCATCAGGAAGTTAACAAAATTGCTTTAAGATTCAGCATCTTAAAAGTTAAAGTGAATGTCATCAGAATGTGACTTGTTTTGCAGAGTTGATTTCTCTCCTGAAAGGACAGAGTAGCGTACCTCGAGGATTCAGCTAACCTATACTGTATTTGGTGCTGTGAGACAAATGTTGCCATATTTGAGCAAAGTAAAGACTTTTGCACGTGAAACAAAAACACCAAAAATATCAAAAGCAACACTCCTTCATAAACACAGCGTGCAAACCTTAAAGCACGGTGGCGGAGGGCTCATTGTCTGGGCCTGTGTTGCAGCCACACCAGTTGGAGTAGTCATGATATTCTCCACTTGTTTACCATGTTGTTTTGAATATTAAATGGACAATTTCACGTTATGCATCTTTCAGTTTTTGTAAGAAAAGATTTTTGTTAATAATTTGTAGAAAATTTAAAACATAAAGTTTTTTGTATACTTATCACATATAATAAAACATATAAATATATTCCTAAACTAATTGAAATGGTTGCTTGCATTCAAAAATAACTATCCTGGGCTCCTGAATGTGATGAAACGTTCAAACGTTGAATAACGATTTCTGAACCTACTTTTCTGCATTCCCCTCCACGCAGCCGGAGTCGCAAAACAAGGAAATAAATTCCTTATGTCGAAAGCAATGGAAAGACCTTAAATGAAACTTGATCCCCAGGTTTGAAATCATTTTTACAGTTAACCTTCCATCATTACTTCCTTCAGGCTCTTTGCGCTTGCAGTCGCTCTGGCTCCAGAGTTCTTCTATTTGCTTAGCTCTTGGTGACAAGATTCATGGTTTCTTAGTTAGCTGTCGGCCTTACGACTTCTGCCATCTTTGTCCGTCAACACCTCGACTTTTAGCAGTTACTTTTGCGCCCCCTTTTTCCCCCTCTTGAGTTTCTCCCTGTGTGTTTCTTTGTAAGAGGTGGCTTTATATGTACATGCTTCTTGTTAGGCAGCGCGCCACAGAAGAAGGACGTTGATGTTTTTCAGCTTCTCGGTGAAATGCCGAGAAAGTGAAAAGTTTATTTTGGTTTTCTGTCCTTCTCTCAGCATTTTTCACCTCTCATGCCTTTTTCTCTCTCTCTCACTCGCTCTCTGATTGACATGTGGTAACTCAGCAGAGTTTTAGCACTTGTGGTGCAGACAGAAGCACTTTGTTGAAGTGTATTGGTAAGCTGACTTGAGCTGGTTTTTGGGCCAATGCAAACATGACCTTCACACATAGGGATCCAATCCATTGGTTCTGGATTAGCATGAGGTTTTGGCTGTGGCAGGTGGAACCAACTAAGGCTTTGCAAATCTATCTCATCGATTTCAGAGTCACTTTTTCTGGCTTTTAATTCTAATGAAAAAAGCACCAACAGAGGTTGGTGCAAAAAACCTTGAAAATAAACAGGAAAGTTGCATAATATGTTCCTGCAGTGAAGCTGAAAAAGAGCCAATGTCTCTAATTCTGCCTCATATATATAATTTAATAATGGCAGATATGTTTTTATTATTATTATTACTTATTATGGACTACTAATTTAGCATAATTGTTTTTCAACTTTGAACATTTTCCACATTCTGCTGTGGTGCAACCACACATTTAATGGGTTTTGCTGGTATTTAGTGTAACAGTCCAACACAAAGTGGTGCCAAGTTGTGAAGTGTAAAAGGTCAGACGTCTTTCACGCTTTTTCTGAATTGAAAATCAGAAACGATATTCCTTCGATTTGCATTTACTGGTTGGTGGGACCTCCTTTTGCAGCAGTTACAACTAGAAGCATTC
The DNA here is from genome assembly GCF_051168715.1 of Poecilia mexicana. NCBI lineage: Eukaryota > Metazoa > Chordata > Actinopteri > Cyprinodontiformes > Poeciliidae > Poecilia > Poecilia mexicana. The sequence goes on from NW_028263384.1 coordinate 9,599,707, forward strand.
TTCTGCGATTCCTCTGTCAGCTTTGCACTAATAGAGACTGAAATTCGTGCACGTTTTTCTTTGCAAAACAGCTGAAGCTCAGTAAGGTTGGATGGGGAACAGATTGTAAATCGGGCCCATGCTTTATGTTCGGTGCTGTTTTCCTTTTGGAAGCCAAAACTCCACTCCAGCTTTTACGTCTGACACGTCTTCCTTCAGGATTGCCCTCTTCTTACCTCTTTTCATCAATTTGATCAGATTCCTGCTCCCTGATGAAGAAGGCATCCCCACAGCACAGCACTCTCACCACCATGTGAATTGTGAGGTGACAGATTTCATGTAAAATCCCAGTAGAATGCACTGAAGTTTCCAGTTACAAAATCCCAAAATGTGACAAAGTGGCTGTGAAAGGTTTTGCAAGGCACTGTAATAGAGTGTAACTTAACATTTGAAATGAATACAGAAGGACCGTTTCTGCTGATTGATATTTTAAAACTGGGGATATATATATATATATATATATATATATATATATATATATATATATATATATATATATATATATATATATATATATGTGTGTGTGTGTGTGTGTGTGTGCGTGTGTGTGTGTGTGTGTGTGTGTGTGTGTGTGTGTGCGCATAATCAGAGCGTGGTAAAACAAGATAGACGACTGTTCTGGTCATTTTTGTTTTTTTCCCATCTACGCAATTAACTCCCATCTGCATCTGAGCCAACTACGTACAAAGACGTAGCGAGATCTGTGTGCAGTTAGAATACCCGTCATTCATTCTCTCATGCAGCTCATTTGAGTAGGAATATGAGAACAGATTTACTGAAGGTTCACCCTCTCTGTGGTGCTCACACCTTCAGCTTTCTCGTGTGAAAACATTCTTTTCTGGTGTGAGATTACAGGTGATTTCCTCTCCATCCTGTCCTATTGTCTCTGACTCTCGTCTCTTTCTGCGCGCCCTCAGCAGGAAGTCATAAATCTTTCAGATCTACCTTTGTGGGAAGTCTTGTTCAGACAGTTCACTTTGCTATCTTCAAAATGCTTCTGGTGATGCATAGCTTTAAAAGTATGAAATTCATTTTCTTCTGTCTTGGATTGTGGTTTATATTAATAGAAGTGGCCCAACAGGGCATCTACAAAATTAACTGTTGCGCTAAGTACAGGGTAATGGTCATTTTGTGACATTAAGTATGAATAAATAACAATGAACAAATGTGCAAAAATGCAGTACTGCATACTCTTGTAGTAAGGTTATAATACAGTGGCTGTTACAGTTTTAATGATGCAGTCAATACTATGTATGTTTTTGCTGCTGTGCTAGTATAGGTACTTGTTGTGCGCCTTGTCATGCTGTTTTACTCGTCTGCTCTTTCATAAACCCGGTATTAGTTGGGTAATTCATTATCCATGACAGATATTAACCAAGTTTGTGAGGAGAACGTGTACGTTGTTATGAAACTACAAATGAATGCCTAGCTTTTAATAAATAAATGAATGAGTTAATTATGAAGCAGTCAAATAGTCTTGAAGCCAGGCATTACCCCGAGGAGTTACATGTGCTCTCATATTTATTGGTACCGCCGGCTGACTCACCCTCCCTCTTTGTCCCCGTCTTGTCCGTTGCTGACAGAGAAGGGTGTGTGCTTGTGTTGTTGTTATCTGTTTACAAGTCAGTGTTTGTTCATGGCTCGATCATGTTACGGGGAAGCTCACGCTGCCCTCCGGCACGTTTATACACACAACACACAAAACTCATGCCACGGTGACACACAGATACGACGGCCCAACAGGAGCTCACTTTAGAGCGTCAGCTAATCCTCAGGCAGCTGCTGAGGCATCAGACTCCAGCTGCAGCTCTTGAATACTGGGGATGTCCCACTGTTTGGTGCTTTAGTGCTGCCGCTTTATCTCATAGGATTCCTTTTGTTTGTTTGTTTCTTTTTTTATTTTGACTGCTTAATTCTTGATCATCCCCAACATAAAAATAGCTTTTTGTCCTTTGGGGCATTTCATACCAAATGTCCAAACCTCCGTTTGAAACACTCCGTTGCTGCATTGTCAACCAATTATGTAATTTCCTATTCTCTTTATGTCATTATAAATGTGGTTGTTTGACTATTTAATAAAAACGACCTTAACTGCAGTAAGTTGCTCGTTAGTTTTGCAATTTATCATGCATCAAAAATATTACAGTCCTTAATATTAGATTGGGGATAAAAAATAAATCTAAATCAGGAAATATGGAATAATTAGGAAATACTATACAATGGGTTACTTACCACCAAGAGGAAAAAGAGCCGCTGTGGTTAAGTAGAGCACCCTTCCTCTCCTCCTCTGCCTCTCGCTCCTGCAGACTAGCGGCAGCAGCAATTAGCAAACACCTGGTGGAACTGTGCGCCCGCAGAGCTCATCATGCAAACTACTTCTCAGTTTAACACTCTTAGGAACAGTTGTAAACGGCATAATGAGGAGCACTGTTGCAATGATGTCCTGAAGGCGGAGCGTCGGAGAGAATAGGAGCTTCTCAGAGAGTCAGAAATGTTAAAATGCAAAGACACATACAGCATTTTTTATAACGACCTCAAGGTAACAGAGTTACTTGACTGTGCTATAAAATGGCACTATGTGCTTAGAAAATACATAACACCAACACTTTAAATGAAATCTTCAATAGTTTGGTCCATGTACATCAAGTACTGCAGTACCACGACTCTTATTTTAAGCTCTTTGTTTGCAAACGTGTTGTTTCAGCACGACGTGTCAGCTGGAGCTCTGAAGGCAGCGCTGGACGGAGTGGTGGAGGAGTGTGTGAGCTTTGTGGGAGTGGACATCAACATCTGCTCCGAGACGCTAATGAGGTAGCTCACACACAGAGCATTCATGCAACGGTGCATCTTCTGGAAAGATGCAACGCACTGCACAAGGTGTTGTGATTATCAGTCACTTGATAACCGTAGCATGATCTTTGTGAAGCATCATGAAGACTGATGTGAACGTCTTTGAACGTTTGTCACAGGTAGGTTTTTTTGTGTGTGTGTGTGTGCGCGTGTGCATGTGTGTTTGTGTATGTGTGGATCATCTTGTTTGTGTGCGCCACATCTCAATCCTCTGACATACTTTCCCTTTGCAGTCACAACATCGCAAACTTTCACTCACGCCCATGAACAGACTCGGTCATTAATGCGCGCGCACACAAGCGGCGTGCCAGCTTTTCTGTTTAGACTAACGCTTCACACCCCGGCCCCACTTACAGGGCTGACTGGAGTCAGCTTAGGGGATTAGGAAAGTCTGCTCACACACAGAAAGAAAAGCATAAGCATACGCAATAAAAAAAAAGAAAAAAAGATACATGAAAACCGCTCGTAGAGCATTGCAGGATACACACTTGCAGCAGTTTTTGCTGTCATATACTCGTAAACCAGAATTGGAGGGAAAAAAGCAGCTGTTTTACAGTTAACAGCCAAGGAAGCTGGCATGGGCCTCGCTGCAGCCATCAGGTCATCTGTTTACCTGTCTGCTCTGCTAGTGAACTTTTTCCATTTCTGCCATCAGAAAAGCAACACACACTAACACACAGACGTGTGGATGACTGAGGTGTTATGTGGAGTGTTGACGCAGCTCTGTGTTTTAGAGTAAGTGACTCGCTTTGGGCATTAGCAGCGTCAACCTAACTGAGTTTCAAATTGCTTCGCTCCTTTTCTCAGCCATAGTGGCTCACATACACTCAGTATCATGCAGTGTGTGTTTCTGGTGTTGTGGGTCTTGTTTAAAAGGCCAGGTCACAGACATGTCTTCCATAATGTTTACAACTCTTTGTTAGGAAAACGTAGACATTGTTTTTTGGTTTTTAGGCTTAACTTAACATGCTCCGTTGCACAACAGATTACAGAATTAAAAAAGGATGAATGCAGAGTTTTCAAGAAGCTAATTAGACGGGTGCTGTGAGACATTTCTCTGTTAAGTTTGTCTCCTTCCGTAGGCATGTAGCGGGGCTGAACGCAGGCAGAGCTCGGAGCATCGCAGAGTGGAGAGAGAAGAACGGTCCGTTCATCAACAGGGAGCAGCTCAAACTGGTCAAAGGGATGGGACCAAAGAGCTACCAACAGTGTGCCGGCTTCATCAGGATCAACCCTCAAACGCTAAACAGGTTAACACAGATTTCTATGCAGAAAATCTGTGTTAACAGATTTTTTTTCTCTGGGGAAAAAAAAGCTTCTTTTTTTTCCCCCCCAGAGATTTTTTTTGTTTAAAGTTATTGGAAAGATTTTGTAAAATTCAAAGCGTTCATGAAAATTAGATAAGAAAATATGGACCAATATTGATATCTGACGTTGATATCGCTATTATGACTAATATATGTTAAGAAATGACTCATTTCAGCTAACGTGTCATGCAGTCCTAATAAAAACTGCACTGATATTCAACTAAGGACCAATTTGTTCATAGTGTACATTCAAGAACCAGCAGTTGAACCTAAGTGCTGTTCAACTCATAAGACAAAAAGATGACATCAAACGAACAAGAAAAAAAAAATCTTTTTAGACAAGTTCAAAAGCTAAAATGTTTAATATGCAGATGGAGTTTAAACAGTTTAGGAACAGCTGCCCCATAAGCTGCTTGTGTCAGGTGAAAATCGAGCATCTGCGTTTTGTAAAAACTGCATCTGATTAGTCTGAGACCCTACAGGCCACTTCAACCGTCCAGGTAGGAAAGAAGGAAGACATGGGTGAGCTTTGCAATCATTCTTTACTGAAGAAAGTTAGCTTTCACAGCATCTATCTATTAGCCTTTAAGCTTTTTGCCAGAACAACTTGCAGATTGTGATTATCCTCATTTAGTTTCTGTAGAGATTTATTTTCACTCACCCCAGAACATCTCCTAAACGCTGAAAACGGTTTATCAAAGAAGTCCTGGCATCACGCTTTGATGGGATGTAAACCTGAGCATCACTGGATGCATTACAGTGACATGCTTGGACGTAATGCCCAAGCACTCAAATAACCTTTATTTGACATAACTCTGCTATAAATAGCAGTTATAGCAAGAAAATGCCTAAAAATAATAATGGGTATGTTGCTAAGCTATATCTAGACACAACATTAATTCATCCCCTGATCTTAGGAGTTGTTTTGCGTTTCCTTATTGTTAGATATTTTTATATTAATGTGTAACAGATCAACGAAATGGTCAAAATCAAGAACTGGAATTAAAATTTGTGAAAACGGAGCCCATGTCTATTGAAAAAAAAAAGAAAAGTCTACAGTATATTCTTACAATAAAAGTGGCCGAAGCTGCAGCATTATGTTACAAACTAAGCATTCTGAGGTTTAGTGGTTTCTGCTCAAATAATTACTTGAGTTCATATGAAAATATAAAGCAAACCACTTGGTGTCGGACACAGCCAAGGCAGATCTGAGATCTGTGCAAAACATCAGCAGATTTAACATCTGAAAGCTGCTGACTGAGAATTTTATTGAAGCAATATTCAGACGTCCAGATCCACGGCTTCGCCGAACCAAAGTTTCTTGATTTTAAAGGCGCGCAGCACATTTGAAATGCATGTGTTTTTGTCAAACAGTGCCAAGCCGTTGCCGCCGTGCGCACCGGAGAACCCGGCACCTAAGAAGAGCAAAGGGAAGGCGGGTTGCAGCGTACCAACCTCATTAAACCCGCTGGACCAAACCTGCATTCACCCCGAGTCCTACCATGTAGCGCAGAGGTACGGCCCGCCCAAACACACACCACCACCACCGCACACGCACACTTGTACAGCAGCAAACCCCACTGGCCGGGCATGTTCAGACAAAGATGGAGCTGATTTTAACGCCGTCTCATATGGTGCTGGTTATAGCGGTGGAGGACTCTGATTTGATTTACGCAGACATGGGATACAAGAAAGGAGGCGTTGGCTTTCCGCATGTGCACGGCGGCGTGTGTCCTTGTGTGAGAAGTGATTGTTAGAGCTGCTGATGCTGTTATCAAAAGCACATTGAACATCTGCCGCAGAAAGCCGCGCGCGCACATGTGTGAGCGCGCGTCCGCGTGTGTGGTGTTTAAGCCCTTTCTCCTGCAGCTGTAGTCACTCAACTGTGTTTAGTCTACATACGTTCTGACACTAGTGGCTTTAAGAATTACTCCACTCATGTTGATGCGCCTTTAATCGCCCCGGTACGTGTGTGGGTTGGTGTGTGTCTCTCTGCACACACATGGAGATATTTTGCTTTATGAAGTATTTTCCTTGTCGATCCTGTTTTAGCCAAGGTGCTGTGCTCCTTTTTGTTATTTACCACATAAATGTTCCAGTTTTATGCTAATTTTCTCTACTCTATTTTCACACTTCTGTCTCCTGCCCAAAGCTAAAACTTTAAAAATTAAGTTTCGTTCTTTCATGCTTTTCTGCCTGACAGATATCTCCCTCTCTTGAACTCTGAATATTTTGTTTTCTTTCTTTCCCAGTGGTGTTTATTATCTTGGCTCCGTAAGGTGCCCGTCTCCTGCTGAATTAAAATGAAAACTTTTACCTAGAGAAGTTGGGAGCGCAAAGAGAAATCACACTGTTTCTGCAAATGTTTAAAAAAGGGGAAAAAAAAAGCAAATAACATAAAGACGCAAACGAGGGTTTGCTTGGGCGTTTATATGTTCCGAGATCTTCACATTTCAGAGAGAAAAAGAGAAGAAAAAGTGACTTTGCTTTTAAGGAACTTATATTTGCGTAACATTCATCACTCTGAATCCAAATGACTGTGCCACGACTATAAAATTTAGGCGACAAATCCAAAGCTCCTAAAAATGCTTTCATCAGCTTTATGTGTACAAAGTGTATAAAGCTGAAACGTATCAGCTCCTTTGCTACGATATTTAGATTGTTTCCTCTCTAGATAAAAATCCTTCTGTTTATTGTCACAATACTGAAAACCAAGCCTTGAAAATTCAATTGCAGTTGTAATTTATAGGTGTGCACCGACTGCAGTTTTCTGGTTGACCACCAATTACCGATCTATTAAAACTCCTGACCTGCCGATTCCGATTTTGGCCGGTACCAATTTTTTGTTTTAATCTAAAATGTTGCTAAACGTAGCAAGAAAGTTGATGAGTTGCCAACAGTGAAATGACTATTGTTAACTGCGGACTGATCTGGTGGGCCGGTCTGCTGGTCATAGCTCTCTCACAGCAGAGCAGAAAAAGACAACATTTGATTTAAATGCCTTTGCTGAGGTAGATAAACTCGGTAGTTAAGGTTGGCTTCACATATAAAAATCGGCCGATCAACGATTTCCCAAAATTAGGGAAATCGGCACCAATAAATCGGCTGGCCGATAAATCGGTGCACCCCTAATAATTAATAATAACAACAACAAAAAATAACATTTGGGCAATGGAATTTACATTTTAAAACTTTTGAAAATTGCACCAAAGAATTGCTAACTGTGCGTGCCGTAAATACTTATAGACCTGGTGCCACACAAAGCAGAAAGAATGACGTTGATTTAATGGAGTTAAACACTATTATGGACCAGCAAACACTGACAGAAATGCTGAGCATCTTCAAGACTTTGTGAAATGTGAATCTGTTTCTATGCTTATTAGTTTTGGGGGGTTTTTCCACTTAATTATTCATCACTAGTTAGCGCCGTATCGATTGGGCCTAAGTCCATTCCTCAAGAGCTATCGTCCTGCAAATCACATGTGTGTTGGAGAAGGGATGCATCTAAAAGTTGCATCTGGACAAGTGGACTTTTATATTGGAGTTTCCCTACTGTGTTATAATAAAGGATATTTCTGTTCTGGTCTAACTTTTTCGATACTTATTTCCACCACAGTGGCATTTGATGTACTTTTTAGTCGCACAAATTCAATCTTGACTGGAACAAATTAGGTTGTGACTTGTGAACGAGCAAATTCTGGTCATCTCAAACTTATATTCAGTTCAATTCCTTGATCCCATAGAGAATGCTAGTATAATTACACTAGTTTATGGTAGTTATGCTGATCCAGTTTGACGTCCCAGTGAGTGAACACTCATTCAATATCTGCTCCTGAAGCCTCTAGTCTCTCTTAGATCAGGGTCTAAGCTGGATCTCGGGTTCCACGCTGGGATCACAGTTTACTGTACGATAATCCTCTCAGCATTTGAAAGTGTAGCAGATTTTGAAGTAGAGCTGAAGTCGAAGTACCAGATAACGAAAGAAAAAACAATTTTGCATCTTAGAATTGGAAGCTAACTTGACAGTAAAGCCCAACCATGTAAATAAATGTTTTGCACTGAAATATTCAGAAAATTCAACAACTCTTAAGAGTAAAATGTTTGACTTTTAAGTCTAGTAAAGCAATGAAGTATTAACTGGAAAGTATGTGGGAATCCTGGCAGCTGATAATTGTGATGCAACCGTATATCTGTAAGATCTGCTGCTCTTCTATTCACCTTACAGCCGGTGAAATCTGCAGGTCTGGGAGGGAGCGTTGTGAAGGAACGCTGTGAGCGTGTATGTAAGCATTCATGTGTGTTGTGTCTTTATGGTTTATACGGAATATCATGTTCATCACATTAGGGGAACTAAATCCTCCATTACTGCTCGCAGCCCACACATCAGCCGCCTTTCTGAAACCATATACCCACACATGCAAAAAGCAGAAACACAAACGCGCAGACACATTTTGTCCACCTTTCCCTTCTAAATTACGTTTTGCTTGTGCGAGAAGTGAGACCTCACTCTTTGGATTGTTAATTTTTATCTTCAGAAGAGAAGGGAGTTTAACGTTTTCTTTTTATTCTTTTTTTTTCTTTTTTTTAATACATCTGTTAACAGGCTGTCGCAAAATTTTTGAGTCAGATCCAGCGTTGCAGTAATAGTAGTAGTAATCTGGCACCAGTCTGCTGAATATTTCCCCTGATAAGTAACAGTCGGGGCCCGATATTTCCCCAACACAAGGCAGAGCGGGTCCTCGCTCTGCGCCTGGATAAAATCTACCATCACTGCCCACCCAGCTCCAGCCCCCTGTTTACACACACACACACACACCACCTACATGCACTGTGGTGGTAATAATTATTAAGGCTAATAGCTGTGCAACCCTCTGGATTTCCAGTCTCCCTTAAATACTAACATACATCGCTGAAAAATGAGACGACCAATGGGAACGCACACTTATTGGCAGCGGCCACTATCACTCATCTGGGCCTTTTTTTCCTCTTAGATTTTACTTGAAAACTGATTTTCAGCTCTCTGTATCTATTTGGGTGTTTATCACCTTTTAGATTAGCAGTTGAGAAAAGCTTGCTAATATGACAGCAAGGGGATGAAAATAGTTTAACACAAACAATTAATCTTTTACAGTGTGTCAGCCGTGAACTTTTAAAAGCATTTTTATCGTGAACTGCCAACTAAAAGTTCATTTATGTGTAACATCTCAATACAGAGACTGCTGTTCTGGTTTGTCCATTGGCTTTGAATTCTTTTGCAAGATATTATATGTATCACATTACTAGTAAACCTTTAGATTGTGGTGAAAAATATTGTCTCCTTCGAGTATGAATTTAGTTAACACATTTCTCCCTTAGTTTTTTGGAGGAAAACTGTATTTAAAAAACTCCACCACATACAGAGGCAACAGTCCTCAATGCAGTTGTCCTCGGTTCAGTTCCCATCCCTGAACCATTTGCTGAATGTCTTCCTCTACTTGTATTTTCTTCCTGTCCGTCTACCATTGAATAAAGGCCCATAGAACCTAAAAAAAACCTCTAAAATAATAAACCCCGTCTGCACAACTAGAACTCCAACCAAACGTATTTTTATTTTCCGCAAATGAAAACAAGCTGAAGTTGTTGGAAAGAGGAGAAATCCAATTAGAGAAAATTTTAGTCATGTTGAAAGGCGGGGCAAATTGGAAAAGTAAACAATGGGACCTAATTTTCTTAAAGGCCAGGAAGTGAATGATTCTTTGTCCTCGCCACGATGTGGAGGTCGCATTTTTCCAGCGGAGATTCTGCTCATGGTCGGCAGCGAGACAAGGGTCGTCCAAACGGTTCGCCTGAATCACCAGCAGCAGTACCAGTCAGGACACAAAGAATTATATATATGTTTTTTAATGAAATATGCATAATTGTGTTTGGATTTTGAAGAAGAATGATTATTTTTCACTTCTTCTGCAAATTAAACACCCAATATTTTGAAGAAACAAACAAAATAGGCAAATCTTTGGAGAAAGTGAATCTGTTCATCATTCTAGATCCAAAACATGAGATGGGTTTTTCATATTAAATTTATACAATGTCCTAAATTCTGGGGGTCAATTTTTCTTCTTTTTTTCCCTATTATAATTTTCTCCAAAGCAAAGGTGAGATATTGGACTCCATGTTTCTTTTAAAGGTTGAATAAGCTGGACGCTTTTGGACCAATTCAAGAAAACACCAAGACCTGGTTGAAAGGAATGAGTTCACATATGGGAATGTTTCACATTTGATGACACAATGAAGAAATCTTGCAAGTTAGATTGTTGCTTTGCTTAGATTACGACTCACATTTTTTACTTCATAAGGAATGCTGTGTGTAATTTGTGCACATCCAAATCCTATTGCGAAAAGTACAGTTGTGTAAGATAACTGACATGACTCTGACGGGCATGATTGAACTATAATTTTCGGTAATCTTATTTTTTTTTTTTTTAAATGACTAAAAACTGAATAGCATTTCATGAAGAATAGAGCCTGACTAAAATAAATAACCATGCGCCGTTAAATTTAACACCGATCTTGTGTTTCTTGAGATAAATCGACTCAGACGTGCAAAATGTGCCCTGCTGAGCTTGAAACATTCAGTTTCCTGTCCTTCCCTGACTCCATCTCCGTCTCCCACTCGCTAAGCCATCAAGATGAAACCATTTCTCTTCCTGTCGGGGAGAAAGATGAGAAGCTTAGACAGAAAAACGAGCGTTCACCTCGGTGTTAGACACAGCTCGGTCCTGAGGTCTTCGTTTTTTTGGCAGGGTTTTTTTTTTTTTTCTTCACCGCCAAGCCATTTCTGGCACATATTCTGCTAACTATTTTTTAGTCACGTGGCTTACCAATGTTGACAGATGGATTCAGCTCGAATCCCCTCCACCAGTCACTGAAACTCAGCGGCGGAGCCTTCTCGGCTCACAAGTGACTCATAGAAACCTTTATGCACAGCACAGTCACTGTCCCCTCTCCTGCCAATTGAGCATTTCTGAGGAGCATTGTACATGAATCAACTTTGTGTGCACGTATATATGTGTGCGTCCACCTGTTCCGTCCATCACGGGGCGGACAGCTGCGGAGTCTTTTTGGCGTCAGTCTACCAGTACGCGACATCTATCACTGGTCCGCAAATGAACACACGCATTCACGTCCATCACCAGCTGTGCCCAGTGTCCGCTGTAAATAATATACGCAGTGTGCCCGCAATCCTCCCACAGCCACACTTATCTCATTCTTCCATTACTTCTTTGTGCTACTTTGGATATAGGGACACTTTGTCACTCTGTCTGTTTAACTTGCAGAGCAGCTAATTAGTTTGGATTTGGATTTCAAGCTCTGACTTGGAGCGACCGTCTAGACATTATGGTGTGAGACATCACGGTTGGATAAAGTTATACAAGCGCACGGGCTGGCAGGCTCGATGTCCAATCCCAGCACAGCGGAGGCAGTGTCCGGAGGCTAGGTGTCAGGGCGTTTACAGCCCGTTGTGGATGCACCTGATTTACCAAGGCATAAATAAAATGTGTTTTTGGAAATGGAAAGGCGCCTCAGCAGCTGATGATTACCAAGACTCTCCCTCTTTAACTGGATTTCCCTTCTATTTCTGTTGATTCAAGTCATTTTATTTAACTTCCCTTCCTGTTTTTTTTTTTTTTTTTTTTTTTTTTTAGGAGAGGAAATATTTGAGTGTACAGGAAGCGTTGGGCTTGTTACAGTCACCTCACTGAGGCTCATAAGGCTTCTAGCTTTTTCTTCTTTTTTTTTTTTTGCATAAAATGAAATTCTCGAAATGTTTAAAGTCTTTCACTTCAGGGATGGATACGTGATTTTAGAAAGTTCATCTTCTATCACCAGGTGTTTCTGGCGTTTGTAAATCCTTCCTCCTTCAGCACTTCAGGAGGGTAATGTCTTCATTTTGGCTGCACCATCTGAACCATTTCTTTGGCTTCATGGTGTCCAAGTTCAGTACTTTTGCTAAATGAATTTCTGAACCAACATCTCCTACAAAGGAGTTTGCTGTAGAAATCTTAGTGATAGTTCTGCTGCAGCTTTACAAAGCTAAGCCTAACCTCCTCTCCTGTTTTAAGAGTAGAGACTTTCTCCTGAACAATCTGCATTTCATCACCACTTATTGAACATTTAACACGTCCAACAGCTAGAGATGCACCAAGAAATCAACTGGTAATTGAAATCTTACAAATCGTTTAGCTTTGACCCATTGCAGGCCAGTTGGAGACTCAAAAAAACCTGATCAGTGAACACATTATATCTGAGCTACAGGTGGTACTGACAGCAATGCTCATCCGTGTAAGAAGCTGTTATTGTAGGAAAAAGTCAAACTGACTTTTTGTGACTTTAATTTCAGTGTTAATATTTTTTTGAGCTACAAACCTTAGAATTAATAGAGAAATGTTTGTTCATTGCAATGTGTTGTGCATGGTTGCTTGTCTTATGTATGTCAGTGTTGCTCTGTGATGGGTAGATAAGGAATAATAAAGACAATTGAGCTTTTTTTTTTTTGTGTTCAATTAAACTTTTTTTTTCGTCCTTTTAGAGCCAAAACTGAATCACAAATCCAATTAATTAAGCCCTAATCACATTGTGTTTTTCCTTATGTCCTTTCTCTCCAGGTTTCTGTCTCTTGTGGGTGGGAGTGTGGACCAAATAGGCAGTGCAGGCTTGAAACGCTGCGTGGAGAGCAAGGTTAACACGAGTTGTATCGAGGAGCTGGCCAAGAAAGTGGACACCACCCCTGAGACTCTCAAACTCATCATAGACGGCCTGACGCAGCCCCCAGGCTTTGACATACGACAAAGTAAGTGTTTTTCTGCTCACAGTAACACAACTCACTCAGCTTGTTTAGCAACACGGAGACAGGCGATAAAAACCAAACCAAATACATATTTTTTTATTTTTGTCGACAATCTGCATTAACGACATAGTCAAAATTGTTTTTAAAAATAAGATCTGAATAAATAATGTTTGTTTGAACTTCGTGTTAGTCCACTTCACACAATAAATGTTTTTTTATTATTATTATTATTATTATTTGCAACTGTCACAAACTGAGCAGGACTTTCTCCCAGCAGTTCAAAATCACAGAAACCTCCGTGTTGGATCGTACAAAAGTTGATTGTCACTTTTCTGCAATCTAGCCGTCAGAGTAACTTCTGCTAGTCTCTCATCTTTCTGTCGTAATGTCTTTTACAGCTCCCCACCAGCTAACAGAAAATCAAAAGCCGTATTTGTCCTCCTTTGTGAATGTTTTGCTAGTTATAACACACACTGACTGACTTTTCTAGCCTGGACTATAATAGCCTTGTCTTGGCAGCGTAACTTGATAGGTTCTGACAGTGCTGCGGCTTCCTCTCTGCAACCCGACAGTCCAGTCGGTGTCTTTCTGACAGCGTGTGATGGGTCCAGCAGACTCTGCTGCTGGACGGAGTGCGCGGCGAGCGCAAACGCAGCAAAAGCTGTTTTTCTGCTTAGCTTCAGGCTCTTGAGTTCAGGCACACATAAACAACCTCTGATTTAGTCCTGCTGTTACTCAATAAAAACAAAAAAAAAATGGATCTGAATATTATTTTACGCTCAGATTGTGAGAAATAAATAGGAGGTGAGTTGTTTCAAAGGCATTTATTGCAACACGCAATAAAAACGCAAATACTTTCATGTTTTTTAGCTTTGGATTTGGGATTTGGATTTGTCCGGCCACTTAGCATCGGCCAACTCTCCCAAAAAAAAAAAAAAAAAAAAATTAAGGAGCACAACTCAGAGGTTCACTCTGGGGTTGGCCCTATTCGGTTGCAGTACACTTTGCTTGGCCTCCTAGCCAGAGCTCAGCTGAATAAACAGATGGGCTGAAGCTACTGCATAAAATCAGGGGTTTGAGGGAGAATAATTGTACTGGCTATTTCCTGGACCGCAAGCCCTCGTTGTTTGTGTTAATGATACCGAAAGGAAAACAGATCCTGTGCACTGGCCCGGTGGAAAGTACGGATGGACAGAATGCTGAGAAATGTGGAAGTGTTGCATGTAGACACAGGTGTTGGGTTACCCCTGGTATTGTGTGGTATCTATTATTTTTCTTCATTCCCTCCCCCCCATCCCTCCGCACACAGTGTGACTAGCTGCGACACTCATCGCGGCTACAAGTGTGCCAGCTTTTCTGCATCCTCTCCTTTGACTTCCTTTTTTTTTGGCAGATTTTGGGCAGGCGGACTTTAAGCGGGGCGTCGTGTCGATGAGCGATCTGCGGGTCGGTGCCGTGCTCACAGGCCGAGTGGACAACACGACTCTGTTCGGAGCTTTCGTCGACATCGGCGTCGGCCGCTCCGGCCTCATCCATAAGAGCCACATCACCCTAGACAAGCTGCCCGCCAGCCAGCGCCGCCGCAGCCTGGCGCTGGGCCCCGGGGAGCGGGTGGAGGTCCGGGTCCTCAATGTCGACGCTCAGAGGGGACGCATCGGGCTGGACCTGATTAGGGTCCTCCAGTAGATTCAGCGGTTCCTTTCAAGAGTACTCCACACTCGGACTGTGCCTGTCACTTGAAGTTACCCACAAACCAGTGTGAGAGACAAACTATCTCCAGATGTTTACAGAAACGTTGGACACAAAGTGGTTTGCTGCTTCTGAGTAGAGCTAATATGTATTATTTATGGGAACGGTTCGAGATGTTTTACAATCGTTAGATATTTCAGAGCCTGTCGGTGGCGGCCGTGATGCTCAGTGGTTGATAATTCAGCACAAGTTTAGCTAAATAACCTGGTTTATTTAGCTAAACTTGTGCTGAGTCAGATGACAGATGAAATTTATAATTAGCACATTAGCTGTGATGCTAATAGTGTCATACTTGAACTAAATTGGTATACGTTTACTAAATATGATGATGGTTGAGTGTTAGTATTCACAAACTCACACGGAGCAAAAAAAAATGTTGTCTTGCCTCCTTTGTTTTGTTTAGATGTGTACAACTCTTAGTAATTAGCCAGTAAATATTTCTCTTCCTCGCCATTCAGTGCTGATTAGATATTAAAATGGAGTTGAGTTGAAGTCATCATTGCCATTGACATCACATTGTTTTGGGGCTTTTTCTGGTGTGTTTTGAAATATGGATTCAGCTTCAGCTTCACTGAGATTTAAAAACAAAAATCAGGTGAACCAGTTTGAACCGATCCAAGATTTTCTCTCCCCAAACATGGTGAAAAAAAAAAAAAAGAACTAGACATGAAAGTTTAAATATCTCCTGCATTAGCGAGTTGTTCCATGACCACAGCTTTTGGCTTAATTACGGCTGAATATTTGAACGCTGCTCTTGTTAGATGTTTTTGTTTTTTTTAATTAGCCGGTTCCATAGCTTTTAAACAAGTTCGGATAATTTGGAAGATCAACAGGTTAATAGGGTTGAGTTGGTTTGAAACAACAAAACTTGAGTTGAACGGGAAAAAATGTATGTGATCCAGCAAAAAAAAAAAAAAAACCAGCTTTTTAGTCCAAGTTTTGATTACAGAAAAAGAGAAAATATGTAAAGATAAAATAGGTGGGGGCATGTGGCTTTGATTGAGCGGGCGGAGGGAGGAGGACGCATCACAGAAGACGATGCTGCTTCTGACTCTCTGACTGTAGCGAAGCCTGAAGGCTTTTTAGGCAACATCCCAGACACAATTATCCTCTGATACACAAACGCCCTAATCAGCTGCTTCGAAATTAATCCCAGACTCCCCATCCACATGATCTAATTTCTTTGTTTTTATGAAACCAGAATAATAAAAAAAAAAAAGAAAGAAAACAGAAAATATGACTCTGGGTAAGCCTTAGGTATTCTTTGCCAAACATTACAGCGAATGCGCAGTACCTCACTGTTTATGCTCATCATCTTCCTTTGGGCAAACAAATGGAATATATTTGAGATGCACAAACACAAAGAAATATACGATCGCTTCTACCGCCGTTGACAGTTTTAAGTAAAAGAAAACCTGAGAAGATTTGTGTGTCATCTCAGTCGTGAACTGCTTTTAAAAACTTTTTGTTTTGGTTTTTTTTTTCTCTCAGATTTAATAATACCACTCCTTGGCTTTCTGTTATCTTTTTTCCAGACATCGTAGCTTAAGAGCTCCCAGGGTTGTTGTTTTGGGGGAAACGTGGGTGTGTGTCCACGTCCACACAGCTTCCCTCAGCACCATTCCTGCTTCCTCCCTCTACCAAACGTGAGCCCACAGACGTGACAGGCAATCTGGTAGCCAGCTACCGCTGCCCCTCGGCGTTTTTGTCAAACACTTTTCCAGTAATGAGCCGGTGATAAGAAGCAGACTGACTGCAGGAGGAGTTTTGTGTCCGTCTGTTATCCGCTGCTCCCTTTCGGCTCACGGCCGTTGCAGCGTGAGCTCAGGTGTGCTCTGAAGTTTTAGATAAAAATTTTTTTAAACAAACTGATGGGTAAGCAAAAAATATTCAATAAACCCTGCCTCTCGGCTTCTCATGATGCACACTGGCTCTTTAGAGTTTTCCGAATGTTTACGTTGTTGAAATGAGACAAACATCCCGAGCTCCAATTCAGGGCTCCCAGCTGACTTTTCTGTTAAGTCCCAGCGTCAGAATCGTGGAATAGAAACCATTTCACCTTTTTACACAAAGAGAAAACTTCCCACGGCTGGCAACGGCATCCTGCTACGCAAACAGTCAGTGGAGAAAATGGCTTACGCTGTTGATCCTGCATTTCCCAGACCAGTTCTTAAAGCAACACAAAGTAAATATCTAAAACTTTTTTTTTTTTTTTTAAGAAATTCTCAAAATATTTGGATTAAAAAAAAAATCAGGAAATTAAATTAAAACATAGAGTATATGAATTTAGCGTAAGAAAAGTTGGTGTTAGTCCTCTATCTACAAAATATAACAGAAGCAAATGACACATTTGCCAGAATTAGAAACATTTTTAGACTTTCAGAGTAAAAGTCTAAAGTTAAATGACATCAATTCATCACCAAAGTGTATTTTTTAACCTGTAGACAGGATCAATTAACAAATACAATGAAAGGCAGAGGCCCATTTCTCTGAGCCAGTCTTCAAATATGTTCAACCAAACATGATATTCAAGAAATGCAGAAATGTGCTGATTGTCATGAATCAGGAAGTTGCACCTAAAAGATAAATGCTCCTCTAATTTAGCCATTTTGTATAGTCAGTGTAACAAACAGATAGAATATTATAAATAAAACTGCATGAAGACCTCAGTTTATCTCACCATGCCCCTAAACAAATCTTAGTAAAACCTCTAGTAGGTTTTATTTCTTCAACAAAGAGCTTCATTTCAGGGTCATTTCACGCCGCTGCAAATCAAATTCAAGGTTATCTAATACATACTGAATTTGAGAGGTCTGATTTTTTTTTTTCCTACCCCAAATGCAAAACCAAATTTTGTGATGGACTTTTTCTATTCTTCTTATGAAAATCTCTATTTATACCCTAGATGCTCAATAAAAAGAAGTAGAGGATGACATAATATGAGAAAAACTGGCGCTGCTCTTACAGTTGTGAACGCACATACTGTAAGTGGTACAACCTACAAGAGAGATTTAATGAGAAAACCAAAACCAACATGCCCTGCCTCATTTGTTAAACTTGACAGAAAACTTCAGACAAATTTAAAATAAAAAATAATAATAATAATAAAAAAAACCTGGCCGTACTACTTATTTTCCAGTGTTAGGTGACCCGGTGAGGAATTCCAGACAGCCAGCGGGGTGAGAAAGATTTTGGCTTTTGACATTGCGAGTGAAAAACAGGAGTGAAGCAGACAGAGGTGTGCGGGAGAGATGGATGAATGGAGTTTGGGGAAAGAGGGATGGAATGAGACAGGAAATGAAAGGCTTTCTCCGGTTTCACTCCCTGTGACCTCATCAGTGTGATCATGGGTTTTATGAGCTCTCCCTCTCGACGCCCACACACCACCTCACACGTGCCAGGACATACACACACACAAAGTCAAAGTCACACAGGTTTCGGGCCCCGTATTTTATTCCCTGGCATTGAGAAACACACGGTACATGTGTTTTTGTCTCTGTCTGTTCACTTTCTCGCCCTCTTCCTGTCAACCTCTCACGTTTTTTTATCACAGGCCGACATCCCCAAGAAGCCGATACAAAAGGAAGGAGAAGAAAACCTTATTGGTTTTTTTTGTTGTTGTTTTTTTTTTTCAATTATAGGATGTCTGACCCTGTTTAGAAAAGTTTCAGTTTTTTCATTATCAACCACAAAAAACATTTTTTTTAATGGTTTTATACCAGGCAGTTTAGAGCATGCTGTAAATATGGCCCTATGGGGACCGCATGATGTTTGTTTACATTGGAATGCACTGGTAAAAGGGATCAATTAAAAATAATTATGAAGTCTTTGATCACAAAAAGAAATCTCTGGTGATCACCTAGACCTTGTTTCATCTCACCGAAATGACCATAAACTACAACGATCTGGATTTCTGGCTGCTCGGTCAGCTTAGTCTTCCCAGTTGTATGGCTGACACCCCACGCTCATGTGTCCACAGCACATCATTAGCATTCACGTAGGCGCTCTGGATCTACAGTGTGTGTCCAGCAAATATTCACACTTTCCTCGATGCTACAGCCTTACTACAGTTTGGAAACCTAAAGCATAACCCTATAACAGCACTTCTTCTTCTGGGGCCCGGGCTTTGGGCCCCATAAGGAGCAGTGGGTCCTCATAATGTAGATATTTGTTGGAAAAAAATGGGCCTTACATGGTGAGAAATGCTCACACAAACAGGTGTTCGCTCAGGGGTGGATTCAGTCGTTTGCAGAGCTACTTGCCTCTAAATCATATTAATCAGTACCATGTGCTTTTCTGTGATGTTGTTAAATGTGCACATCTCTTTCCTGGTTCTCTTGTTTTTTTCTCTCTCTTTCTGCAGGTGTAGATGCAGACTTCTAGGTTGTTTTTTCTCATATTCTCTCCTCTCTTTCTAATCCGTCTTTCCCTTTCAGCTTGTTTACCTGACCTCCTACTTGCCTTTTTCTCTTTTTTTTCTCAAGTGGAGCATCAACGCAAAAGCCATAATCTAGATAGTAAATCTGTTTTCATGTTGAGTGCCAAGGAGACACCTTGGCACTCTGACAATGTTTCCACACTGCAGGAGAGGACTTGTTAAAAAAAAAAAAAAAAGTGAAAATGTTTGGTGAGTATGAACACTTTTGCGATCCACTGTGCAAAAAAAAAAAAAAAAGCTCATGTTAAGACTCTTTTTAAGTTGTTTACCATCACGCAATTACTTCTTTAAAAATTACAAGACTTATTTATCTAAAAGGACAGATTGTAACACATCTCCACTGTGTCTCTATGAAGCAGAAATGCAAATGCTCAGAGATGACTCGTGTGAACTTTGAACAGTAGCCACTGTAGCCATTAATGCCACTGCAGCCCAGCTGCTACTGTTTGAAGGATGTACTAACATCTAGTAGCGGCTTATGCAGACCGCTGAGGGCAAGCAAAGGATTAGCTAGATTTGGCAGTTGTTTGTTTAGCTGCATGTCCCGACAAACCATTAATAGTTGGACCTCGTGCTCTTGTCAGTGGCAGTAGCACACATGGAGGTAATTTCCTCAAAAAGAGATTCCGCACGGAGCGAGGCGGAAGAAGAAGGTCTTTCGCGACGTGGATTAAAGCCGACGTTAAAATCGTAAGGGCGTGGTTCACTTTGGAGAAAACACAGATGAGACTGAAAGGATTCCCAGGGCAGCTGGATGTGTTGAGGAACTTTTAGAGGTTTTTTTTTTCTCTCTTTTGTTGTTGTTGATATTTTTGTGACATTTTTTGTTGGTTTTCAAACTAAAAAGTGTTATGTTTAAAAAGAAAATTCCATAAAATGATTAGTTAGCACGGAAGACATTCAACCTTTTATCGCCGAAGTTTCTTAAAAGATTTTACCGTTACACTGTTACGGTAAAATCCTGGCATCCACAGCTGCCGTTATTTTACCGTAAATTTGACATGCTGCATAAATAGACATTTCTTTTTGTTCTCCTCACTGACACGTTACATCAGATAAAACTTTTCATCCTTGAAAACAACTTCCAGATGCCTGAAGGTGCGACGTTCATCTGTCCAAACAACTATATGCAAATGTAATCACCACGGGAATGCCATGCCACTACACCGACCAGGAAGGAGGCAGGTTCTCTGTCCCAGACAGTGACATGCTTTGGTGGGAAATGTGAAGATCCACCCAGCGACAAAAACAAATTGACCTTTGGCGAAGACTGAATGAAGCTGATAAGAGTTTCATTGTCCACAATGAGTCATGTGCTGACACGAACTGAAGGGCCACTCAGAGAGGAAGAAGCCAAGACTCCAAATGCCTCATTGCAGATGGGTTTTACCAATCCAAAGATCTTATTTTCTGTTTATAAGTGCCAAAATAGCAAATGGATGTTGTTTCTTCCTTCTAA
Source organism: Poecilia mexicana (assembly GCF_051168715.1). Lineage (NCBI taxonomy): Eukaryota > Metazoa > Chordata > Actinopteri > Cyprinodontiformes > Poeciliidae > Poecilia > Poecilia mexicana. The sequence goes on from NW_028263384.1 coordinate 9,620,373, forward strand.
ATTGATTTTTAGTTAAAAAAAATCTATATATCTTACATGTTTCCTTTTTCTAATCATCAGTCAGAAACAAAGTCAATGTCTTAGGAAAAGCTCACTGATAGACCACGTGTTTTTCTGGCTGGGGCATTTTGCTCCAATATTCGTCTGCATGGAAAATATATCAGGTCTGTTTTTTTTTTTTTTTTTTTTTTTTTGCTTTTGCTTTTTAGTAATTTATCGAAGGCTACTTCTCATATAAAAAATTGCTTGAGGTTTGCGAAAGAAAAAGAATGCCCTCCATCTAACTCACATGTGGATTCATTCCAGGGAAACCTAAGAATGTAATTAAACATAATGAAGATCTATGCAGAACTGAATAGCCTGTGAGGGCTGAAAAGAGGGACAGGAAGGGCCTAAAACCAGCCAGAGAAGGAGAGGTGTAGATTTAGGAATTGTCTTGTTAGTGTGTGTGTGTGTGTGTGTGTGTGTGTGTGTGTGTGTGTGTGTGTCCACCTCTGCTGCCTGTGGAAAAACCCAATGGCTTAGTGTGGTTTCCTGGGAATACACTTCCTCTCTGCTCCATCTGTTCCACCACACATCACCCAATCAATTGCTAACCTGATACCTATGCCGTTCACACGGCCAGCCAATTGCAGGAGCCGCCGGTGGTCATGTGATACTCCAGAGACAGTTGGCAGCCCATTTGTAATGTACAGTTAACTGTATAATGGTATTTCTGCTCCACTGGAAACCACTAGATTGTGTGTGTGTGTGTGTGTGTGTGTGTGTGTGTGTGTGTGTGTGTGTGCTTTCCTGTGTTGATCTTACTTTCTTTAAGGGTTTGCTCTGAAAATCCCTCACAGTTCACACTTTGTGTGTCCGTTTAAGTTTTGTTTGCATTTATTTTTTGTTTTTTTTGGTACAGATAAATAATTGTTTTATTGAGCAGTGTCCATCGAAATATTTCCGTACGCCTTCTTTTTTTGTGCTCAACGATAATTAAGTGATATCACTTTGTTTGAAAGGGTTTGATAGCCGCGATGCTCTCATGGACATGGTGGCGTCTTCGTGAATGTTTATGACTTTTGTCATTCAGTAAATAATGACACGTTTGATGCAACTTTGCGTTAAAAAGTTAAAGATAAAAAAACTGCAACGAGTCACCAAAATCAAAACAGCTCAGGTGAAACGTACAGATAAACAGAGGAAAAATGGCACAGTCATCTTCCAGATTCCAGTTAAACACTTTCCTAAACCTAGTTTTAATAGTATTGAATTATAAGGTACCGTTTCAGCAGTTCAATCAAACATAAGGGTGAATGAATAGATTTTGTTGAGCCTTGAAAAGTCTACCTGCCAGCTTTCTTTCAAGATTCATTTGAAAATAATTATCACTCACATGTAAAGAAATGTTCCTAGTTGTAAACCAAAAACATCTTCAGATTTGAACTTAGTTTCCCCAACATTTCATCAGGATTAATGTTCAAAACGTTGTCATTTATTTCTCCAGGACCATCTGACTCGACATATTGAGCTTTAAAAAACTCTTCTGGAAACGTTTATCTCACGTCTATTGTGGATCTCTGGAACAGGGTATGAGCTGGCGAGGCTAAGCTCAGGTATTATGTCTTAATGCCCCATGCTCTCTTCATGGCTACAATTATTTGTTTATGGTGAAAACTTGCCAAAAGAATGGATTTCTTTCATGAACTAACAACTTTGCTTGGAGTTAATGAACGACGGTGTTGAAGCAGACTGCTACGTTTTGGCTGAGCTCGGCATGAAAACAAAGTGTGAACTGAATCTGGATTCACTCGCAGTTTGATCTAAATCCAGATTGGAGTCCAAAACTTTGAGAACCGGTGCTCCAAAATAAGATGGCATGAAATATTTGTTCTGGTAATTTCGTCAAGAGCCAGTTGAAATCAAGGAGGTAGAACGTGTGTGTGTGTGTGTGTGTGTGTGTGTGTGCGTATGTGTGCGTGTGTGTGTGTGTGTGTGCGTGTGTGTGTGTGTGACATGGATGTATGTGAGTGTATTGGTCCTCGCAGGTCTGCGTGTGTATGTGCACCGCTGACAGAAAACAGAATAGAGAGCGGCAGGCCAGCCTCGCCGGAGCTGCCAGGATCCGTCACACAAATTCTAACAGCATCATTATTAAAACTTTAGTGAGAGGCCATCCTGATTTGGAGCCAGTTTCAGACCCACCACCCAGCATAAATCTACTCCAGAAATCTCCGCTTCTGTCTGGCCAGCTGGCAGCCGCACAAAAGGGATTGAAAAGAGGAGAAAAATCAATCTGCCTACTTCTCTACACCCCTCATTCGTGCTTTTCTGCTGGGAGACTAAAGCTCACAATCGTCTCCACAGCCTCGCATTTGGGGCTTCGATCAGTCTCGGTGCGTCTTTAAGCGATGGTCAGACGTCGGGGTCGTTATCGCTGTTCTTAATAACTCACCTGGTAAAATGAAGGTTCGATAAATATGACTCAACAGGTGATTTAAGGTATTTTATCACCGCGTTTTGCTGTTGGAGGGACTTGTCCAAATGTTTTGGGAAGGATGGAAATACTGTCATTTGTGTCTTCGCCTTTTTAATGTGAAAACTCAAAATTTTGCTTCTGCAATTTCGCTGCTGTTGAACCAGAGGTTCCCAAACTGTGGGGCGCGCCCCCTATGGGGGGGCGCGGGAAGCCGTCTGGATGAAAAACAAAACAAAACAAAACATGAACGCTGTATGCGCTGGGTTTTTACCTTAGAATGGCCAACTCTCTGTTATTTCTATGTCAATTTAATACAGTAGAGGCTTCCGCATTTCCCATATCTGTGTCCTCTGTCACTTTTATCAGCAGTTAAAACTGTTTAATCCGTTGTTAACATGTCGTAACCTGTTTTTCCGAGCCACCTTTAAACGCAACATGAGTGCTACGACTCTCGCGCTGGGTTTACACCTGTCCGGCAGTGAAGGAGACCTGCTGCTGCTGTACGAAGCTACGTAGGTTTGTGTTAGAATCACGGCAGCAAACCAGCAAAACGCAAAGAACTTTTCACAGTTTTTCCCCCAAACTAACCGACTGAGTTGAGTAAAGCTGTTGGATGCAGGTAATGTTAGCTAAAAGATGACTAGCTAATATCAATACAGAACCTTAAGCTTGTAGGCTACTGGTGTTGTTGTCTATGTTCAGCTACGATTCATTTTGCCCCCAAAAATGTTGATTCCCCCCCTTATTCGTCTGGAGCCGGGGCTGAGTATAACAGGGAGTCTCTAAGAATCCACCCCTTCGCTCACACACATCGTTCAACCAGACAGCTATTTGTAAGCCATAGGGGGGGCCCAGAAATAGTTTGGAAACCACTGGGGGGGCCCAGGAGAAAAAGTTTGGGAACCACTGTGTTGAACGGTGAATATGAATCCCTGAGCCGAATCCTGACTGCTGATGACCTTGATCTTGTTTTATTGATGCTTGGAGTTCATTTCAGTTCGAGGATTTCTGCTCATCCACAAGACTTGACCTCGGGTTCTCACTGGAGAATGGTACAAAAATGGAAACATTGTGATCTATTTTTTTTATTATTAATTATTAAAGGTTTTTTTGGAGATCTTATTACTGTAACCAGACAAAGTCAACGCACACGTGTCTTTCTGACATGCAATCAGTCTCACGAACCAGATTGATGGAGGGATTTTATTTGTCCCCTTCCACTGCTTCACTTTGGTTTTGTGTCAAAGTGAAAACATAGTAAAAATTGTTTTGGGTATAAAGCTAACTTATAAAGCTTTTTGACCAGGTCCTGAGTCCTTTGCCGGCTTAGAATGATGTGAATATTCACTAAACAACACAAGAAAAAAAACCCCAAAAAAACTGCACCATTTTACCATTTTTATCTTTTTTTTATTCCTATCTAAAATATGAGAAAATACAAAAGTTAAACTTTTAAGGATGTATCCAGCTCAGAAGATGGCCCAAATTATAATATTGGGTTTATGACAATGGGAGTTTTTTCCTTTTTTTTTTTTCCAATATTTCTTGGGTAAAAAAACATAGCTAATCATGTATTCATGTAAGATTTTTTTTTTTTTTACACAAATCTAGTTAAAATAAAATAACATTAAAATGTGACCGAGACATCTGTTGGAGCAAATTAATGAAAAAATGTAGAAAAATGGCTAACTTTAGCGTACGTTTTCCAGGTCGCTGTTCAGCATTCATGCCACGTCTGTCACTCAATCACTGTATCCTTTTAGCATCGCAAATGATTAATATATGATCAACTCTTCTGTTCCTTCTTGGGTAGTTGTCAGCCTGTTCACCAAGATATTTCTAGTAGTTAGCTCACAAACTAAATTGGCTCGTTCTTTAAGAGGATATCCATCTTTTAACAAGATGTCAAAATTATTGAAATGAAACCTGCGACATGCTGCTGCTTTTGCAGCAACAAGTAGAAGCCGGCAGTGGCATGATCACACACCCACACACATTTTTAGACGTCAAAACCAGATTCTCAAACCGATTCTACCGGTTGCAGAGAGAGTACCGTCGTTCCCAGACTTCGCCCCGGTTGGTTTTTGATGAAACTCCGGGGTGTGAGGTATTCACCTGGATATGGCAAGGAACAAGTGGCTTGAAGTCGGTCGTCTCAGTTTGCACATTTTTGCAGAGCTCATTTCGCGGTGCTTTCATTTAATTGGCCGAGAACATTGTCCCTGTCTCCCTTTGTTTCATTTTCTCATCATTCATCCTGCATGTATTTACCAAAGACACAGAGACTAAGTGTCTGGTTTAAGCAAAGTGGCACAAGGTCATTTGCAGCCTCGCCTACAAAAACATCTGGTCTTAACCTGCAGACGAGTGTGCTAAAAACAGCCGGCTTCTATTTTCCTCCCTCATTAATTTATTTGTAGGTGTGCATATGCATTATCTTCACCTAAATGCTCAAGATAAGGCGGCTCTTTGATTAGGAATCCACAATAAGCTGAATCGGATTACGGTGCTTTTTTTATTTTCTTTTTTTTATTTCTTGAATTATTTATTCTTCTCAATCGCTCACACAAAACAGGGAAGCTTAAAGTAACACACTGACCTTAACAGTCATGTTTTTTGGATTGTTGGGCAGAGGCCAGAGTACCCGAGGGAATCCTTGCATGTTTGGGGAGAACATGCTACTCCTTGTCGAAAGACCCCAGGCTGGGATTTAAACCCGAAACCTTCCTGCTGCAAGGCAACTGTGCTAACCACAGCGCCCTGGATAATTCTAGCATATATCAAAATGAAGCGAGAATGAGAATGAACTGTCATGTGAACATGAATCTAACCAAAATGGGGGGGGGGGGGGAAGAAAACCCAGGAGCAATATCTGAGCTGTAACTCGCATTATTAATATGTCTAAAAGAAGTTTGAAAAAAGTAAAATAAAATAAATAAAAGGTTCTGTTAGCCAACTCTGCTTTGAATGAATCCAGTTGCGCTTCACTGCGGTCACATCACTGGTTAGAGGAGAAAAAAAAAAAACTCGATGACATCAGGGTTTTGTGTTTTTATTTTGATAAAAACACAAAAACGGGTGCAGCTAAGCTTTTTGTTTTTTCTTTCTTTTTTTCTTCTTAGACTCACGTGACCCCGGTTCACACGTTTTACAATCCCGTCGGCGCTGCCAACAGACAGTCAGACCAGGCTTGGCACTTATTTCTGCCAGTCGAGTTTCAGGCAGTTGCAGGATGTGTGACGGCGCTCCAAATAAGTCTGCTTCGACATGTCATGATAACCTTCAAAATGAGTCGGATGACACGTCTAGGTGGCAGTTGCCCTACTGCAGGGTTTCCAACTCATTTGAATAGTTGTAAATTTCGTAGCAGGTGCTGGTAGAGCTGCAGCCACCCGAGGCTGTGAGATTTCATACAGTCTTGTGCTTGCGTGACTTTTTCACCTTGAAATAGGGAGCTTCACTGTAATAGGAACCCCCCCGCCCCCCTGCTACCTCTGGTCCTGTACAGACAAACCCTCATCCAGACACACATGTACGGACACAGGCGGGCCTTCTCAACTGTGTGACTGTGTGTGAATTTTTATCAATTAAAAGGTTTGTACTGGAGGAGTATAAAAATGTCTGTACCCCTCTCTGCTAACAGCGACTCGGTTTTCTTGTTAAACTTTTGCAAGCAGCATTTAGTTTCTATCCTCCTCTCATCTGGAACATACGGAGGCCCGTAGGGGACATGGGGGAAAATGTAACCTTTGCGTTCTCTCGCAATAACTCTCGCAGTTCATGCAGCCTGACTTAATACTGAAAGTCTTAACAGTGGTCACTGTACTTTCTGCTGTAATAAGGTTTTCATAAGGTTTTTCCGTGAATGTTAATATCTCGTTTGTGAGACATCTGGGGTTTCGTATCTGTTTGTTGAGGATAGAAATGCACCGCAAACCTATGTGCAAAATGCAATGGAAACAAACTTTCCGCAAAAAGGAAAGAGAGAAAGAATACAACCAAAATGTTTGGACTATTTCTGAGTTATCACGGAGTTATAAAGTCATGTGTGACCGTTTTGATTGTCTTTTTTGTGCTGGTAGTCTGAATGGTCAATAAGGGGCCGTTTTCATGTAGTTCCATCTCTACGAATGCAGTAAGCAATGTCTGTTTATTGCGAGGGAACGCAAAAGAAGAAGAAAAAAATCCCCATGTCCCCTAGGGGGATCCGTAGGAACAAACTTCCAGAAAACTGCCTAAACCCCGAGTTCCTTTAAGATACCCCCCCCCCCCACCACCACCACCTGTTTCCTTTGGTCAACTATTTGATGTGCATTTGCTTGATGACGGCAACTGACAAAATGCTCGTTTCATAATTGGTGACTCGGTGATGTTTTTTTTTTTCTTTTTTTTTAATGATGTGAAAGCACTTTCAACTGCGCTGTTGCTGAAATGCGCTGTAAAAAAAGAACCTGACTAGACTTTGCAGCACCTCGCATGTGCGCCGAGGCGTGTCGGTGCGCAGCGCAGCGCAGCGTCGTCGTGCCGCGCAGAGTGTGTGGAGACGCACCACGGAGAAATGAGGCTGAGGAGGCGACGGCAGGTGATGAATGAGCGGCGAAACCCGAGACGCTCAGACCTCACCTGGAGGCGGAGCCGGCTGCCCCGGGGCCAGGAGCTGTCACTCACCGCGAGAGGAAGCATATTGTTCCCAGGCCCTTTGGCTCAGGTGAGACCGAGAAGATGAGAGCAAAAGAGGAATGCTTAAAGAAACAGTGTAATGTTTTTTTTGTTTTGTTTTTGTTTTTTAAAACATGGCGTAGTGATATTTGATATTTCAGAGTCATGTTTAGATTTGTGACTTCACATTCGCACTCATCTCTCCATGTCTCGGTGCTGAAATGATAATAGGTTTGGAATTTGATTTGCTTTCTTTTCATATTTCTCGCAAACGTGTGCACACTGTGGGAGTGTGTGTGTGTCGCCGGTGAGGGAATTCCCAGATCTGTGTTATGGGTGTCATTTCAGCTTATACGAGAGGTTACTTGAAGGTCGAATTAGATCAAATTACTCTGCGCTGATTCACTGTACATATTATATATCACGTACGTCAGTGCAGTACGCTCAGTTTCCTTCGCCATTTTATGATTTCTCTTCACTAAATTGAAAAGAATAGCTTTAACACAGTGAATAAAACTAAAAAATTCTAATTGAAACTTTTATTTTAAAAATGTAAAAAAAAAAAAAAAAAAAAAAAGTCATATTGCTACATTAACCAAACAACAGAATCAGATTTCTGTTATTTTGTTTTAGATCCATGCAAAAGTTTTTATACCCTGTATACTTTTTTCACGTTTTGGTACCCAACTTCTGCAGATTTATTGAGTTTATTTGATTGGCCAACACATAGTGGAGTGAAAACTTGACATTTAAAGGGGGAAACAATCTGAAAAGTGTGGCGCGCCTTTGTATCCAGCCCACTAAGTTGGATTGGAAGATTTTTAGCTGCTGAACTTCAATCATCACTGCTGCTTGGATGTGATATTCAGTTGGATATTACATTTTAAATGTCATTCCTTCATGCTCTGTATATATTTGGCTCTAATTGCCCATTAAGCGAACCCTGTTTAATACAAATAATGGTCACACTTTGTAGATTTGCAAAACCAAATATTCTTTTTCCCTCCCTTTCATAAACCTGCATTTTTTTTACATTTTTTAAAATCTTGGTCAATCATATAAAATCACAACGAAATACATTGATGTTTGTACTTGTAACATGACAAGATGAGACAAAGTGAACGGGAGTGAAGACTTTTTCAAGCGACTGTTGAACCCTGCTGCATGTTCACTTTGTGTGAGTTTCAGAAACGATTCTTTTAGGTTTTGATTTTTTTTTTCTTTCTCCTCCCTCGTTTCATAGCAACAGCTGTCAGGGCAGCAAAACCTGACCTCTGCACTCCGAGTGTCGATTTCGCATGTTTATTTCTGCTTCAGTCGTCCAGCCCTGCGGCTGATGATCAAATTCGATCAGCAATTAATAACAGTCAAGGTAAAATTTTGTACTGTTGAATTTTTAAAACAAACGCTCCTGTCCGGTGTCTGCTTTTTTCCCCACTCAGAGCTTTCCCTTTATGTCCGCTACCCATGCACACACACACACACACACACACACACACACACACACACACACACACACACACACACACACACACACCTGGCAGCTGCCTACCACAGCGCACACACAATGAATTTCCCTGTTTACCTTTACTGACCGGTGAGTAGCTTCATTGTTAGAGGTGCCTTGCTCCAGGGTAAATGTTTTTCAACTTGGCATTAAGTAACACCAAGAGGTTGCCAGGTCAGTCTCGAAGGTCATGGAGTGGCAAGAGATAGCGAGGGAAATAATAAACACACCTGTTAAATTTTTGTGACATTTACTTTTTTTTTTATTCTGTTGTTTTATTTTTACAAGGCTGTACGGAAATAATAAAAGGGAACTATAAGAGAGTCAATTTTGTTGTCAGTTTCTGCTACACCTAAATACAGTAACAAATATTTTCAGCTAAAAAAACATATATAAAAAATGTATTTCATTTATTACTTTTAAAAAAATATTTTACATCTAAAGCCCAAAAACTGCTTCTGCCAACTTTAGTGGAAACAGGTGTTGACGATGACTGGCGATGCGGGATTTTCTTTGCTGTGGAGAAACTTTGACCCGCTTTCCTTTGCAGAAGAATTCAGCCGGATTGGGAGGTTTTTAGATACAATGCCCAGACATTCTGATCCAGGATTGTCTTCGCTAAGGTTGTCTAGAAAATTGTTTGATGATCGGAAACATTTCAGAAGCAAAAACATAAAGACAATATGTAAAGGATAGCAGTAATCTGCTGTTGAGCGGTCTACAAACTAAAACCATTGGTGCATGTTCTGATAAAAAACATAAATAAATAAATAAATAAATCACATTCACACATTTTCTGTGTTTGGAAAGGAAATATACAAATTATCTCCTAAATAAAACCTTTGCTTTTCTAACATAAGTGCTCTTGTGGGTGAGGCGAGAATATTTTGCGTCTTGGGAGAAATCAGCTGACGCTGCGTCTTTCTCCTCTAATCCTGGTTGTCTGTGTCAGTGACATGTTTGATGGTTTCCTGCCTTAATGTGTCTTGGCTACATGTACATGGCTGTGATTATACATGAGTAACTTTAGCACTGTCCCTCCTCATACATGCGAGCACACGTATGACAGCTGACTGAGCATAATGGATGAAGTGCTGAATGCTTCTCTCTCCAGGGTCTCGCTAATGGAGGCATTGTGAGGAAACAGACTCTACACATACACACTTAGCATCTTCCAACAAATAGTAAACTCGTGCACAAATGTTCCTCTGATGTAGCCATTCTTTTTTTTTTCTCTCCTCCCCCTCACAAGACATTCCTCTTCTCCCTCTTGAGGGAACCATTAGTCGGGCAGATCTTTCTACCAACTCCCCATGCTCGCTCACTTGGCCGCCGCTCATGTAGCGCCTCCCCAGTCCGGGCTCTTCTCTCCGGGCCTCTACAGAGCTTGGTTGTGGGAGGCCCAGAAATTGGACTCTGTTTTTTTCCCCCCCTTAAACAGAAGGCCTTTGATGGGGATAGGCCAGGGGAATGAAGCCCTGACCAAAGCAAGAGACCCGATCGTTCTCGGCTTTCACAAGGGGACTTCCAGCAGAGGGATCCTGCGGGAAATAGGTTCATACATTGTCCAAGTACGTGATCCTGCACCCGGTGATTAATGCCTCGACCGTTTTTACGCCCGTTCTCTGGCAGGTCGGGGGAACTGCTGGCACACGAGGGGTGGGAATAGAATAAAGTGTGCTAGATGTGGCACCAAGAAACGCTCAAAAAGGGTCAAAAAATATTATCCTTCTCGTTCCAAGCAGCGCCGTTCTTTGAAGACTCAAAATGCCTCCCTTTCTAACGTGAAGCGGGGAATACAAAGGCTATTGTTTCCTTGTGTTTATGAGTGTGTGAGCTACCCTGTAAAGTTGTTAAGACTTGACAGTCCTGGCAGATCTTCCTGTTCTCACTGGATGAACTCTGTGTGACTCCGTGTAGCACCGATCGGGTAGCAGACAAACTCACACAAGTATCAGCTGGCTAACAAACAGGTATAGGCCAGGAAGTAGATTGCTGGGATGACAGAAAATCTCATAAGTAAGGAAATGAGACAGCGGCTCGGTGTGCGGGGAGGTGTGTTTAGCACAGACCATCATTGTATGTGACTCTACAAGTTCTCTGTCACAATGAGGTACTTTTGTCTGAGTTTGACAGGTGCAGCCGTACCAGTTTTTGATCCCATTAAACCATTGTGCACGGCTCATTTCTTGCATTCATTGTGTCAAAACCAGTGACAAGAGAAAATTAGATGAATTAATCCATTCAGACTTAACGTTCCGTGTGACTTTTTGTCTGACACGTTTCCGCTGAGAAACTTTGATTTGTCCGCTTGTAAAGACAGTAGACATGTTTAAGAAGAAAAACTTCCTTTTCAATATGAAATTTTGATTTACAGACATACTGCTAACACCAGCTATCATTACACGTGTTTTACAAATACCTCTGGCCCAGTGATTATGTGTCTAGTTGTGTATTTTCCACAAACAGAGCTACTGACAGAAATGCTGTTCCCGTTGCGTCTGTATGTTCTTTGTATTTCTCCATCATAGAGAGCGCTCTTTTCTCAGTTTGTGTTTAGTTGTTTCTCTGTGCTGGACATAGTAGTTTACGCAGCTATTGCTCCTAATTTTGTGTTTCTTTCCCATAGACGATACCTCTGGCTCTGTGCTTTTGACTTTCCTGGATGAAACCATCAAAAAAGCTTGGACGTAAAATGATGCATTTTTTTAAAACAGAGATTTTGCTGATGAAAAAATGTTCAGAGAGACAACCTCAATAAAATAATTTGGTTTGCTAACATGCTTGTAAACTCGTGCAGATATTTGATGACTGCGTGTATTGACAGCTTTGTCCTTTAAAATGATTTGATTTGGTAAATAAAAAATGTAATTCCTTATAAAACCTGTAGAATTTGAGAGATTTCTTTTTGCTCAATGCCTGCTTTGCTTGAAAATGTGTCATATTTTGCATCATGTAGACAACACTTAATTGGATCCCTTGTACTGCTAGTGTCCTAAATGTAAGATCTTAAAAATATGATGGTTATAAAGTTCAATATCATGACAATGTTTCTTATAAAACCACCAATATTCTAAACATGAAAATTGAAGTTATTCTGCGTATTAACCACCAATCCTTCATTTAGTGAATCATATGAGATGAAATTAATAATCTTTTTTCATACAGTCTCCATAAACCTCCAGCCAAATAATTTACTACGTCATGCACCAAAGTGCATGTTTGACATTCAATGTAGAAACACAAGATGTAAATGTCACCTTGTGCAGGTGTTTGGGCCGTTTCTGCTGCAAATATTCATGGAGTAAAAACCAAACCGTGAGTGTCAGATTTCCTATCACCTGGTTTTACCCTCTCGGTTTAAGCAGAAGAACATTTTTACTTCAAAGTCTCCCAAAGCCACTTTTAAAGTATCTGCTTCTTGTCTCGGGAACAAGCTGCCTCTTGATCTGAAGTCTGCTGGTTGCTTTTAAAACCAAAATTAAAGCCTGCATCTTTTGGTTTGAACTGCTCATGTACTGTAATTTATGGCACAATTTGCTACATCTGCTTCCAGATTATGACCCTTTCAGGTCATACTGCACTGTGGGGGTGGATTGCAAATCGGATGAGGGCTTTGTTGAATAAGAATCAATATTTATTACTCGTTTGTGTTTTACTAATAATGTCATAGCTTTGCATTGTTGCGTTCATATATTAATCTTTTAGAATCTTTTACCTTTGAATAACTTTGAAACTTGCAGTTCTGCTCCTTTCCCATCACTGTCTGTTATTGACGAGACAGATAGTGCAGAAGCTAAGATTCGCCTTTTCCGTTTTGTAACTCTGAACTTTTTCCGTGTGTTTAATCTTTTACTTATCCACTTTACCTTCAAAAATCCACCTGTGTATGCAACACACATCTGCACTCTCACACACACGAAAATTAAAACAAGCAAGATTCTGACAAGTTCACTCACCCCAAAAGACCGATCAGCACTCCCAGGTATCTCCTGATAAAACGCCCTGAAGTGCTGAACAGCTTATTATGAGAGCATTTTCCACATTCCAGTTTTGTCACTTAAAACCTGTTGTTTACAACATAGCTGTGTGAGAGCTGACCCATTTAGCCACTGCAGGCTAAATGTGTGCGAGTCCATCTCATAGAACATGTTGAAAACTCACTTGATGTGTGTATTTCTTGGTTAGAAGGCGCAGCATCCCATTGACAGGTTGAAATTGATTTTAATGTGCTCTGACTAATTAATGTTGTCTTTATCAGTGAGGATCCAGAGCGACAAGGCTAAGTGTAGATGATACATTGGGACACATGTACTCCTGTAGTTTTTAAAAAATATTTAAACAGTGTAATAGAAATGATCTTAAGTAACTCAAATTGTTAACATGTGCGTTCGGCATGTTCGACACCGAGTTACTGTCTTTGGCTGAAAATGTAACAAGAGAGTAAAATCTGAGTTCTGAAATGCCTTAACTAATATCGAAAACTATTAACATCTTTGTAATATTTCAATTCTACATTTACAAATTGATCTATTGTAACAACAAAAACAAACACACTTCTCTGACTGATTTTGTGTAACTTTGATGCTTTCCAGTTACTACAAGCTGTTCTTTGGAAGCGTAAAAGAAAGCAAAACATGAAAAAAAAAAATCATCCCATTTTTGAGGGCTGTGATCAAAAACGCTGTAACATCTACGCTTCACCGGCAGCTGGCAGTAACATTGATACCTATTCCATCTAAACATGAAAAACAAGCCTAAACAAGACTAACTAGAGCCGGGCTGAAATATAAACTTGCAAAAGCAATAGCAACAAGTCTTAGACAGCTTTTCATATTTCTTTCAGTTGTTTACCTTTTTATCTTTTGTTTGAAATTTAATGGAGACAAATGGAACAAAGTGGATTTAAGCTTATTATGATTTCTACTATACATATCCAATTCACACAGACACACTAAAAACTAAAATATCTCTCAGTTTCTATCACCATTGTTACATGCAGAGTGTAACCCGATCGGAGAAGTCTCTTTTTTAAAAATATTTGAGTTATTGTGGAAAGTAGGCTCTTTTTTTTTTTTTTTTTTTTTGTAGTTCTGGACCCGCTCTGCAAATTTGTGTTTGCTTTTTGTTGAATTAAATCCACTAATTAGGAAAGAGCATGAAATTTTCCCTTTAAAATGACACGATGCGCTATTTTTTTGTGTGTGTTTTAGGAAAGCAGACTGACTCGGAGGCAGCAGGGGAATTTGAAGCTGGAAGTAAGAAACAAAAGCATACAGAACAGCAGAATATCTGTTCCAGAAGTAAGGAAATATAGGGTTTCAGAGTCAAATTCGCATTTTCCACGACACTGCGCTTCAGTTCAAGACCTTTTAACCTGGCCTTAAGGAAGTGAGCCGCACCTGTTTCCAAGCTGGGAAGAAGCAGGGAGGTCTAGTCTCTTCAAGTCTGCACATCGGTGCTCCCTTGTTTGTCATACGTGTGTCTCAGCAATTTCAATAACAGGAACGTCTCTGAAAACGGCTCCGCAGAATCTTGACCTGCTCGTTGTGAAAACCATCGAAGCCGTATCACTGTTTCCTGTTCCCCAGTGATGTAGGTTATATTTAATTTCAGTAGAATCAGCAAACAACACATAAATTATTAATACAACATACTGTTACTCCTGGACAAAAACCTCATTTTATCAATGAAACCACAGACATGACTGAAGGGTGATCGATACTTCTGATTTTTCACACAAAAAATGAAGATACTGTGTAGTTACCCGGCATGTAAACATTAAAGAAGGTTACGTAACTTTCAATAAACGGACAGATAAAGAGAAACCAAACAGTGTCACATACATAAAAAACACGGAGTTTCTTGAAAATATATAAATCTTACATTGACTTGGCTTGACAACAGGATCAAAAGTAGCGACTATCATAAGCTTTTAATGTGTAATGTCAACTCTCTGCCATAGAATACCTGAATAACAATCATCTGTCATCAGTCCAGAAAAAAATATTTTACCATCGTCGTCGAGGATCTGGTCAATGCCAGCGTATTCAGCAGCAGTTTGTTCTTCTGGTCATTTTACTTAGGTGATCAACATCTAAAGACTAGATTACTACAGGTTCCACCTAATTTCTGCTGTAGTCATCAGTTTCAGTCTTTCCTTTACAACTAAGTGTAGATGTGTCGGAGGGGCATCCTGCTCATTTTGTTGTGTCACACGTTAGCGTCTCATTTCCACAGTAGAACGGAGGGGATGCGCGGTGCGGAGCAGAGATTGACTCAGCAACAGGGACGTCCAAGAGGTTTACAACTTTGCTGTTCTAGACGCAGAAACTTTACTGACCTTTTGATCATTTGGTGTTTCAGCTTTTCCTGTTCATCTGCTTCATAGACAAAATATCAACAAACACTTTGTCTGCCTGGTCAGCTAAAAAGAGGCTCTTTTTGTTTTGATGGGGGTTTTTTTGGCAGTAGTGGCATTTATTTATTTATAGCTTGACAGGAAGAAGGGGAGGAGATGCAGTAAATAACCCAGTGCCGGGTCCTCAGCTGCGTTGAGGATTGCAGCATCTGTATTTGGTGCACTTGCTCTACCCCTAACCCACCTGGTGCTCATGAAAGAGCCTCCTCTGCAGGGTTACGTTACATCTTAGCTTGGATTTAAGCTTCTAGCGGCGACTCACTGTTTTACTGTCTGGCACAAATGTTCAAGTGAGCTGCAGCAGGATGCTGAATATTTCAGAGGTGTTATGGAAGTGAAGGGTGACAACATCTCAGTAGGGATGCTTGGCCTCATGGTGTGCAAACATCTTTCTGCAGAATCAATATCTACAGGCCTACAAACTTTATGAGGCCTTCAGGTTAGAATAGTGTGCAGAGAGCTCGATCCAATCGGGTTTCATGGCTCAACAGGCTGCATGAGCCTTAAACACCAAGAGGGATGGAAAGTGTCGGGTGCAGTGTGGTAAGGCACCACCAGGCTCTGTATGAGTGGAGACGTGATCACTGGACAGAGAGGGTTATGCCTCTCTGTCCAGTGATCCAATAGACCTGGGTTGCCAAGAGAACAGTAATAACCTGCACTCTAGCTCACATAAAGTTTGGTTTACAGAGGATCATGGTGTGGGACTGTTTTTTTGGGAGTATAGTGCCTTGATTGCAGTGAAAGGAACTCATGTTATCATGACACAAACATTTCAGACAGTCTTCTGTTCCCAAGTCTTTGGGAAAAGTTGAGGAATGGTCCCTTCCTGTTCTACAGTAACTGTGTTACCAACGAACAAAGCAAGGGTCACGAATACACGGATGGGTTCGTTTGGTGTGGTAGACCTGACAGAACATCTTTGGGATGAATCAGCGCAGAGACTGCAAAGCAGGCGTTCTTGGCCGATGTCGGTGTGTGAGCTCAGAAAGTGTGCTTCATCTTGAAGAATGGTCAGATATCCCCATAATCACCTCCCTGAACCTTGTGCAAAGCCTTCTTGGAAGAGCTGAAGGTGTTAAAGTTGCACAGTGTGAGCACCAAGGACTCCCATAAGTAAATTATCCTGAAAGTAATACTGCTATAACTTTTGACTGACAGGGGAGCCTGTCCACTGAGCAGCTGCTCTTCCTGCAACCTTTTCGGTTTCCTTTTGTTCGCTAATATTTTTGCCTCTCTCTTCACGTTGTCCCTCACCTCTTGTGTCCATAATCACCTGGGTCTCAAAAAAGGAACGCTGTCCTTCAATACCTGGGGCTGAATTACGACGAAGATGCAGTGGGATGTCACAAGCTTCCCCAACTGGAAAACGTTTGTCATTTTAACTTTCACGACTAATGAGATGGTCGAGAACCGGATGATATGTGGGTGAAGTTAGAATTGACCTTAACTAACCGACTTAAGTCTTTTAATCTTTTGGATATAGACTTAAACCTACATCTAAACTCTCTAGGATGACTGCAAATCTGAAATAATCTGGATGTATTTACATGGAATTGAAGTTGGGTGTACCAAAAGCTATCAGGAACAAAAATTTAATGAGAGTCTACAAGACAGAGTGTTCCCTCCATGGCTTGGCTTTGCCTTGCGTGAAAACCTACTCAGCCCCAGCTTAGCTCAGAGTTAATAGTGTGAACGTGCTCCGCGCCTCTCTCCTCGGTCAACATACTAGCCGACACATACTTTAGCAACATTGTGGCCTTTTGTGTGCTACATTTTATCACTCGTGTTCAGTAAACACGTTTTTCGAAAATGCGCCACGTAAACAGATATGGTGTAGGTGCACGGGCGATCGCTTCCAGCACCATATGTGCCTCTTCCCTCTCAGTTTTCAGAGTGCTGGCGTGAAAAAGGTGAGCTAAGAGGTGACAGAGAGGCAAAACACTGCAAAGGGGTGAGAAAGTGAGGCCCTCGGTGGAAGCCGGTGTTCCTGTGCCCTGGGGCGGCGTGTTTGCGTGAGTGCGAGTGCGTGTCTATGCGTGTGTGTTTGTAGGTGTGGATGCCCAGGGCAGGAGTATTAGTAACAGGATACGGCTGCAGCAGAAAGCTGGAAACTTGTACCTCCTTATCTAGAGGGCAAGTGAGTCTGTGTGTGCTGCTTTTTTTTTTTTTTGCCTCATTCATCCCTGATCCTGATGATAACATTCACCTTGTGTGTGTGTGTGTGAGACGGAGAAAGTCTCAGCTTTCTGTAAATTCCCCCCTGATATAACTTTTGAAACACAGGCAGACCTCGACAAGGATTTGAAGTCTTATTTGAGTTATTTTGATTGGGAAAATTGTATGAAATACGAAATGTACACTTTAATAGAACGCAGTCAGTTTGCTGGAGAGTGATTTCATTATTTGAAAAACAAATCAGGTGTTAAGGTTGGATATAGAATACGTGTATCTGTTGTAGAGCTATCGGTTTCTTCTAGGGTAAATTTTGCCTTCTGTTGCTGTTATGATTTGCAACGATGCAAACAAAGAAATTATGTATCTTAGGCAGGAAGAGGTTTGATAACTACAATCAGTTGGAATGTATGTAGGATTGAACTGATCTTATATTTTTTTATTTGTATAGTGCCTCGGAACAACACCGTTATATATATGTATATATATATTATATATATTTACAATTGAACCGAATTGAATTGAATCAGTGGATAAATGCTGCGGTGGTCAGATGAATTTTGAATTTTCACCACAGGATTTCATAAAATGACTAAAAAGCAGTCTTTAAAAGCAGCTAAAAACCCTACTATTGCTGCATTATGAACATCCAGTTCACTAACATAAAAAGCGACCATGAGGACATTCAAACAAACATGTTATTGTAAATAAACTCAGCACAAAAAAAAGTGAATTTTAACTTGGTATCTTGAATTTAGTTTGCAAAATTGTGGGTGGGTGACCTTTAACACATGATGACATGGACAGGATGTGATCTGATGGACGCTTTATCTGAATAATGTAACTCAGCCGGAACAGAACAAGATGGAGGTGAGATGAAGCCATGGCTGAATGGACGATACAGATATTGCAAGAAAAAAAAAACAACTAAAAAGCTATTTATGAGATATTTGAGAAATTAAAGTAGCAAACAGTTCTGTGTCTATAAACCTGGTGTGCGTGTGTGTTTGCTGCAGCCCATTCTTGTATTCTTCCATATTTGGAGAGAAAAAAAAAGATGTTTAAAGATTTGTTGTTGGCTCTGGTCTGTATATTTGATCATACCTACTCATCTCCACTTCCTCTCATTCTCCCCTGTGTTTTTCAGGAGTTTTAGGTTCTGTCTGTTTTTCTCTGTCTTCCTGAAAAGGAAAGACGATCCATGTTCTGTTTTGCTCTCCACAGTACTGAGGCACATTGGGCTGGTGCAGGACTCCGGGAAAAATAAAATGAGGGCACATTGAGAAAGATAAAAATCTGGTATGTGTAAAGTCAGAGAGTTAATTACTGTATAATGTGTCATGAGTCAGGAAAAGCCAGATTTGTATGTTTTTTTTTTTTTGCTGCATTAGATAAAATTGCCAATCATTCTCTTTGCCTTTCCTGATGAGGTTTCTATTGATCGCTATATAGTCCTTTACTGAACTGATTAATGTGAAATGATCAAACAGCTCTGGTTAAAGTACAAATGTTTTCCTGATGAAACTGCTGTATTTACCCATAAAGTCTGCTTTGTATGCCACTCACTGTTGATAGCATTCATGTTCCCTCTCATACTAATGTAAAGAACGCCTTTGTTATTTTTGACCAGCCCATGTCCTTTGAAATAATACAAGTAACGAGTCAAAGAAATCAGCCTTTATATCCTCACCTGCACTACAATGGATCATCTCAGTGGACTGTGAGGTTTAAATGCATCTTAAAGAAGAGCTAAAGGGAAAAAAAGGCAAAGCCGTCAAATCAGTGAACCAGAGAAAATCACAACAGCGGAAACCAAGGCCTGCTGAAACGCATCAGCATGTGAGAATTTATAGAAAGTGCATGTTAGCATTGACAGGACAGACAAACCTCTTTAAAGGCAGTTTTAGACCAGCTTTGTTTAGTCCGCTTTAATTGAACTCTAGTCCGTTTGCCTAGAAAGTCCGGTTCATTTGGGAAGGAGTGAATGCTCAATCAAACTGTGATGTGGACTAAAGAAGCTCCGGTCGGTCTAAAAAACTCGGTTTTGGTTCGATAAAAGTGAACTCTAGCGCAGATTGAACACACGTGTGGATGCCAAGTAGACCAGAGACAGCTCCAAAAGCAGGAAGTGGACTATAGCACAGGGTATTCTGGGTAAATGCAACCAAAGCACAATAAAGATTCCAATGCTAGAGGGAGAAACAGCTCGCGACCTTTTAGCAAAGACGAAAGAGAAATCCGACAACCGATAAAATCTGACGCCTCTCCATTTTTTGTTTACATTTCATCAAGAAGGAAGTTGAGCTCATGTTGTCTTCAGAGGTTTCTGTGTTGTTTCCTTCAGTGTTTCTCGGTGTGGCACCCATCGGCTTTTCAATTAGTTTGGTTCGTTTGACACAGTGCGGCGTGAAAACAAAGGTTTCTACTGCGAGTAAATTAGATCAATAAACCTAAACTTTATGTCAATTCTATCTATAAATTGCTTGTATTTTGCAAAGAAAATGTGCAGGTAGAACACCAAAACAGGCTTTAGCCCACAGAGTCCAGTATCCAGGTGTGGATAAAACACTCAAAGAGAAAGAGACATCCTTTATGAGAAAACATCTTCTCTATATTATGTGTTCTGTACGTCCAAAGCTCGTCAACTACAACTTTTAGCAAGTGGGCTCTGACTTTACACGCCAGTCTCCCCGCATCCATTAATTTTCCTGCCTTTTTTTTTTTTTTCCCACTCCACAGTTATTCGTCCCTGCCTAAAGTCCTGCCAATGTATTGATCATTACAAGTCCTCCGCTCTCTCCGTCTTTACTTTCCACCCTCTGCCCTTCTCTCTTCGGCAGCGGGTGCTACCCGATACGGGAGTCGGGTCGTCCGACGGCTGTGTGAGACGGAGTCGTGAGTCATGCTCCTATTCTGAAGGCTTCCCTCTCGCAAACCGACTGCCATATTGGGTTACTGAACAAACAAATTTTGTGCCAGCAGAAAATCCATTAGTTATATCGATAAACACGGACACACGCATGAATGCCTACAGAGGAGCAGAATGAAACGGGAGACGAAGACAGACATGCCCTTATAAAACAAGCCGGCTGACAAACACCGAGCCATAAAAAGAAAAGCTAGCAAACATTCTCCCATTCAGATATAATTGCACCAGCTCCGTAGACAAACATTCCTGAGAATTCAAAGAAACTGTTTTGTTTTGATTGCCAACAGTGAGGTTTATTATTATTAATATATATTTTTTTAATTCTCTGTGTGGGTGTAGCCTAACGAACGTTAAGTGTACACAGGTACTCTTCGGCACACAAACACACTTGTGAGATGTTTTGGTAAATTAAGAAAGTGTGACAAAAGCTCCACCCAAAGCAGCATCCCAACAGTTTTATGGACAATATGAGCACAAAGGGCGGATCACGCTTAAGGTTTGCATTTTCCATTTCATTAGAATTATTCCAGAATTATTCCTGCTTGCTTTCTCTCTCCCCTCCCGCACCTTTCGCTTCTTTTCCCTCGTCTTCTTTTTTTTTTTTTTCATCTCCGGCGGTTTCGGAGTCTTGCCTGGAAACACTGAGCTTGTACATCAAAAGGAAATGACGGCTGAATTTGAGAGCTGCTACATAAATTCCACTATTAAAACACATGTGGACTGTGTGCATCCTGGCTGGCTGTGGACAAACATAAACACCGATACACAGACTTATTGTGCGCAGCATGGATGTTTCCATGCGGTTCACACAGCTGAGGCAGGCTGCCGTAAAAAGTTTAACCCGTTAGGTTAACAAGAGGAGAGGTTTTTCCCAGCGTGCGCTGGTGAATAGGTGGGGAAATATTAAAGAAAGTTATTAGTCTAAAGGAAATTTCAAGATTTACATGGAGACACGCCAAATGTTGCAGAGGTATTCCTAACCTTGAAACGTTCTTTCCCCATTTTGTCACTCTATAACCGATTTCAGTTAATTTTATTGGGATTTTAAGTGGTAGACCAACGTAAAGCAAGCATGGAAATGTCATATGTTGTCTTAAAACTCCATAAATGAAATATCTGCAAAGTAGAGTTTTGTGAGATGTTTTTCGAACCTAACTCTGCAACTTTCTCACCAATCGTAATGATGATATGCATTCTCTAACTCCCCACAAAACAACAAAAATTACACTGAGATGAACTTGCCACTAATGTGGTGTCTTCTTAAGGCAGTTGTGCTGCTCTGGGTTTTATTTAGGGGTATCAGAGTCAAACTTTATGGTCTTTTTTTTAATGATTTGAGTGTCTCATGTTGTTCGGAAGTTCAAACCTTATTTTTAAGAGCAAAAGCATCAGATGATGGACACTTTGCCATACGACGCATCTGCATCGTTTCAGTTTGACAAATATTTTTGCTCCTTTAACGGGCGACAGGAGCTTTCTGCTGTCGCCCAAGCGAAGCCTCTCCCTCTCTCTTTGCTACCAGTGGTTGCAATCACTGAGAGTTAACACCTCATCACAAGAGTTCTGTAGGACATATTAGAGCAGGCATCTTTGACCTATCTGATTTCAAGCCTCACACACACACTTATGGGTACGCACACGCGCACTCACTGCAACCCAATACAATTCTTCTCCCACCCTAACACAATTTTTACAGAAGGCCTCTCAACAAGAAGCGCCTGAGTACAAAAATATCATTTAGGACGATGGAATCCCATTGGTCGGGGGTGCGGACACGTGACCGGCGCCGGCCAATCGAGAGGTCGGGGGACAATGAGGATCGAGTTACCTGGATCTTTGCTGCTCCGTGTGATTTGTGTGTGGTATTTATATCAGCAGCAAAAGTGTTCGTGTAATGAGGTCAGGACTTTGGGTAAACACTTGTGTTTGCAGGATCAGGAATGCACAGGTGTAAATCAACGGGACACGAGCAGAAAGATCCAAATCGTTTATTTAATCTGAATCGTTAAGTCGCTTTTTTGCGCTTTTATCCACGAAAGCGCCACTCCTTTAGCAAGCAGAAGCAACTCAATCCTATGAAATTTCAACATTGTAATTGTAGCATGTGTATATATATATATATATATATATGTGTGTGTGTGTATATATAGAGCTATATTAATCGACCTTTATTTTGCCAAGATAAATTGCCATATGGATTTAAAATCTCTTTCAAGGAAGTCCTGGCCAAGAGACAGCAACTAACACTCACACACACACAGAATGTCAAGCTATAAAAAACAGGTGCATGTCTTTAAATTGGCTTCAAGAACTGTTAGTTTGGGTTTAAAAGCACTGAACGAGATTAATTCAGTCAATCTAAACATTTCTTGTAACAAATACCAAGAGGAGGGAACAGAGTGAACGAAAGTCTTCTTACCCAACTCAGTTTGCGCAAAAGGGACAGAAAGAACCAGCAAATTGTGTGGGGATATATGCATATTTATACAGAACTACTCCCAAGGCAGTTCAATTATATATTCTATTTGGGGATGTGAAGTTAATTATTGGAAATTGATGTTTGAGACAAAAAAGGACCTACACAAGATTCACTACAGCCTTCATGTTTCCAAATTTGTGCTGATCTTTCTCAAGCTGCACTGCGACTCCCAAGAGGATGGTTTTGTCTTTTCTTTGTTTTGTTTTTTTTTGCTTTTAAACAGTTTAAATCCTGACTCACAGTAACACATAATCGTTATGCAGTGCAGCAGTTGCACAGTCTGATCATTTAAATCAGGCATCTAGGCCAGTAGCAAAGTGTTATTCTTACGTATTGTCTACGCAGGCCCCGCATTCCTTGGTGGTACAGCCCGACCCTATCGAATCGAGAAACGTCCATCGGTTAGGCGTCATGGCTGAGAAATTAATTAGTGTGTGCTTTCATGTGCTGTCAAAAGTTGCTCAGCATTTCCCGTAGGGACTCGGTGTTTGCAAGTCAGGCTTTTTTTGAATATCTGTGATTGGCCAGAAAACTGCAATCGGTGCCACGCCTCCATTCTTTTATTAATAGCAGTCACTGTGTAGAACAGCTGATTGGTGTAATCAATGCAACAGGCACAAATACAAAACATTATATTTTTAAGAGTTATTGAGGAAGTGTCTGAACATGTTTTGACTGTGTCTACACATTCAAGAGGACATTCTTAAGAAAAAACAACTTGGAAATGTTTTTTATTCATCTTTATTTGTCTTGAACTGTATTTGTATTTCTTTTCGTACAAATATGAAAACTTATACAAATGTTTTATTCATTTCTCTCCATTTTTCAAACTTTATATGTTGTACATTTCTTTCTCTCGCTAACTACCTTGTATTTGTTTCCTGACAAAGCTCAGTCTTATGCAGTTAGTGGGAGCGTTTTCCCTCCGACAGCCAAGCCAGGTCAAAGAAGTTTTGTTGGGTGACGACTGGACTTTGGCTGCATGTCAGAGGGAGGACATGAAGTACTTGGCGTATTTTATATGCAGGACTTCTGTAAAGGCTGTATCTAGTCACACCGTTTGGCCGTTTGTTGGTCTCCGAAGACGCGCGCTCAGTGGGATCACATGAATGGCGTTGCAGGCGCCCAATCTGAGTGAAAGGCGGCACGCGCGACCTGCGCTGAGTTACAAAACTTCAGAAGTCACATTTCAGATTAGTTATAGTCCATGATGTGTTTCACTTAATGAATTCAGTAGCTGGAATAAATGAACTTTTCAGTAATATTCAAACGTTTCTGAATTATCAACGATGAAAAGAAAAATGTATTTCTGGATGGGGTACGAGTCTGTTATGACAGAGAGGCCCAGAAAGGTAAATATGAGAAAATATGTCACATTTGTAAAGAATATGAAAATT
The DNA here is from genome assembly GCF_051168715.1 of Poecilia mexicana. Classification (NCBI taxonomy): domain Eukaryota; kingdom Metazoa; phylum Chordata; class Actinopteri; order Cyprinodontiformes; family Poeciliidae; genus Poecilia; species Poecilia mexicana. The sequence goes on from NW_028263384.1 coordinate 9,644,401, forward strand.
TTGCTTATTAATGTGGAAACAGCAGCAGCAAACTGGACACTCATCACACTCGCCCAGTCAGAGTAGTGCTTTAAAAGTTCAAAAGTGCTGGAACTGGAAGACGCTTCCAGATAAAACAATAAGTCCACAACGTCCTCTTGTATTCAAATAATCAAATTTAATTTTTGATGGTTTTTCCTGTCATTTTCTCAGTACTGAAGCCTGCTCTACTGGAACTATTGTAGTCAGTTACAAATTTGCCTGGTCAGAGGATAAAAGGGTTAAAAAAAAGAAAAAAAGAAGTAGGAACAGACAGAATAGGTGGGAGGATTTCACGTGGGGCCACGCAGAACCCGACAGCCAGACTTGGAGACGAGGCAGCGGACGGATGAGAGGCTCTCGCTGGGGACGCTGATCTCAGACTCAGCCTCTTAACTCAGCATGACCAAATGCAAACTCTCAGACGATCCCCGAAGACGCACTCAAAACGCCGACCGCACGGCTCGGGGTTCAGAGGTTTCTCCTCGGAGTCCTTAAAAATCCACAGATGACAATTACAGAAGATTTGATTAACAGAACGAGCTGCGTGGCTATCGGGAGGTGGGGGAGGCTTTTTTTTTTTTTTTTTAAACGGAGGGTCAGTGTATCACGTTTCACGAGCTGTCATTTATACTGCCATGAGAGAGACGGGGGAGTCCTTTTACTGGACTAAAGCAGACATCAAACGAAGGAAAGAAAAAGAGAGAGAGAGAGAGAGAATGAAAAGAGGAGAGAAAGAAAGACTTATTTGAATGAATGAGCAGACAGAATCAATTTAACAAGAGATGTGGGAACATTCTCCCACTCATCTAAGGTTTGGTTTCATTTTGGCAGTTCAGTGTGAGCAGCCATTACTTTTCCAAGGCCGTCACTTTGTACAATTGCTACTATGCGAGAAAGAGAAAACCCTAAAACCAGCCACGCTTGCATATGGATACTGTCATGAAATCGGTGCGACCATGAAACTGCCAGACAAACGGTCTGGAAATGAAGCTCGGGGTATTTTTTATTTTTATTTTTTTTGGAATTGAACGTTTCGATCGACGACAAAAACAGAAAAGATATTTTTCAGAATAAGAGGCGCAAGCAATAGTCGTTCAGAAGGCAAACGGCAGCTTTCAGCATTTTTAAACAGATGCGTAGTCCTGTATTTACTGTCGTCCAGGTATCAGAAGTGCATAACTCACTTTTTCCAACAGATTCTTATACCTGAGTGCAGGCACCATGGAGCTCCTCCAGAGATGCCGTGGGCCTTTTTGCTGCTTGTCCTAGTTGATGTCCTTCCTGGCTGGCAAATCAGATGATTTGAACTGTGATATTTGATTATGCAAAACTGCTGTTTTATAAATAACACAACTCTGCTTTAAACCTCTGAGGCATTTTCAGAATAGTTGGATTTAAACAACACACAGGTGGACTCTGTGGATTTAGGTGACTTCTGAAGGGACAGGGTGGAGTTAGATTTTATTTAAGGGTGGAGCAGTAAAGGGGGCTGAGTACAAACGCACGACATTTTTCAGATTTTTATTCGTAAAGCATTTTTGAAAACCATTTCCCATTTTCTTTCCACTTCTCAAACATGCGCTGCTCTGTGTTGGTCTGCTGCACAAAATTGTGAGAAAACATGTTAAAGTTGTGGTTTTAATATGGCAACATGTGAAAGTTGGAGGGATAACAATGGTTGCTAGTAGAAAAACAAACTAGAAAAAGAAGCAGGTGAGAAATTAACTACTAAAGAAAACAGATTGTCTGACAAACCGAGTTCTGTCTTTTCATTTTGCCATTTTCTGAGATGGTTTAGCAGCCGAAGTGGATTCAGTTTCTGAAGCAGATGCGCTTTACGGCTGCAAACACAAAGGTTGAACCTAAAGTTACCTCCCAGAGCCACTAATCCCGCAGGTCCCAGTTCGTATGTCTTGCAAACCTAAACAGCCCTCTTTAATAGGAGATATCTGCCCCCCAATTTAAGTCAAATAAATTAAGACTTTATGTCTCCGTCTGCTTGGACGAGAGGACTTTGATGGGCCTCTAAAAAAGAAAGCAAGCAAGTAGAGAGAAAGAGATAGATAGATAGAAGGCCTAGTTATTTTTTCAGTCATGTCAACCTTCAAGTGGCTGGTGGACTGTGAGTGTTATCAGCCTAAACAAATCACCAAACCACTGCCCTAATGCAGTTGGAGGGAACGGTGGATTTATTTTTCTTGCTGGGATATAAATGGTTTTGTAATAAAATTCCTGCGCAGGCTTTTGGGCTTAATGGCTACCTCTTGACAAGTGTAAATGAATGAGCAGCAAGGGAACATGAAAGTGGAGGAGGGGGAATAAGGGAGTAAGAGAGAGTGAGAGAGGGTAGTAGTGGTTGAGAGAAACAAGGTTTGAGTTGAAACATGCTGTTCTCGCCTCTGACACACACATCCAGCAGGCTGCAAGTAATTTCACACTGCAAGGCATTCCCTTCCTCCTACAGTGAGATATTTTCATTAATCTTATCCAGCTAATGCACTCAGCTGTGAGTGAGCGAGTGCGCGTCCGCATGCGCGCCGAAGCGGGCTGTTTGTTAGTGTGTTGTGGTCTGGCACCGGCGGCCAATGGAAATGTGCTGAGCCGGAGTCCTGAGCAACTGCAGCTGTCGAACAAAACGCTCCCACACAGACGGCCGTACGCTTGTTTGTCTACACTTCTTTCTCCTTTTTTTTTTTTTTTGCTTCCCAGCTCACATGTAAAAATAAAAGCAAGCACTACGTTTTTTTGTTGTTGTTTTTTTCCCTTCTTCTTTTTCTTGGTGCTTTGCTTTCACAGGTGCCTTTTGTGTGGAATAAAGTGCAGGAGTGCCTGCCTGTGTGGAGGTGAGGTTAACTGTAGCCGTTCCCCGGTGAGTTTGATTGAAATCAGATCCTTTCCATCGGGCCGTGTTTACGTGACCTTGGCTCAAATGAACTAATTCGGATCTATTCTCAGTGATGGATTAGTCCTGACCAAACAAGCTGACCTGGAACTGTACAGACGCCCTCGCATCCGGGAAGCGAAGGCAGGTTTTCATGGTCGTTCTCTGATTTAAGCGATTTTGTTGGGTTTTAAAGTTTTAAGGAGGTCTGAAGCAAACTTCAACTATATGCTTTTACAGTATACAGACAAATCAAATCAAATTACCATTGTTAGATTCCCCCCATTTTTTTTTTATAAGTTTGCGTTTAATTTCTTTGTGTCACACGTCAAATTCATTATGGGACGTTTTAATTTTCGTCTTAATCTTGATCTATGTTTTCATTAGATAAGGGGACAGTGCATATCTTTTAAATCGGTCACTTCAAGTTGTCATGTAAATGCTCCATATTTAGCCTTACAGGCTCATTTTATCCTAAGGTCCTGGCAGGTGTTCAGTGATGAAAGTAAATCTAAAATCTTCAAACAATGCTAGATAAAAATCACAAAATAAAAGTAAAATAAGAAGAACATAAGAACAAGATTAAATAAAAGCATTCTATTCAACCACTAGTGATGGTAAATGTATTCATTTTTGTCTTCTTTTTTTTTTGGTTTGGTGTGGTGCAGGAAAAGCTCTGGGTCAATCTCAAATGGATCCTGTATTTTATTACATTTTAACTAACTTTTTGCTTTTTTTTAGAAATTTTTTTTTTTTAGAAATTTATCTAAGGCCTACACAGCCTGACCAACTAGCCTTGTTGATATGGTTTGCATTTAAAAAAAAAATTAATGGACCTTACAAATAAAGCCAAATGTGAGGCCAGATCCATCCAAGCTCAGGAAAATCCTCATGACACCCAAGTACACAGGTTGGTCGGGGTGTAATTAGCTCTTTTTCTTCTATACAGTTGGCTTAAAGTGATAACAACCATCAAAACTACAGAACTGGGTGTTCTATGTGCAGCAGCTCAGCAAGAGTTTTATTTATTTTTTTTCCTGTTTGTTTTTTCCACCTTGAACTTTGAAAAATACTTTCAGGCCCAAATGAGTCACATAATGTCTCTTAGCTCACCAGTATATTGTTTCCTTTCTTGCCATGGTGTAAATGAAAACATTATTTGGAACATTGAGAACTGCCATTTTTATGATGAGCGTCACTTGTGACGTGCGCCTGACTTTAGTGGTGCAAGTGTGTTGGGATTGAGAGAAAGTGTTTCGCCACGTCAGGATGGGGCATGTCAATTTTACTTTTGACGTAACCTTATTAAGGAGTTTATGAATACCTCAAGTAGAGAAATAACCGTGAGCTGAATTAATCGGAAAGGTCAGAGTGTGTATTTTGGAGCTTTTCTGATCAACTATTATCAGCACAGACAAACACTGCACAAAGTATAGCAATTAAATGTGATTAAACGGATATTACTGCAACACTTGTGCTAAAGTACAATAGCAGAGGCAACTACACACTTTTCAAAGTTAAGGATCACCCATCCATCCATCCATTCATTCATTCATCAGTGTTTTCCCGGTGCCATGTGTCCAGAAAACCTCCAAAGAGAATCTGATCAGATGCCAGAACCTCCTCAACAGCTGCTCTTACCCAAAGACCCTTTTTTTTTTTTTTTTTTTTTAGAAAAAAAATGCATGACAAAATATATATTTTTTTTTACTTATTACAACATTCAGTAAAATCTTCAGTCATTAAAGCAATCAAATCTTTCACACTGTTGGGTTTTTTTCCCCATGTCCCCATTGGCATTATGGTGATTTATATTTTGTAACAACCTCCAAGTCTTTAGGCCTCCTCTCCATCACCCTAATCTTTAGCTTCTCTATTAAATTCAAGTCTGGTTGGACCACACCAAAATATTATCAGTAAGAACATGCTGGTCAACTCAGGAGAGCACTTTGAACTTAAATAAAAATATTTAAGCATAAAGATTAATCAGATCAAAGCAATTCCATTTGACCCTTTTTTTACGTTACATTCCAATCCAGATGAGATCAAGTTTTTAACCTTCTTTATATCTTTTAATGTCCTCAATTTTGCCTCACTGTTTTTGTTTTTCCTCATGATTTCTCCCATGAGCACATTTTTCTTCCTCCCTCGCCCGTCTATTTCAAGGACTTGTGAGATGGTTTCAAGCTAAACCCATATAAACCTGCTACATAAACACCCGCAGGTCACAACTGTTTGAAAATAAACCCTCTAAACACGATTCTAGGGAGTGGGCAGAGGCCAAATTTTTTTTTTTTTTGCTTGCTCTGAAATGTTGTTTCATTTGTCAAGCAGCGGCAGCTTGTTTTTAAATATCAATGGGGTTGCCTGGAAAAATAAATTGAGCGTAGCAGATTTCACTCACTGCTGCACCTCAAATCATTTTTTTTTTTTCCCTACATTAAAGATATTTGGAAATGTGGCCGCAGATACACACGCGCATACGCAAACACCGGTCAGCTGAAGCAAAGTGAGCATGGCTTGTGATTTTCTTTTTTTTGTGAAATACAAATATACACAGATCTAAATGGCTAATGTCAATGTCAGCATGATGTGTAAAGAAAAAGTCTGTCAGTAATACACACACGTATTCTGCGCACAGTGAAAATAGACTTGCGTGTTTTCATGTATCGCCAAAAGACACGTTGCAAAAACAAGAGCTGACATTTCCAGTATGCTATAAGGAGAGAGAGCAAGAAAAAAAAAACATAAGAAATGGTGGGATTGACATCATGTGTCTGTTCTTAAAAACAAACAGAAAAAAGATGTCGAGGGACTGATCCAGGAAGAGCTGAAAGAAACAGAACAGAAAGAGGAAAGTTTATTTGAACTCACATTTTTAACTTTGAGACACAAGTGTCATTTAAATGTTGACAGGCTGAGTTTTAGAGATTTTTCTGGAGATATTATATAAATCAGTGACGCAAAAGACACTGTGGCTTCTTGCTGCGACCACATGAATACAGGCGAGTAGGGTTTTTTTTTATGAGTGCAGCCATGTCTGACACAGGAAGAAGAACAATGGAAAACTCTCAGGTCTTAAATATTACAGCAACGTTCATGCAGAACTGCAGCCAGGTGTCTTTGCAGCTGGCAGACCAAAATCGTCCTCATCGTTTACCAGAATAACTTCTCATCTTGAACATTTCCTTTAAGTTATTCCCTGGAGATGCAGCAAACTATCCACCTCAGTGCTTGCAGCATTATTCATCCAGTTCAGACTATCTACATAAAATCAGGGCTTCAAATGCTTGTAGCTGTGCTGACAGTTCCGGATCCCAGGATGGGATCAGTTTAGCATCGAATTCATTGAGTTGTGTTATTTTCAGGTTAAACTTGAAACTTGTTCTTTCTGCTTCTATGCATTTGTTTACATGTTGCTGTATGTCCGACCCATGCATGAAGTTGGCCTGACCTAAGAACTATTTATGCATCTGTTTACATTTAAAGTTGGCTGTCACTAAAAAGTCGTCACTTTCAGCTAATTCCACACTTGCAGAACATGGAAATTAAATCAGATTACGAGCATACCACCTGTTGTTTATTTGACTCAGACAGAAAAAGAAATCTGTCAGTCATGCTGAGGTACAGCAGCTCTTAAGTTGATTTTTTTAAAGGGGTGTATCATGTATTTATGTGTGTAGTCTGACATTCGTGTTGTCACTGACATAATGCGAAGCTTTGCTGTGATGTGCTGAAGGCAGAGAGGAGCAGAGACAGACCCAATTTGAAGTTGTCAAATATTGAAGACTGATTTCTTTTAAGTCCTATGCAGAATTAGTCTGATGCTAACATGGTTACTTGATTGTTCTATAGAAAATGTGCCTATAGAAAGTACATGTTTGTACTATCGGGAGACGCATGAAAAAGAAGAAACAGTAAAACTAAATATAATATTTCTGAAGAAACTTTATGCTAACAAACAACCCTTGCAGTTTAATGGGGATTGTAAATCTGTTATGTGGCATGAACAGTGTTGCATCTTTGTCCTTTGCAATTGTATCGTTCCTCTTTTTTACTTAGATTGAAGTTAGGCGAGAAGTGAAAACACAAATTTTGGAACATGATGACGAGTCCGCTGAATCCTCTGAATATACCAATTTATTTCACAAAACAGTCGTGCTCAGAGGTTTCTTGGGGAACATATGAATGGTCACTCTGTGCTTTTCTGTGCTTCCAACAAGCAGCCACAGATCTATTTGACATATTCACGTGAGGAAGGAACAATTTTCTGCATACAACAATAAACAGCGGTTTCAACTAGTCAACCATTTATTGCAAAGTATATTCATTTTAGACACGCATGGCTCCAGAGCTTTATTTTTTTGTGTCGGAAGTTTTTTTTTTTTTTTTTTTTTTTTTTGAAAGTACTCATCAGGTTTGAAAAATAGTAGAGAAGCTGATAATGATTTCTTCATGTTTTCTACTTTCATAATTATGTTTTTTGTTTATTTTCTGGCTCTAGAATCAACAATTGCATTTCATTTAAACCAATACGACACAACAAGAACACCGCAGCGTCTGTTCTCGTCCCCTAAAGATCAAGACGTGTGTAAAAGTTGCACATTCGCCGTCGGCCCTTTAAGGAAGTGACACTCACAATGCTTTCTGATACACATTTGTGTGCCAGAGTGAGACAGACAAAACAAGGGAAACACAAGGAGGTGGAGGAAGGGGCGGGGTGGGGGGGCGGTAGGGTGTTGAAAGATTCAGACCAGCCATCCAAATCCCTGGATGTTTATTTTGCCTAATTATGCATATGAGGCGCAACATTATCCTCTGTGCTGTGGGAATGCCACAGAAGTAATTATGGTGGATCTGCAGCGCTGATTATCCCATAAACACATTCAGACTGTCAGATGCATGTGCACAGAGGGGGGGGCGAGAGAGCGTGAAAAACTGTCTTTCTGGGACAAACTGCTAAACAGCTATAATTGCTCTGGCCACATACAGTCAGATGCCTCATTTACAGTTTACAGTTTAAAACCTGGCCCTGGTATTTTGGTTGGTTGCTTGTTAACGGACTGTAAATCTCACAGCTGCTGTTTGAGGACATAAGGACGACTGGGAGCTCCTATAAGCCACATTAAGTGGACATCTGATACACCGGTGTCTAGACGACTGAGTACTTTTTTTTTTTTCAGAATCCTTAAATAGCTGCTCATCTATGGGGTAATTAATGAAGGGCTTCATCGGGATAGGTGGTATCAAAAACTGAGAGGGAAGAGCTTTTGGGGGGAGAATGGGGCGTATTTGGAAGCCAGCAAACTCATTTTTAAAACACGGAACTGAAGTTTTATTTTTGACGAAGAGCAATTAAATGCAGCTTGTCTTATAGGAAATTTAAATGAGACATCTTTCATTTTTTGTCATCTAAAACACAACAAAAATGTGTTTTTGCTGTCAAAAACAAGTTTGTTGACATTGTTTTTGAGAAATACCTTCTAAAAAAATTGGTTTGATTTTTTTAGAAATATTTGGAATATGGTATATCTGGTTTAAAAAAAAAAGAAGACAATTTTTAGAAAGTGAGTTTTCAAAAAGTTTCTTCAAGTGAATACAACCAGCATGGTGAGATTTTCCTGAGGCTTTTCATTTATATTAATCCATGTTAGCACATGCTTCACACTCACTTCAGATCATAAAAAATAAATAAATAAATCCAACACCGAAAGGCCATACTTGTTCCTTTCGAAAAGTTTGATAAAAAGTGGATTTGCACATTTGTTTATGAGATTATTTTGTAATTTTTCTCCCCCTGCTGTGCGTCGCATGCTTCTCTCGGGCGTTTCAGTCCACTCCCTGTCACTGTATCCTCGCAGCTCCTGTTCCAGACGTGGGTCCAGGGTAAACCAGGCATGACAGACACTCTATACCCCGGTGTAGGGTTGCCGACTTGGCCCGAGCTTCGTACTAATGTCGAAATCACGGGCGAACTATAAGCAGACTGCTGTGTGCCTTGATTTCCGTCATCAATTATTCTGTTGATATGGTTTTTTTGTTGGTTTTTTTTGTGGGGGGTTTTTGTGGGCGACTAAAAGATTTTTCAGCTGCTTTGTAAACAGAAGGCAGCGTTGATTGGAGGTAGATACAGTTAATTAGCTGGCAGCGCACAATGTGTGGCATTTCGCTCCTGCTTATTTTTAAGTGATTACAGTCGAAACCAGATATTCACATATGCTGTACGAAAGAAAAAAAGAGCCATTTTTCTCACTTGTGTGACACTGAATCAGACAAAACATGTCCTGTTTCATGTCTGTTAGAATTACCCTAATTATTTATAGTGGATAAATGTCACGGTAGTTAGAAGGAAAAAATATATTTCTTTCTTCAGTCACATGTTTACACACACTAAGATTCTTATGTCAATTTGAAGACAATTGTAAACTGTTTAGCTTGCATAATTTGAACAAATCCGAGGCACACCTGTTGATGTGACGTCATGTCAACATAAAAAGAAATAGGTGTGGAATCAGGAAGAGAAATGTGCAAGTCTGGCTCATCCTTCCAGTCATTTAACAAGATGCCTGAAGGCACGACTGTCAACTCCAGACTGACAGTAAAAGTCCTTATAAAGATGTTGGCCAAAACTCATTATCCACAGTGAAACAATTGCTCAGTACCATCATGGCGCTGAAAGGCCAGTCAGAGAGGAAGAAGCCATTAATTACCCTGAAAACAACTTCAAAAGCCAGACTACGGTTTGCAAATGCACAAAAACACAAAGACGTTCATTTCTGGAGGAACTAAAACTGAAATCTTTTGGCTGTAATGACCCATGTTATGGATGAGGGAAGCTTAAAATGGTGGCAGCATAATTTTTTTAAAATGTTTTTTTTGCTGCTGAAGAAACTGGGACACTGCACAAATTAGATGGCATCGTTACGTAATGACACCGAAGCAACAACTAAAGACATCAACCAGGTATTAAAGGTTAGACACATGGGTTGTCCAAAATAAAAATGGCTCTACAAAGTGGCTTCAGAACAACAAGAAGTCAATCTTTTGGAGTGGCAGCCGGAAAGCTCAGATCTTAATTTCATGGAGTTGAAAAGGAGCGAGGGATGAGATGGTCCATAAACTTTACCCAGTTACACCAGTTCAACGAAGAGAATGGGCCAAAGTTCTGCAAACTATTTTTGAGAAGCTTGTCGATACAGAACCACAACATTTGGCACATAGTTTAGTTTAAAAAGTCATTTGATGACAAACTTATGGATTTGTAAAATAAATTAATAAAAGAAAATAGATAAATATTTTTACAAGATCTTCTGGCGTAATATGTTTTAGCTTTTAGCAAATAGTAAAACTTTTGGTAATTCTGACCAAAAACAGGAAAGGTGCAGGTGGATTTAATGTCAGACGGCGAGGAAAACATGTCGTTTTATATGCTGTATGTAAACATCCGACCTCAGCTGCATATTTTTGAAACCTTACGCATGTAAAAATCCCAAAAGGATGACTCTGAAAATGTGATGAACTGACAAATTTAGCCGTTTTTGTGTTTCCACGTGAACCTAATGTGTCACAAATACCTCTGAGCAGAGACCTATTCCTCCAAAACACGTCGACGTGCACCTCTGGTTGCCCCTTCTCACATCAAGATAGACTCACGTTTCAGGGCATTATCTTCTGTAAACTTTAATTAAATGTTTACCGGAGCTAGTGGCTCCACTTGAGCTAAAAGCATATTTTTTAACAAATCTAATTCATTTGAGTGGATTATCTTCATCAGTTGTTATCCTCCCTTAAGACCCGACGCATGTAAAGAAATATAGCACCATAAGGTTCGCAGAAAGCCAGATTGGGTTAGATTAGAAGCAAGTCATTCAGAAAAGGGCACAAGGTGTGTAATTCTATCCAAGGCCCGACTCTCAGCTTTAATTTAACTGAAAATGCTGCGGGGCGAGAGACCCCTCTCTGCATAATCCAGACTCTGTACGTGAATAACTCGAGTGAAACACCTTAAGCCTCTTTCAAACAAATTCTCCCCGAATCAAAGTGGCACTTATGAATAATTGCACAGAGTGTTTTTAGGTTGGTATAAGAAGGAAAACAACAATTAACAGTGAAAGTCTTCTCTTTCTTTCACCCCCCCTTCCTCCCCTCCGCAGGCAGTTTTGTCAGCGTGTGTGCTCTGATAGCTTGGGGAAGTATCTATTTACTTAGTGATTAGGACAATTTGAGTGTCGCGGGCTAGTAAATTCAAACCATTCACTCTGGTAGATTGGCCCAGACAACATCATCAGCCCACAATGTGAAATAAAGACACACACACAGAGAGAGAGAGAGAGAGAGGTTTAACCTGCTCTCCGCAACAGGCATACAAGCCCCCTCATCTGGATTTCTGTCTGCCTGTGTTTTTTTTCCTTCACGCTTTCCTCAAACTTAAATAAACCTTCACGTATAATTACAGCAAATTCTGTATATTTTCATGTCCATTTCCTTGAAATGCTCAAAAACGATTGGCTTTAAGAGGGCAGCAAGCATGTGACGAGTGAGCAACACACACTGGCTGCGAAAAGGAAGAAGAAAAAACAGTGGAAGAAAGAGTGTCTTTTATTGATTCAGGGGTAAAAAGGTAAGAACCTAGAAGCGGCCGTGTGTTTGGCCATTAGAGAATGGGGTCCATCTGATCTGGTCTTTGCCGTGCAGCGATGAAAACATTATCAGAGTAAATATTATGAGTGTGAAAACGGTCCTCTTACGCAGAATGCGGTACTGTGGTCACATCGAGATGTCTGACTCGCACTAAGTGCTAGAAACGGTGAAAGGGAGAAGAATTTAAGGTTTAGAAGAAAAAAAAAAAAGATTCCAAGTCAAGCACTCAGTTTGAGCCGAAGTTTGGCGCCACCTGTGACCTTCTCACCCAAAACATACACATTCGAGGGAATGCGGCTTTAAACGACATTGACCAGTTTGCACAAACACGCATGTCTTCGAGATGTGTAGCTGTTTATTTTTATTTCTGTTACTTAATTTTCCCCATTGTTAAGCTAAAGACGATGAATCTGGAATCTTTTTCGTAATCCATCCTTAAAGCTCAAAAATAAGACTTGGTCTGGATGACTTGATGTGTGTGTGGCTGATTTTCTTTAAAGGGGTGGGGGGCATGCCTTTGCATTTTAGTTTACCTTCTTATATTTATGGCATGACATGTTGAAAAAAAATCTGAGGGGAGAGAACCAAACGGGATGATGGGTTGTGGTGCGAAATAACAGCAACCATGACAAACTAGATACTATTTACGGTATTTTGATATGAAATCAAATTTTAGTTGCGTAGTAATTACTTTAAAATCAAGTCAGAGCAATCGTTGTTACACTCAATACATGCAGTCTTTTTGTACCACAGTGATTTGGATTGAACGGTTTGCAGCTACATCACTTTGTCATGTTGAGGCGCCGTGACGGACTTTGGGAGTCAGGGGCGGGAACGGAGCGACTGTGGTTGTTCACATAAGTTGTTTTTGCCAGCAGCCACAGCTGCTACTTATTGAAGTCAAGCTAATCCAGCTCACCTGGTTAAAGCTCATTGATGGCGGTATTTACAAAAATTTGAAATAGCTAGCTTGGAAACCGACTCGTAGCTTCTCCCTCCTGAAGTGTCTGTCCATTTGCCTGGATTCACGCCACATAATTTATGCCGCTCTGTCATAAAGAGTTTCCACTGGAGCAGACTTAAAATCGTACAAAAAGTTTATATGCTTACCTGTTTTTTTTTCTTACGTGGTACGCTACACGATAGAGGGGCATTCACTCCATTGTCGCTAATGATTAGGCCTGTGTACCTTCTCCTCGATGCAATACTTGATTAAATTTTTACTATGTTTACTTACTTATAAAGTACATAAGTGTTAATCTTCTTACCTTGTAAAAATGTTCACTGCAAATCCCGGAATATGCCGATGGCTGCCTGTTCTCATGACCGACGGCCATGACATCTAGAAAGGTCACCAGAAGGCAAAATAAATAATAGTAACAATAATAAATTGCTTATTGGTTTAAACATGGTAAAACTAGTGTTTCTTTGCAGCTTTGGTAAAGAGCAAGAATCAACTGCAGTTTCTTGTAATCACACAAAAAAAAATAAAATTAATATTAAACATAATGGCGTCCTAACTTTCACTTGTAAAGGATCGATTGAGTCCAACACTTTTACAAATAAAATGAAGTTACAAATAAAATGAAGAACACCAAGATCAAAAAATAAAAACTCATTACGCCATAATTTTTCCGTTAAAGCACAATTTGTTCTTTAGAAAACGTAATTTAGACGCGCTCATAAAAAATAAATGATCAATATGAGCCAAACAATGTACTTGTTCTTGTGTATCCGCGAATTTGTCAGTGTGCACACGCTTTCCGCGCAGACGTGCAACAGTGTACGTAAGAGGTGAAGTAGGCAGAGATCTGGACAACGTCCCAATGGTCAGAGAGGGATGTAAGCAATTACCAATTCTCCAAACACTACTTTGTTCTGTTTAAACATATTACATGCCTCTTACGGTCACTCGAGGCCACTCCCTTTGCACCACACCCGATGAAACACACAGACACACACACACACAAACGCGCGTGCGGTGAGTGAATAAATGAGCGAGGATAAGCTCTGCATAGCAACGGCAAGCTGCCTGCAATTAACTAATCATCATCATTACACAAGTGAGAATTGCACATGTACATGCAGACACACTCCCCTTCAGTCCCAGATCCTCACTGAAAGTTAATTAAAACCAGTGGTGTTTTTCTTTAGCTTTCGCTTTATCTGCTCACACACACACACAAACACACACCAAATACAATTAATAATCACTCCAAATATAAACTAATTGATTGATTGACTCATTAATTGATGGATTGATTTCATTTTTTTTTTTTTTTTTTTTTTTTTTTTTAGTCTGCGTCAAAGCGATGTGAGCTGCACCATGTAGTCGTATAAAATTGAAAAGTTCCACTGTGCAAAATATCTGGCACAATACCAGATGCAAAAAATAAAAAAAAAGTGACAAGATGAACTAGGAAAGATGTCACAGATACAGTTTTCCATTCGGCTTAGAGAGTTTGTGGAGTGTATGAGTTTGTGTTGACGTCAGTGTAAGGTGTGCAAAGACAAAAATTACATTCAATGTTATATATGAAAAAATTAAATTAAATAAATTTAAGATAATTTGAAAAAATAGGACTCTGAGCTTTTTTTGTGATTTATATTTTAAATTGGTTCAATAATGTCATAAAATGGGTCCTTTGGTTTAAAATATGCTTAAAAATTGTATCAATCATCACAATAACCAGAATAAAAATTATTATTATTTACATTTTTACATATGTAAACCTCAGTTTTTGGGTTGTCTCTCAGAAAGTAACATCAACATAAAAACATAAATAAGTTGAGGCGACCCCTTCAAGTTCACTCGTAAACAGCTTCTCTGAATCTCTTCTAATATCGTTTGACAGAAACGCAGGTTGCAGCCGTGACCTCAAAACGTTGCCGTTGTTTCGTCACCAGAGGGACGACAAGACACAGCAGCTGGACTCTGGAATGGGAGAGTCGGGTTTGCTGATTGAAAGACTGGCTGCGTGTTTAGTGTGCTTGGCCAGAGCGGCGGCGGCAGGGAATGTGTGTGACGGCCGGCGAAGGCCGCCGTGCTTCAGTGCGCTGTTCTGCCTGAAGCTCTGTCAACCGATCTATCTGCAGAGAGAGAGAGGAAGAGAGGCTGATTAGCTTAAGAGAGCCTGAGGGCTTCATTGCTATATCACAACAAACAATTATCGTGTCTCAAGAGGAACGGGAACACAAGTTTATACAAACGGACAGAGCGGAGGCCCGATACGAGATTTTATGGGAAACGTGGCGAACGAAAGTGTGTCTCCGATTTCAATCAAATGTTTTCCTCGAAAACCAGGGCAAAATGTGTCTTTTATATTTTCAAGGAAACGTTTAAAAATTGTTTTACATCCTGATATTTTTAGAGTCACAAACTCCTTAAATATCAGAGTTTTATTTTAGTTATTACCTGCAATACAGCTTCCAACTCTGCTTAAATTACGCATTTAAGCCGGAAAAAGTAAAACTTACAAACGTGGGGGAAAAAAAAAAAAAAAAATTCTAGTTATAATATTAAAAGGAAGTAAAAAGAGACGCAGTGTGAAAAAGCAATAAATAAATAAAGAGGCGTTTATCAAATGATCAATATTTAAACAGGTAAACTTTATGTAATTTTCCTGAGCTGCATGTTTGAAACCAAAGTCATGAATTGGGACAAGATTGAGGCACCCTGGTTAGCAGACTGTGGTGCACACACAAAGAGCTGGTGTTGGGTTGCACTGCAGTGGCCCTTGCTCAATACTCACTATGTGCACACACACACATGCACACACGCATGCACACGCAATGCGTGAACTTCAGTAACCTTTTGCTCAGTCCCCAAGCAAAGGTTGAGTCCTGCACGCTATTTAAATCTCATTTGTGAGAGCCAGACCAGAACACCTCATTTATAAATTTATGTGGCTGATACAAACCGTCATGAATAATGTGTTAAGTAATACACACTAACGCTGAGCCAAAACAACAACGAGCTTATTACGTTTGAGAATTTAGTCCAACATCATCTTAAGATTATATATTTTAAACCAGTGAGTAAATATTAGAAAGTTTTCTGCTGAACACACCCAAG
This sequence comes from Poecilia mexicana, assembly GCF_051168715.1. Taxonomy (NCBI): domain Eukaryota; kingdom Metazoa; phylum Chordata; class Actinopteri; order Cyprinodontiformes; family Poeciliidae; genus Poecilia; species Poecilia mexicana. Next base: position 9,660,018 of record NW_028263384.1, read on the forward strand.
GAAGGCTTCATTGGCCTGTCCAGCAGGCGGCTAATTGCTAATTGCTAACCAAGCATATGAAAGCAGATACTTGCATTACAGCTAAATAATGTTACTAGAGTTGATGGTGAATAGAATAAGTTTGTCCAGGCATCAAGGCCTTCATTATCTGCTAGAGTATCGACAACGCAAATGGAGGAAGGGTTAGAAACACGGTTAATATTTGTTGCCAACGGTTTCCAGAGCTCTTGTCAAACTGATGATTAATGGCCCCTTTGCTTCAGTAATATTGCTTTAACATGATTTCTAATTGAGCAGCTTGAACTGCCAGTGACACAAAGGAAAAATTCTTGGAGAATATTTTGATGAAACGCAGAACATTGACACCTGCGCTGCATAAATGCAGCCAGAGAGCGGGTCGATGAAGCATGCTTACAATCAGACCTGCTCCATTCGGTCAACATATAAACGTTCTGGATGCTGAAGCTTTTAGGAAGTGCCACTGCTGGAGGACATAATGGCCTCTTCTCTCACTCTGCTGCATTGTCCCGCCTCTTTCCAATTTGCTATTAACTGCTGTTGTTTTCTCGTGTTTAACACCGTCTCTCTCCTAGACAAACTACTGGCTGAGCTTTCACTGTGACGAACTTTACTTAACACAGAAAGTACTCATGAATCACTGCTTTCTTGTTTTGTGTGTGTGTGCTCTGTATATTTACAGCCTGAGCCCGACTCAAACCCGACCTGAAATCTGTTCACACTGAGCCAGGTTCTGCTGGAGATTTCTTCCTGTTAGAGGAGAGTTTTCATCCCCACTGTCGTAACATGCATGCTGAGGATGAGGGAGATTTACAGAGCACAGAGTTAATGCTCCAAGTCAGTGACTCGATGTAATCCGCTGCGGGGGTTTCCATTGAATAGGAAACTTTGAAACCAACATAATAAATTGAGCTTAATGAAATTTATTGAACTTAATTTAAATTGAGTTTGATATATCAGTGTGAATGGATCTTTTTGACTTGAAATCTGTCTGTAAAATTCAATTTTACTGATTTTTTTTGTGTGTGTGAATTTGTGTGTGTAATCAAACCGATTTTAAACTGTATTGTAATTGAAATGTTGCTATGACAATGTGCAAGGATTTGTGTTTTGCTCATAATTTTCCATACACAGTACAAATTGCTGAATCTTTGCTTATTCATCAAACAATACGAACATAAAGGATGAAACAAAAAGCTTCTTTTCACTCATCACCAGTTATGATCCTGCAATTGATCCTGATAACAGAAACTAAGTCGTCTTGAGGAAACCTGAAATGATCACGATCAAAAGTTCACATAACCTGACAACGCAAAATATATGGTTAAGTTCTGCAAGAAAACTTAATTGAACTTCATGCAATAGGAAAAAATATGTAATGTGATCGATAAATCCTCTAAAAATAAAAAAAAAGTGACATCAGCAATCAGTAAGAGTTGAGGGAAGCTGTTGGAAACCAAACCAGGTAGGGAGAGCAACAAAAGCTTAACACAGATGCAAGGAAAATTGTTGGAGACGCATAAAATTCCCTCTGCTGAGATGTGATGAGTGCAGTGTTGCAGAGATAAGTCAACCAACCACTATTTGAGAGACACAGAGAGGGTTTTTTCTGTCACCCTTCCATTCAATCATTATCTGTTCCTACTTATTCTTGCAGAGTTGGTGTGCGGCTGCAGTGATTGGGCGAGAGGCCGGGTAAAACGTAGAACAGGTCGCCAGTCCATCACAGAGCGCTTTGTTTTATAGTGTACTATTTCTGAAACAATCAAAAATTAAGATTAATGTAAAAACATTAATAAGCAGATACAAACAAACATAAAATAGATCAAATCAATGTGGAATACGTCAACAACACGATGTACGACATCTGGACTTTGACTCCGGTCCTTTCCAGTTCTTAATTTCTGCCAGCTTTCGGCGGACTAACCGGGCTGTTTCAGGTCATCGCCGTGTTCAAGGGTCCGGGTCCGGCTTCAGTTTAAATCTTTCACAGATTCTCCCTCACATTTTCCTACAAGGCAGAATTAAAGGAGCTTGTGGCCACACATGCGATCGGTGCACCCGTTTTGATTTAACTAGCAGCCCAAACAGTGCTGTGAAACTCCTCCGAAAGCGATTCACAGGAACCGCTGCCAACGTTACTGAAACCGAGACAGTGTCTTTGTCGAGGTTTCAGCTGTGGTGAATTATCAGTGATAGGGTTTCAGGACTCGAACAGGCCTCATCTGATGTTAAATATTCTCCAGTGGAACCATATGCATGATTGAGTCCCAGCTGATTTTTAAATACCAGCCACAACATTTTTGTCACTTGTGATTTGTTTCAGCATTTCCCCACCCGAGTTTGATCGCGGACCAAACGTCCACGTCGGTCTCCTCTTGTTGTATTTCTGCATTTCGAGGGACGTTTTGATTGCGTGTGTTAATTTCTGGGTGTGTTTGCGATCACGGTGTATCTTGTTAAAGGTATTGGTTTGGGCTCGGCGGGAACTGCAGCAGGCGGTCCTAATTCAATTTAAAGCTGTGTGTTTTGACAGGAGTTAAGAGTTAGCTGGGCCGGCGTGGCGGCTCAGTGCTTTGCACTGAGGAGAGATCAAAACGCACAAATCCATTAATGTTCTGTCGTATATACAAGTTCATGCTTTCGGTGTCAAAATTTTGCAAGTTTCAGTTCAAAAATATTTGCACAGTGGCTTGGAAAAGTGTGTGCACCCCTGTTGTAGTTCCAGCTTTTATGTTGATAAATCCTTTCAAAACTTTTCAGATAGATAGATTGATAGACTGATTGATTTCATCACTAGTTGCAAAATTCCATGTGTCTGTGTTCGACCAAAACAAAAAAGACATTTTGGATTTTCAGATTTTCTCTATTATTCCATTGTGTCCAAGTTTCCTGAATACTAACCATAACGTGCTTCACCAAAGTTGTATTTTCAACATGTTATCTTTTTTTTTTCCCCCAGTTGTTTTGAACGGAATAAATAAAACTTCCTTCCCACAGGAAACAGGATTTAGTTTTTAGCCTCTTACTTTTCCTCTCTCTGATCAGCGTTACACTCATAACTCTGCTGTGGGATCAAATTGTGTTCAATTTGATACCGAGAAACAGATCCGTAATAACCATCCAAAATAACCGCCAAAGCTCAGATTATAAACCCCGGTGCTTCTCGTCCGCGAAAGGCGGCGGATGAAAACGTTCGCGAAAATATCTAGAAATTAATTTATTCAAATGAATCTGCCTCTCCGTCTCCCCTTTCTAATTCCGTATGCTTGGGGAGATTTGTGTTGCGCACACCCCCAGAGACAGAAAGCAATATGTCTGCGATTTGCATAGAGCTGATGGAGAAAATATATTCTGATTCTGAATGTTATCAGCCGCCCTCCAGGCGAGTGGGCGTGATGACGTGTGTGATGCGCCGCACCGATATTGACGGCGTGGGAACTTTGTCCGTGTTTTCATAGCGTGTTTGCGGTCAGTCGCATGTTCGTGCCAGGTGTCTGAGCCATGTTTCACCATTCGTGTCTCTGTATGAATTTACAGCCAACAAAGGGACTGTGAAATAGATGGAAAAGCGGGATGTGGCTGCGGTATCCCTGTAGGTAGGCAGGTCATGGAGTCTATCTGTTTCATGTCTTCCCTTCCTATCGTCTGGTTTCCTGTCATTGATCAGAACAGATCTCCTCCTCCTTCTTCTCCTCTCCCCTTCGCTGATGGACAGAGAGAAACCTGATCGTCAGGCAAGGAGTGGAGGCAGAGGGGGTGACAGCGAGGGAGGAAGGAGGAGAAAAGGGTAAAGGCATTGGTGCCGTCTGCAGGCTCCTCTGTCAACCACGCCGAGATCCCTGCAAAGAGCCACATCATAAGTGGAGTATCTTGTTCTGCTCTAATCTAATTTCTCCATTCCTGTCAGCTTTACAGTAAAATGAAAAGATCATCTAACTGGGTGTATGTGTGTGTGAGAGAGAGAGAGAGTAGGCAGGGATATCGTCAGTGAAGACAGACCAGGGAGTGTTATTCCGTGGAACAGATGTTGGAGGAGTGTCAGTCACTCATGTGAGGAGCCTGTTCGCCGTGGCACCCTCAGAGTCATAACACAACCTCCCGTCGTCCTCGGACACACAGATCGGCGCTCCCACACATCCACATGCTGAGATCTTGAGTGGCAGTTGTGCTCTCGCACTCGCCTGCAGAGGAGGGGGGTCATCACCTCGTCCATCTGTTCCTGATTGGCCCCCCGACGTGGAAGACAGTTGCCTTTGCTGAGCCCGGTCGCTTAAGCGCACAGACTCAAAGCAAAAGGGAAAGCGGATTCAGCAGGTGACCTGAGGCCGATCGGATTCTCAGAGCTATATCGCGTCGACGTTAGACATCAACGGGTTAACGAAAACGTCGCCGCGCATGCGGTGGAGTTTAGAAAGCTGCTGCAGAGCGGAGGAAAGAAAATGTTCTCACCCTTTCAAAAACTTCTCTACCTTCTCTATAAGGCAGAGATGAGATGTGTTGATGAGGTTCTTAAATGGAAACAAAAAGTTGGCGGTTAGCATGTATCCTGCCAATTAAATGAGGTTTCTATCTATTTGAAAAGAATCAATGAAAAATGGATGCTGTGTTTTATGCAAGGCGAGGTTGATTTGCTTAAACCCAGCATGAGTGAGTAGAGGTACAGACAAGTAGAAACTGCTGAGTTTCGCAAGCAAATACTCTTAGCATACACAGTTTGCTTTTCAGCTATTCCACATTACAACCAAAAACAAGATGCAATTTGGGGGATTTTGTGACAGACCAACTCATCTTTCATTTCTCCATTCTTTCATAGACATGAAGGACTAATGCTCCTTTGGCTGCTTCTCTAATCAACACGTCCTCACCCAGTTTGGCAGCCGCATCCTCCTCGGTTTGTTGCTGCGCCAAACTTTTTCCATGGTCCGATGACACCCTGAGCTTTACTAGACCTACAGAAGTTACATTGTTTTATAACCCAACTCTGCTCTGAACATCTTCAGACCCCATCCTGGTGTAAGTCTATCACTTACGCTCACCGATAAGATACATTGAGGTTTTTGGTTGTAATATGACAAAACACACACAAAAAAAGTATGTATAAGGTATGAACACTTTTGCAAGGCGCGATGTATCAACTAAAGTGAAAAAGAGATTTTTGGAGAGCTTTAGGCTTGTGCAATTTTCACAAGCCACTATGAGAAAACGTAAAAAAAAAAAAAAAAAAAGAATTTATATCATCACGGTATCTTTCTTCATTGTCATTCATGAGGCTTTGACCCGAGTACTTCAAAGATCTGTGGCTTCCCTTTCTGAGCGGGTGGCTGGAAAATGATAAAATACAAACAGAGCTCCATTTCATATTGCAGAAGTATCCTCAATGCTTAAACCCACCATGATTGATAGTGAGTAAAGCAACACCGTAACATGAGAATCGAGACATAAAGTTTAAAAAGATTTTGTTATAGCACACTTCCCGAGATTGGTTTCTGCAACTGAATGTTTTTTTTTCTTTTCTTTCATCACAGATATTTTAATTTTGTAAAAATCACTCGCATGCATCTTCTTTTTTTATATATATATATGTATTATGTATTCTCATCGTCCAGAGTTTTCTGTTACAACTCCAACTAGACTTCATGTCAATACTGCAATGCGATATGACCGCACGGTCTGGTCCCCAAACTGCCGCAGGCCGAGGCTCCCACCTCCGCTGTTAAGAGCCTCGCCAACAAATTACACACCTCCAGTTTGTGTACTACAGCAGTTTGGGTAAAGGAAGAGAGAGGAAGAGGGGAAAAAAGAAAAACTAGGAGGGAGAAAACATGTTGATGAGGCTAAATGAAGCATACCATTGCCTTGTTCCTGCGCTAAGCCTACAGCTGGCTGTTTTAGAGATAAGGACTCCGCCGCCCTGTCAGGGTGAAACGGTTGGCTGACTCTCACTGGGCTGCAATGACAAAACAAACTCAACCTGACAGGTGTTTGCTAAACTTGAAACTTTAAGTCTAAATTTCCTGCAAAGATGTAGCGCCTCAATAAACTGTCGCTGTAAATCCAGCCATTTTTCTTGTTTCACGGTGAAGATCATCTACTGATTTTTCTTTAGACCACTGAGTAAATTCACGGCAAATGTGCCGTACGGTACACGGAAAGAGAGAATGCAAATTATGAGCCCAGGATTTCCTTTTTCACCAGAATGTAAACACTGTAGAGTAAATGATCGCTGAAGGTTACTTGTGAGCACGTAAGTAACAAGGTGCACACACGCTAAGCCGTCAGCTACTGAAAAATAAAACATCAAAAGCGAAATATTTTTTATAGAAATGCAACAATCAGAAGTTTGTCCCTTTTTCTACCATCTCTGCTTTTTGTAAAGCTCTCACATGCTAGGACCAATTTTAACCAGATTCATTTTCTCCTAGATAGATATAGGAAGCTGATTATTTTCAGGGTCATTAGTGATGTATGAGAGAGAGCAGTCACTGTAAAACAGGGCTTTACTATTTTAAAAAGAAAGAAAAAATGAGTGCAGAGTTGACATGTTGACTGATTTTTTTTTTATTAGGGATTGGCTCGGCTAGCATTATTAAAACAGCTGTCTGAATGTGTATTCCCTGGACAATCGAGACCCTTAACCTTTTTAAACAAAGGTTGAAAAATCACAACCAGGAGCTCTGATGTTCTCTCCTCAGTCTTCCTGTTTGCTGAAAGTCTCGCGCTCTCTCATTTTCTCGCAGCCTAAATGATTTGGAGACATATCTCAACAAATCATTTTACTTTCACTTAGCTCCATTCAAGCATGGAATAGGTACTTGTGTATTATTTGACTTCAATTTAAAAAAACAAACCCAGCTCAGTCTTCTTTGCTCTGTTACAACTTCCTCACTGAAGAGGTATGTTAATTTTTAGAGCTGGTTGCACTTGGGTGTCATGCTCTGTAGTCAGGAAACCAGCAGATCTATAGAGCCAGCTGGACGCCGGTTCACGTCTCTCCATCAAAAATGGATGTACGATCGCAGACCCTAAATCTGATCGTTAAAAAAAATTATATTTAAGGTGCATTATCGGAGCTACTTAGCAGTTTAAGCAAAGGCAATACTCAAAAGTGAAGTGATGGGTGTTTATGAGCCAGAATAAACAATAATAATGATTAAAAAAAAACAAAAAAACACACATTCCCAGAGTATGCCTGCACGTTTGCCTCAGGCTTCTCATGCTCCTTAGCAGTTTATTCCCTGTCTGCAGATATAAAAGAGGCCAAAATGAATTTATTCCCAAGTCACCAAAGCAGTTTTTAATAAGAAGCAAATTTCCAGTTATTGCCAGCAGCGTCCCCAGCACCTCAGAGACCAGCAATTATCCCCTGATGGCATTACGCTGTCTCGCTAACAGTTATTAGCATTAAAGACTCCACTACGATATTATGCAAAGCTGATATTTATCAATATTAAAATAAGTAAATCTATTTAATATACAGACTTTAGAGCGGTTGTGTTTTAATACACAAATTATCAAGCTGTACCGGCGTTAAATATGTAGCTGTCCTCATATATCCTCTGCATTTATTGTCAAAAACAATCAGATTTGCTTCAGATTAAACCGCTAACCCACTGCCTTTGTATTAACTGCTGTTCTAACCGGATTACGGAGTGGCGAGCCACCTACGCCGTACTGCTGCAACAGGAGGAATTTAACTGTGTAAATAAATGATTTAATGTGTTAAAATCTTTCCCTGAACTCACACTAAGAAACTTTACACAAAATAGGGCTGGGCAAAGGAAATTCGATGATTTAATTTTCCATGCCCAGAGAGGAAAAAATACAGCAGCTGTCGCAGTTGTAGGAGTTAATAAATGTCACAGGGAGAAATTGGAAGTTTATGCCCATGACCTGGTCCACACACCCAGGGTTAAGCTGCTGTACAGCTACGGGGAGCACACTGCGCTCACTGTACTCTGGGCTTGTATGCGTAGAGCGCGGAAACAATGCAGACTCTGAGAAAGCTGCAGACTGTGGAACAAACTTCTTCCTAATTATTTCCCCGCAAAGTGCGTGTTTTTCTGCGTATTTGTTTTAAAAGGGGGATGATTAGTTTGTGGGAACGATTTATAAATTTCTCCAATCTGAAATTTGGTGCTTCAGTTTAAAGGGACAGCACAGAGGACTGAAAGGGTATAAACTGCTTATAATTTAGCTGCAGTTTGCAACTGCGGGTTATAAGAGAGTAATATATGGCTCACAGGAGTTAGGTCTCTACGGTAAGCTGTCTTCATTTAGTATTTATACATATTAGTTGGCTTTTGGAGGCCGAACCTAAAGTATAATCCAAAAATAGCCAAGATCAAAGTGGACTTCTATTCTCTTAAAACATCTTGAAAGACAAAAACACTGTGAATGGTTTATGCATGTTGGAAAATTATCCACAAATAAACCTGAAATTCCAAGTACAAAACATGTTCACGTACATCTCAGTAAATTGAAATGTGTTAAAAAAGCTTTTTTTTTTTTTAAAAAAAAAAAAAAGCATGTACTAAACATACTTTATATTGAGTTGACATTTCTGTTGGTCTGATGTCATTTTCTGATCTCAAATGTCATGTTTTCATTAGTGTTATGTGGAAAATCATTAGAATGAACAGAAATGAAGGCTTGAAAACACCACGATGTGGTTAATTAGCTGTTTCACTGACTAAATTAAGAATATTAAAGTTTTTCATAAAGAGGACGCAAAACTTAGAAGATCTAACTGATCCTACTTAGCTGCATATTTCTTTAAATACATTGTTATTTCTAATGACAATGTATTGTTTTTACTGTGAATTTAATTTTACATTGCTATATTTTATGTTGCGTGAAAATGTATGCCTCCATTTGCATGTTACCTTGCTGCTGGTACACCTAACCTTCTCTATTGAGGTAACAAAGAAAATCCCAATGTTCTCTTCTGTTCTAAATAGAGACATTAATATTTTCCCTCAATGCGTGCGATTCATCTTCTGCATAGGACTAAAGCAGTCTGAGTGTGTGTATGCTAAAGCTACTTCCCTTCCTCTCCTCCTATAAGTGGTGGAAACTCTGCAGTTTCCAATCTAATAAATACAGACTGCAATAAATCACTAATTATTTACAGAAGATCTCTTTAAACAGCTCTGGAGGGTGCATCAGTCAGACCTTCAGGTCCCCATTCTTCATACTAATCCAGCGCTAATGCATTAAACAGGGGGGCTTGTTTTTATTAGCCGGGGTCCCACTGTTTGGATAATCTCTCGATGTACCGAAGCCCCTTGTTGACGGCCGTCCCCTTCGAGCCCCGGCCCCTACAGGTGTCCAAACACCAGCTAATGGATCCAGTGCGATCTTCGGGCGGACAGACGTTTTGTCAGTTGAGCATCAGTCATTGCTGAGCAGCATATAAACCGAACTCTGTGGCAAATTCGTGCTAAACATACATCTGGCTGGGCTTTGCAGACAAACCCAGAAGGGCACCGTATTAAGGAAATCATAAAAAGCCAAAATAATCTGCCAAACAGGGAATTTAGATGCTTGAGGGAAGTTTATCCTCAACGCCAGCTGTCTGGCAATCAACGCGTGTCAAACACAATAGACTTCACTCATGGCATATGCATAAGCACCACGCGCTGTGGTCTTCCTGCGCTGTCCAAAGCTCAGACACCGCTAACGTCAGTACAGAAAAATACAACAGACGATGACGGCAATCACAGAGACTCCCATCATTTTTGAAAGCATTAATAGAAAATATACTTCTGCAGGTTTTCATTCACACAGTATCCACACTATAAACGCCGACGTAAATGTCTTTGAAAGCTTGGCGGAAAAAGTTGCACATTTTAATCACATTTCACAGCTTATAAACTCATTTCTGACCATAAAATTCACCCGCTTCCCTCTAATTTGTCAAGCGAGCTTTTATTCTGTAGTAAAATCGAATCAGTAGCCTGGGGAAAAGCTACAAAAAAATTTAACTCCAGCGCCTCCAGATCAACGTGCTAGATCAGCAACGGAAATTAAAAGAGGCATTCCTGTGATTGTCTGCCGTTCCAGCTCATCAGAACGGTTGCCGGGTTCACACCGAGCGGGCCTTGGCAGGTGTCGACGGTCCGGGCCTTAATGCAGGCGGCCATAAACACAGCGAGCTGCCTCTAATCCTGAGAGGTTCCCTTGTGTACCTCCCGTTGCACAAACTGTTTTGATGAATCTCCTGACCTCTGACCCCCTGATGACGGATGGCACTTCGAGGGGAAACGTAATCAGACGGCAGCAGAGAGCCTTGCCATCCTTTTGGAGGAATGAAGTGGACCTTTGCTTTTTTATTTTTTTCTTTGTCGTCACAATGCCGAAACGTAGCGTGTGATTGTGAAAAGGAAGAAAATAAGTTTTTACACACATGAATCTGGAGAGTGGGGTGAACAAAAGTTTTCCTTCCCCTTTCTTCTGATATCCCCAAATAAAATCATCGCCTGACAATGGATTATACTAATATAGCATACTTCCAGCCATGCAGACCACTCAAAGTGCATGACAGCATACTGAGCCACATTTACACAACAATTATCCAGATCAGGAGGCAACTTGTGCCCAGGGGCTTTAAACCTACAACCTTACGATTGCAAGATAACGTCTCAACCCACAGAGCCACAACCACCCCGCAAGTATGACACAATAAACAAAACTACAATTACTTGGCCAAATGCCTGAACACACCATACCCAAGGTGACGCTTTTCCTTGGCTTAGACTTTGTAAGCTGAATTGAAAGATGTATGCAGCTAAATAAAAATTAATCATGGAAGAAAACCTGTTACAGGTGGCAATAAAAGAACTTCAGACTGGGATGGTGGTCGACTTCCAACAAGACGACGCTTAAAGCATAACGTTTGGGTGTTTTCACACCCGGTGGTCTGATTCAGTTCCCCGAATCGATCGGGGATCAAAACTGCAACATTTGCTGCATTTTCAGCTGGTGCCGTTTACTTTCCCGCTGCGCCTGCGCTTAACAATCCAAGCTAGTTGAAAAACCTGTTCACCTCCTCGCCTGTGGTGGCGCTACAACAGAAACTACTGAAGGAAAAGAAACGAAAACAAATGAAGAAGACCAGCACATTTGTTGTGGTTCTATTGTCCCAGAATGCACTGCGCTATAGTTGCGCATTCACACGTCCCCAAACGAACCAGACTTTGTAGACAAACAAACTAGAGTTTGATTGAAGCGGACAACTTAGAATGGCCCACGAGTTCGTCACGTTTGTCAAACGTTGAGAATCTAGTTGAGGATCTGTGATGTGACGTGGCAGCAAAGCAGCAGCGGCGGCGGCACAGTGGTTCCAGCATCTGTTTGCTTCCACACACCTGACTCAAATGGCTTCTGAAGCACTTGATGGCTTGAATCAGGTGTGCTGGAGCAGAGGCTCATCTAAACCACGCAGAGCAGAGCTACCTGAGGACCAGAGTTGATGTAAAAGACTGAAATGTCCCTCTGTTTACTTCAACAACACAAAAACCTCCTGTGAGTATATTTGTGTTTAATTTAAGCTTAGCATTAAAGTTAGCTCAATGAACCGTCCATTGTGCTTCGACTTGTTTTGGAAAAGAAGTAACTTTTACAACACTAATATTAGATAATGGAGGGGGGAAGAAAAACACAGAGTCGAGGTGTTTTCCCAGACTTGGAAGGTCATCTGGACAAACATTCGCTGAAACTACTTTAAACACACACAGGTCCCGTCTTCTCGCACAGAGCACTTTTTGTAAGAGCGCCGCGTTTGTGAACCTGACAGTGGAAAATCTGAGCCTCCGTTTGGTCTTGGCGTTTTGATTTGTTTGACAGCGGAGAAAATTATAGGAGCAGGGGGGGGGGGGAGCGTGTGGGGTGGGGGGTAGAAATATGAAAATATAACCGGTAATACTTCCAAAGCACTGATATTTTCCTCAGGATTCCCAGCGAGTCCTTGCCTGCTTGTGTTTGTTGTTTGGGTTTACATGCACTTTTGCGCGTGTGCGTACACGTGCGTACCTCAGCATGCTGCAGCGGTGAATCATCTCTACTGATGAAATGCTGCGGTAATTGTTTGTCTACATATTGCAGGTTAGTTTCCATATCTCGGGGTTTTTTCTGTGGTCTCCCTCACACTGCTCTGATTTGACTCTATAATTTTCATTTCATTCATTTATTTATTTATCCAACGTGCTTTATTGCTTTGATTCTCTAAGCCCGGGGTTATTTGGATTTAATGGGCGTCTCATACGTCTCCTTTCTTAGAATCAGTAACTAAACTTCTCAGAGTAAACTTTCTCATTGGAGATGATGGTTGAGTTGAGGAGAGCAAACACTGAGCGCTCTCTGATTATTCATAAATCTGGCGTGTTCGCATGACCTAGGGATCCAGTCTGGAGCAAATTACGCCACAAAGAGTCCAGTCTGTACGTTTGGCTGTTTCTGCGCGTCCTGCTTTCAGATGAGCTTCTGTTACTGGATGCACGGAGGGACACCACTGTGCCTTTTGTTAAAGTATTCACACCCCCTTAAATCTCAGACAAACCAACGCAAAGTCCAGAGTCAAGATTTTACATTTTTATTAACAAATAAAAATTAAGTCTTATACGTCGAGTATTTCGTGGCTTCTAACAGGATTTTATTTTTTTCCTCCAGGGTCGCTCATTTACTGTTTGGAGTAAAAACACCTCCTCAGCATAATACCACTGCCACCATGTTTGAATACCGGCGTGGTCTGCACAGGGTGACGTTGGTCTATCGTATAAAAGCCTAATAAAAAGATACTTTGAATTGTGGTTTCAGTGAGACGTGAAAAAAATAATAAATTCTGGCAATATAAATAATTCAGCATCACTGTTAACTTTCACCTCTTTTTACCATTAGCTTAACCAAACCTGGCCTGGTAATATTTGATGCTAAAATTAATTCCTCTTTCGCTACGACTTAGTGGATCAGTGGTTGTTGTTGTTGGTGAAACGATTATTGTCGTTCCGTGTTTAAGACTAACAGCTCCTTATTTACTCTACGTGTCAATCTACCACAGCTCTTTATGTGGCCCTCTGGACTCTAGATGTCCTCCTAAACGGAGCCTTCGAGATGACAATTGGGTGCTTAAATATTATTTCATCAATCACGTCAAAGCGGATTACATCTACCAAATGAAATCAATGTGAAAAGATGTTCAATGTTAATTCATTTTAAGAAGTGCTCATCGTATGCAGAGACGGCTCTTTATTCATGTTTGAAGTTTAATGGGTTTTATCAATACATTCGGCCACAACGGGCCCTTCGAGAACATAATGATCTTGATATGAAAATGAATTTGACACCCCCTGCTCTGTGTGCGTTTGTTGCATTTGCTGCGCAGATAACAACTCGGCTCCCCGGAGAGTGTCGAGATGCAACCAGCTCCATAGAACCAGGGAAGACGGTCTAATGGACTCCCAGCACCACGGCTAAAATGAAGACTTCTCTGAGGTTTTGACTGAACCTTCTCCGATGCGCAAAGAATAAGCTTCGTTCTTTCAAATCATTTATTCTTGGAAAAAATATTCAGTGGGAAAAAAAAAAGTGAGGATAAGAATAACGAATAACTCCTGTCTTGCTATGGAAACCTGGTTGTGTTACTTTTACAGTATGGCTCCTGAACTTAGTCGCTTTTATTGGATGGGGCAGGATAAGCTAATGTATCACGACGAGTCTCGGAGATTAAATCGTGTTACGACATTTCAGCTGAAAATGCTGACTGCTGGCCGTCACCAAGGTGCCAGAAATGGACCTAAATCATCCAGAAGCTAAATAACAGATAGAAAATACTGTTACTATTGTGCCATGTGGGCAAAAACAAAAACCTGTTAGGGAAGTGAAGAAAGCCGGTAAGAGGAAAAGAGAAGGACAGATACAGGGGCAGAAAAATGAGGTGAGTCAGTGGGTGTTACACCCAGGAGGTGTGAAAGAAATGCAGGAAACATCTAGAAGGATCAAAGGATAGAAGATGGACCAGGAGAAAACAAAAAATGGAGAAGCAGGAAGAAAGTGAGCGAGCGAGTGTGAGTTTAAGGAGAATCGATGCGAGCGCCTCTCCGCTGGGACAGAGCTAACAGCAGAGCAGACCCTGGATCTCAGGTGTCCAGTCGATGGCTGATGCATTAGACTGCTGATACGCGCCGCTTTGGGTTCAAACACACATTTTCTTAATACAACATGAACCCATTTCCCCCCCTCATTAATCATGTAATCTGATTAGGGTTGGAGGTCTGGGCTGCACAGCTCCGCTCGCCGCCTTTCATTTTCTCCTCCGTCGCCGAGCAGACCAACGTGTGCATTAGCACAGGAATATTAGCTGAAATTAATGTAGCCCTTGATGGCTGAGGCACGCATATGGTAAAGCTGGAGCTTAGACGAGCCTTCATATTTGCGGTGTGCTTACAGTGAACTCCTCATCTTGATATTTACTAACCATGTTGGTCGGCTCGCATTATTTACTGAATTGAAAGCAGTCGTGACTTTTATTTCTCTAACTTTTGCTCTCACAGTCACGTCTGGGCTTCAGCATTTCAGTACAGGATCAGTGGGATCGGAGAGAAGTTTAACTGCGCTGACAGGCATGTGAAAAAATGTCAGTTTTATTTAGGGTCCATGAAATGCAACATCAGTTCAGACAGAAGCTGAACTGACTAAATAACATTAAATTATTCCAATCGTGTAACTCCGATTTGCATATTTGTCAATTCATCACGAGTTTAAATGTGGTTTTATCTTTCTAAATTAGTTGAAAATATTTACAACTTTTTTTTTTTTTTATAAATATTGAGTGAATTTAAACGTTACCTCCTTGATTTGCCCAACAAGAAGAAGGAGGAAAAGTTCTGAGTGACACGGTGTGTCAGAAATCAAGCCCCCTGTTGCTCCATGCATTGGCTTAGTTTGCTTATTTATTGGACCGGCTCTGTTAATGCTCAATTAAGCATGTTATTGATCAGAGGCCTACCAGCCTTTTTGTTGAAGAGAAGAAAAAAAAAAGTGAGATTTTAGAAGCCTCCAAGCATTTTCAGTGCTTATTTCTTCAAACTGTTTTTCTTGGTAATTTATAAAACATTGGGCCTTTTTAAATTTACTTTTTTTTGCAATTATTTGTTAATATTTTTTTCTCTTTGTGTCCTTTGAATCACTTTGGATTTGGTGGGATTTTATTTGCACAAAAAAATAACAAAAAAGATATTTAGGAGCTGATAATGGACATGGATTATTACAAAGAAAAACAATAACATGTCAGACGTCCTGTATGTCATTCGCATTAATGGCAAATATGTAGATGCATATCAATAAAAATACATTAAAACATGCCGCTCAAGTTTGTGAGCATGCGCAGTTAGCAATCGGCCGCTGTTCCCTTCTGCTCTGCGTTAAAACAAGTGTGTATTATTTTACGCATGTTGTTTAATATTTTTCAATCAAATATGATTGTTGCATTGAAGGTGTATTGCCAACTTATCGCAGTGAAACATTTCAGTAATATTTCGATGAAATTATGTCAGAATCAGCCGTTCTGACTTTTTTTTTTTGTAATTTGTCTGCTTCAAACAGACCAGAGCCTGTGTTCCTCTGATTGTCCGCTTCAGCTGAAGTGGCGAGAGCACTCATCCGCACCAAGCATGCAAACTCTGTGAACCAAGATAACAAAGCGAACCAAAGGGAGGAAGTGACGTATGGCGTGCCACGCTCACTCTCTTTTCCATATTCTCTCCGGGAAAAGAGCGAATGCCTCGAACGATTCAGCCTCTAGGGACAGCGCCTTAATTGTGCAGCTGATGTAAGCACACGATGGCAGGTGATTTGGTCTGTTTTGAGAAGTGCAGCGTCAAAATCAGTCGAGCCAAAGTGACACTGTTCACTGTCCCCCGAGAATCAAAGCTCGTCTTACACCTTTAAACTGATGACACCTACATATTAATATCCTCATCTTTACACAAAGCACTATTTAGCCGTGTTGTCAATCGCAGTAGAAACACACACACACATTAAATGACATGAAACATTTGACTTACCAAGATATAAAAAAGTCAAAGTCTGTCACAAGTTTAATCTTTATGTGAAGCCCAAGCTTCACATAATTCACCAGCAGTCAGCTTCCTGTCTGGTTATGGACAGTGCTGAGTTACGTCTTTATGGCTTTGCATAAATATAGGGTTTCCATAGCGCATTAAAGTAATTAATTTATTGAAAGGTGTCCAAAATTAAACAAGTAAAGATAAGTTGAGGTTCTTTAGGGAGCAGTGTCACCCCTGACAAGCCCAGCTGCATCACTGCACATTTCCAGCTTGCACCCATTTTCATCCCAGTTCAAAATGGGTGCAAAATAAAAACTGGACATTTATTTACCTTAAATAACCCCCAAAAAAACAGGATGCAGTGCAGTTTCTGACTTTTTGCAAACTTCACATATTAAATCTAAACAGTGTTCAGCTGGAAGATGTTTCTAAAAGATCATATCTTAAGCAAAATCTTAGAAAAATAAATTTTTCATCTGTTATTTAGTGGGGAAAAAAATTATTTTTATCTCAAAATTTGTCATTTGCAACAGTTCTCATGAGTTTCCTCAACACTTCCAGTTTCTGAGCTTCTAGCAAAAAGAATAATATCTCCATCTCATGCATGAGTGTGTGTGTGTGTGTGTGTGTGTGTGTGCGCTGAAAGACCAGGAGGGTTGCATCATATCGGGTCAAGCAGGGTCTACACAGTCATTGATACCCCCGCTGTGTCTGTCACTCAGCGCACACACAGATTATCTCTGATAATATTATACAAATATACTTACACAATACTTGTTCTCTTACTTGTATGCTTGTGTTCATTGTCAACACAGTTAGAGAAATATTTGTCAGTAACTACATCAGAAAATCAAACAGAGGAATGTTTTTGATTATTCTCATAAATCTGATCATACAGCATGAAGTTGTTGGCTGTTTTTAGATGTTTTTTTTTTAACTTCACATCTTCATATAAATATACGTATTTCATGTTGGAGGAGACGTATTGGGGCTCTCCTGCAGCACCACTGGTGGGAGAGTTAAGGGCAACGCAGCTTAATCCCAGTAGACCATGTAATACTGACTGAATACGGTACGTTGTTTACCTGCACACGCATGGGTTTGTGTCGTCAAATGTGAAATGTGTCGATAGTGAGAACAAAAACTCATTCATAGTTCGGATGTAGTTTATTTGGTTGTTTATTTTCTCCGTTTTCTGACGCAACAGGAGCGTCCCAGTCCACCAACGATTCGTCCATTTCCACTCACAGTGAGACAACGATCGCTTAGAAAAATATCTTTTGTCGTCGCTGTCAGCCAGCTAACAAATGTCGCATTCGTTTTTGCACTGACACGCGGAGTTGTACGCGGCACGGCGTACATGCTTTGAAATGCCCAAGTGTTTTGCCAAATGAGCCCTGCTGGTCTCCAGATCAATAAACTGTTAAGTGGCTCATCGAAAATAATGACGTGGTGTTAAGCTGACCCGTCCACAAGCACTTCCACTGAAGAGCTGCCATCTTGTTAACATGGATTTTACTCATCACCTGCTTCAGACGGAGATAAGGTTGTCACCCCAGCATCTACAACCACAAAGAGGGACAGAAGCAGTAACAATCACGCTCAAAGAAAGACGCAGATGTGAATGGCTCGGTGAGAAGCAGCCCGTAACTCTGGTGTGATTTTTACATTGGAAACAAATCCTCAGACCGACTTGCCAGGTTCCTTTAAGGGTGCATGGCATAATTTAAGAGAATAAAGTATGAACAGGAATCCCCCATTAACTGGATTGGACATCCTCAGTCACCTTAACCACAGCCAACTCCATCCTTCCACATCTTCCACCCACAACTCCAGCAACACTCACACACTGGCACACACAGCCGAACTTTGAGGGCGAGCTAGCGAATTCCTGAGGGCTATCGGGTTTCTTGTTGCCTTAGCGACCAAGCATGGAGGCAGATCCATTAATCATTGAGAACGGTTCGCTCCATAGTGGAGGTCAGACTGATTGCTGTGGATAGGGTGTCATCCCAAAATGTACACGCAGACACACACAGCATTCACAGAAAACAAAGATTTGAATGAGAAATGATGCTTCTTGCTCTCCAGTCACTAGATTAAAAATAGAGTATCCGCTCACCCAACCCAAACATGTTCATAAAACATGCACTGAACATTATAACAAGGAGCATGTGCGGCATTGGAACCCAAGAACATGTCGGCGGTACGTGTTTCTGTTTTCTGCTTCTTCTCGGCGTGATGGACTCGACTCTGAAACGCACGCGCACACCGAACAATCAACCCCCCACCACCCCCCTCCTCCAGTGCCGTCTGGGCGTCAGGACGACCACGGCGGTGTCATGTGACGTGGCCGTGTGGAGCCGAGTGGATTAAGAGATTGGAGCGCCGCATTTATTTTTCAGGGACTCGGCTGAAACTCTAGAGCTGCACAGGTGTCTAGGAAAACTGAGAGAGCAGAAAAGAAAAAGACGGGGAGGCAGAGGTTAGGGGAGAAAATGACAGGCAAAAACTGGGAAAAGAAAAAAAACACACACAAAAAAAAACAACTGCGAACGTGTTTATGGCAAAGAGATGCGTTTTCTCTTTTTGGAAGTTATATTCAAGTCACATCTGTCTTTGTGGTTTTACATTTCCTCCCTTATTGTTGCTCTCTAAAATGTTTTCATTCACTTTTTTAAGAAGTGAAAAACAACTGAAAGAGAGGGATTTATGATAATACAATTCTTCTTAGTTCTGTTTTGAGCTTCTTTCAGAATGAGCTGCTTTAGAACCTCTTGTCACTTCATATCCAAATAAGATGCTGCTGGTCACCCCAACCCCCACCACCACAACTCTCAATTTATAAATGTGAAAATGTTTGCAGAGATGCACTATTGTACCTTGCTACACCTTTGACCCCCTGCTCCACAACCATCAAAAATGCAGCAAGTCAACAACAAAGCACTTGTCTTTTCCAGTAGCCATTGTACAGCACATACAGTGGTAAAAGCAGCTGACCAAATGTGCTGCAGCTCCTATTTCATTTTGAAAGCATGCAGAAATGCATTGTAGACTATCTGCATTCTTTTAGTGATCTAACAGGTCCAGTGTTGAGGTAAAAATCCAGGCACTTTTCGGTCTTCACGGTGATGCTGGTGATGAAATGAGACTCCTGCGGTTTCCGGTCACTGTTCCCAGTTCTGAGCTCTGTGTTCAGACAGTCACAGCTGAAATACTTGTGAATAATTCAAAGTCATTTACAGGTGCTGGTCATAAAATTAGAATACCATGAAAAAGTAGATTTATTTCAGTAATTCCATTTAAAAAGTGAAACTTGTATATTATATTCATACATTACATACAAACTCATATATTTCAAATGTTTATGTCGTTTAATTTTGATGATTACAAATGACAACAAATGAAAATCTCAAATTCATCATATCAGAAAATTAGAATATTACTGAAGACCAATAAAAACAAAGGATTTATAGAAATGTTGGCCAACTGAAAAGTATGAACATGAAAAGTATGAGCATGTACAGCACTCAGTATTTAGTTGGGGCTCCTTTGGCCTGTATTACTGCAGCAATGCGGCGTGGCATGGAGTCGATCAGTCTGTGGCACTGCTCAGGGGTTATGATAGCCCAGGTTGCTCTAATAGTGGCTTTTAGCTCTTCTGAATTGTTGGGTCTGGTGTATTGCATCTTCTTCTTCACAATACCCCATAGATTTTCTATGGGGTTAAGGTCAGGAGAGTTTGCTGGCCAATTAAGAACAGGGATACCATGGTCCTTCAACCAGGTACTGGTAGCTTTGGCACTGTGTGCAGGTGCCAAGTCCTGTTGGAAAATGAAATCTGCATCTCCAAAAAGTTGGTCAGCAGCAGGAAGCATGAAGTGCTCTAAAACTTCCTGGTACGTGGCTGCGTTGACCCTGGACCTCAGAAAACACAATGGACCAACACCAGCAGATGACATGGCACCCCAAACCATCACTGACTGTGGAAACTTTACACTGGACTTCAAGCAACGTGGATGAAGTGCCTCTCTTCTTTTCCTCCAGACTCTGGGACCTTGATTTCCAAAGGAAATGCAAAATTTACTTTCATCAGAGAACATGACTTTGGACCACTCACCAGCAGTCCAGACCTGTTTCTCTTTAGCCCAGGCAAG
Organism: Poecilia mexicana; assembly: GCF_051168715.1. Classification (NCBI taxonomy): domain Eukaryota; kingdom Metazoa; phylum Chordata; class Actinopteri; order Cyprinodontiformes; family Poeciliidae; genus Poecilia; species Poecilia mexicana. The sequence continues at coordinate 9,680,257 of NW_028263384.1, forward strand.
ACGCTTCTGACGCTGTCTGTGGTTCAAGAGTGGCTTGACACAAGGAATGCGACAGCAGAAACCCATGTCTTTCATAAGTCTGTGTGTGGTGGTTCTTGAAGCACTCACTCCAGCTGCAGTCCACTCTTTGTGAATCTCCCCCACATTTTTGAATGGGTTTTGTTTCACAATCCTCTCCAGGGTGCGGTTATCTCTCTTGCTTGTACACTTTTTTCGACCACATCTTTTCCTTCCCTTCGCCTCTCTATTAATGTGCTTGGACACAGAGCTCTGTGAACAGCCAGCCTCTTTAGCGATGACCTTTTGTGTCTTGCCCTCCTTGTGCAAGGTGTCGATGGTCGTCTTTTGGACAACTGTCAAGTCAGCAGTCTTCCCCATGATTGTGTAGCCTATAGAACTAGACTGAAAGACCATTTAAAGGCCTTTGCAGGTGGTTTGAGTTAATTAGCTGATTAGAGTGTGGTACCAGGTGCCATCAATTTTGAACCTTTTGACAATATTCTAATTTTCTGATATGATGAATTTGAGATTTTCATTTGTTGTCATTTGTAATAATCAAAATTAAACGACATAAACATTTGAAATATATGAGTTTGTATGTAATGTATGAATATAATATACAAGTTTCACTTTTTAAATGGAATTACTGAAATAAATCTACTTTTTCATGGTATTCTAATTTTATGACCAGCACCTGTAAATCAGAAACCTTTCCTTAAGTTTTGCCCGCAAACCATTGCCAGGAACTGCAATGATGTAAGATACAAGTCAAATTATCAACAAGTCATTAAAAAAAACTGAGAAAACATGCTAGGATTGACCAATACCTTAACCGACTGCTACACAGCAGAACTGTGGATTTATTGAAGATTGACTTTATGAATTTCTCACCTTTTTTAGCTCATCGTTCTTCTGCTTTGCATGATTCTTCGTTTTGTAAGCCAGATGTTGCTGCTAGCAGGTTTTTGACTGTGTTTGGTCAAAACATGTCCGCCGTCTCTCATTTGCAACATTTCCTCTTGTACTGCTGTACACATCAACACCAGCAGCTTAGCAAAAGAGAAAAAAGTGCCCCTTTTATTTAACAATCAGTAGCATCTTGATGTGAGAGCCATAAATGAAGAAGTGTAACAAACCAGGTTCTCTGCAGCATTCAGCTCATATTTCTGACTTAGCAATAGAAAACGAACAAATGGAAAAAGAGCAAATCTTCCTTGAACATGAATAATAAACATTTTTCCCACACTCAGTCTTTGACAAATTACTATGTTTGCCTTATGAATTTTGCATGTGGATTTGGTCTATACATCAGCCAAAACGACACCCAATCTTTTAGGCGTTCGGCCTCTGCTGGTGCTTTTAAAGTGTTATAAATGTAGTTTGTGAGTACATTTAAAAAAGGAAGTTTCTATTTAAATGTGTTACCAACATTTATGCAGCGAGATTCAATGATTCACATGGATCGGCGAAGGAAAACTTTCCAAAAGTTAGCAAAAAAACCCAACTTACTGGCTGTTCCTTCACCTACATAATGATATACTGCTAAAACAACAGGCAGTGGTCGGCCACAGATGGCCAAAGATGACCAGTATGTGACCGTACACTACGCAGACCTCATGCTATTTTATTCAGCCACTCACATGCATGTCTATCTCTAATGCGGTTTGTCCAGCCAGATTTATAGAGTCCTGGGAAACTCGATGTAGACGACCACAAATCAGCGTGACTATGAAACGGAGAGCAACGTGAACATTTCCACACGCACGTTCGGGAGCACACACCCAATCTGAGTACGCTTGTGTCGCAGAGGCACAGCGCTTCATGCAAACACACATAAAGCCGCGAGAGACACGCGCGCATGCACGCATGAAATATAGGTACAGCCACCGCGCCACTGAACTGACTCCCAAAGGTGCCCACTAAATTTACTGGCTCCTCCAGCTACTTCAAAAGACCTCCATAACTTAAGAGTCCAGACGATTTTATTGTTTCATGGAAGAAAGGAGGGTGGAAGAAAAAGCAAAGGAGTGAAAGGATAAAAGATAGATGCAGTGGGGAAACAAAAAAAATAAATAAATTAAATCGCTCTTTGTCTCGGATAATTAAAACTCCCCTGGCTGTCGAGCTCAAGATTACTAATACAAATGTATGCACACAAAAAAATATAGTTTTTATTTACTTTAGTTTATTTTCCAAAAGACGCAAATGTATACTTTGTTAAATTTAGCATGGTTTGGTCTTACTTGACTGGTTTCGTACTCGGTTTTAAAAGTCTACAAAAAAACTGAGTGAGTTTCAAGACTTTATTAGGTATTACGTTCTAAAATTACAAAATGAAGATGAAAAATGACATTTCACTGTGATTTATTGAGTATTTAGACAAAGTTCTTTATCTTTCATGTCCTTTCACTTCACAGCTCAAAGCTAACGTGTTTTTTATAAATGCAATCCAACTAACGTGCAATCCAACTAACTTTAAACGTGCAAATCTATTCATATAAAAAAATAATCACTTCCTTCCACATGACAGTGATTAAGCACATCTTTGGGAAAGCTGAAGAATTTCCACAGCCTGGTGAAGACCTGCAGAAGTGATTTCTTGTAGCATTAACGAGGGAACCAGGACATCACAAAAAACATCTAAGGAACCAAAGACCTCATGAACCAGACAACAGTGACCGTCAGCTGATCAGCAGGATTTGTTTGCCTCTTTTCTGACATCATCAATCACGTGCAAAACTGGCAGGTTTGTTTTTCTTTTGTGCATTTGCTCAATTTTATTTTTGTGAAGTCCTGCAGTTGTAATCCATATTTAATCAAGTCGTGTACATTGCAACACTGCATAGGATCTTTACGTATTTGTGTAGCTACTCATTTACGGCTTCAGTTTTGTCAGTAGAAATCATAAATGAATGCGCAATTAAAATGGGACTATTTCACATCGTCTTACCATGAGATCTTCTCATGAAATCTTTTTTTTTTTTTTTTTGTGCAAATAAAATAAAGGTCTTGCATGTCCCAAGCTATGAAAGCATCCATCCATCCATCCATCCATTTTCTTTACACCCTTGTCCCTCAGTGGGGTCGGGAGGGTTGCTGGTGCCTGCTATGAAAGCAAATATGGTAAATGTTCTCACACTGAAATGTTCAGAGCGTCTTAAAACAGTCGGAGACCCGGGGGACTTTGGGGCGTAGAAGAAGCGTTCAATTCGAAATAGAAATGGAGAACACACGAATTGTTGTTTCTCTCCGTCTCATCAGCGTCCCTCGCAGTGGTGAAGAAAGTACTCAAAAAATGTACTTAAGTAAAAGTAAAACTACCACATTAACATTTGTACTTAAGTAAAAGTAAAAAAGTACTGGATTTTAAAAATGCTTAAGTATTAAAAGTAAAAGTACTTGCTGAATTGCTAATACAATATCATTAAGTGAACCAATGGTATTTAATTTTAATACATTAGAAATGTGCCATTTTAATGAACAATGCCACAGATAAAGCATGCTTTTATTATGTTTACTCTCTGTAACATAGTTTAGACTTAGATATGTGATTCTATGCATCATAATTTCAGGGATGGAAACATCTTGTCTCCTGTCTTAACATAGCATGAACTTCACTTTTTTGCCACTAGTGGCTTTTATTTTTAAAGAAATCCAACAGAAAGGGGATGGAAAGAAGGTGGGTGGGGGAGGACATGCAACCGAGGAGCCACGTAGCAGAATTGTAGTCAAGACCACCTACCCAGGACCAAGTCAAGACCAGCACCCCGCACTACGTAACACAAAAGAGTTAAGTTTTACCTATCAAAATTGTTTTTCAAATTCATCTGAAAGATCCACATTCCCATAAAACACATAGATATTAAATACTTGGAGCTGAAATAAATTTAATCAGTAAAGATCCGTCCAGAAGAATCGGATCGCTCCTGAATGTCATATCAATGCAGACTTTGGTCACAACGTTGTCCCATAATATGCAACACCTCATTCAACACCTCCACACAATAATTCAGCATGAGTGGCAACTTTTTTTCATCGCAGATGCAACATGTGTCTCTGTACAGCTAGCTTTGCTAGCATCACGTCCACAGATCTTACCTTTTTTTAACCTTTCCTTCGAAGTAACGCTAAAAGTTGGACTAAGTCCCCACCGCTGCTGGTTTTACATGTCGCCATATCTTATGATTTATGCAGCGCCATTATATTACTGACGATTAGACAGACATCTTCTCCCGCTCAGAGGAAACCACTGCGCATGTCTGGAGCTCCGCGTAAAGGTGGAGGCGATGGGTGACAACAGGCACGTAAGTCACGTTATTGCTTGGATTTTACGGCGCCACCTTAAGATCCTGAACTTCACATTTTAACGGACAAAAAGAGAGCAGTGCGACTTGGATGTAACGAGTAACGCGACAGTTTTGTAGAAATGTAGTGAAGTAGAAAGTACAGATACTTACTGTAAAAAGTAGTGGAGTAAAAGTAGAAAGTATCCATTATTAAATCTACTTAAAGTACAGATACACGAAAATTGTACTTAAGTACAGTAACGAAGTACTTGTACTTCGCTACTTCCCGCCACTGGTCCCTCGGTACACACGCATGACTCACCCTGCGAGTTGCAATTAGCCGCAAGTTAGGGCTAATGATGTAGACACCTCTCCACTGCGAGTTATGAGGCAATGGGCTGTTTGTTGAACTTGTTAATGTCTGCTCCAACGCTGACCTTTTTGCCTTTGGCGCTGGACTAATGATAAGTGAAGGTGAAACGGGGATGTGTGTTCCTGTCATAGGCCCTGTTTAAGACATTTTAATGGACAGCAGTTAAGATGGACATTTGTAAGCCTGTCTCTTTGAACTACTGTTTCCTCTGTGGTGTAACAGTTGGAAAGCTGAGGACTCATTTGCCAGCAGATGATGAGCGCGCACGCACGCATGTCGCTTTGATCAACTTTTACTGATAAAACGTCTCTGTTGGGGTCGTTTTGCTGTTCTTCCTCATATGGTTCTTGCCCTGTAACATTATCGGTAATCAAATACTTCTCCACTTCAGCCGTTCAGGTAAACCCCTACCACACACACACACACACACACACACACACACACACACACACACACACACACGCACACACACAGACAGTGATTGGTTAGATGAGACTTTGTACTGAGCAAACTGAGCTTCCCTACAGGTGGCCCACCAAATGTTATCGCATTGACCATTGTAGTACAGCTCCTGTGTAACACACACACACACACACACGCACACAGGCCAATTCAGTAAGTGTACAGAGAAGATCATGAGATGATAAGAAAGGTTTACCAGTAGGACGGGGGTTTACTAAGTAAATGAATGTCAAGTGAAGTTTATTTGTACAGCACATTTTATCAACAAAGTAATTCAAAGGGATTTATAACATAAAAACCATTCATGAAACAAGCAATAAATGTTACATTTTGTCAAATACAAAGAACTGAATATCCTAAGGAGCAGGCCACGGCGCTTTTTGAGGATATTTGGAGAAGTCAAAGTTGATTTCCAGCTCTGGCCGTAACTGTTCCTGTCAAGCAGCAGACACTCTCTGCTGCTTGACAGCCAATAAAAACGTACGGCAGGAAGGCAGCAGGACAGAGGCTTTCTTTCTTCCTCAGTTTGAGCTTTAGCAAGTCGTCTTCATCACCTCTAGATCTCTGAATGTAGCGCATGATTGGAAAAGAAAACGTGAATAATCCATCTTCAGGTTAACGCTTGAAAAATCAAGCGAAGTCTTCTAAAAACAACTCGGATGCTATCTCCCCACTTCTATAGAGAAACGGGGGAAAAAAAGAAAAGAAAAATCTAACTGCCCTCTGATGTGAAGCCCTGAAATGTGACTTTTTACAGCAGGTAGCATGGGGAGAAGATTTGCTCCTTTCCTGTCAGATATATCCTTGCCCGGTGCTTTTCTGCAGCTCTCCGCACACACTCTGCTCACTATTTATGACGGCCGTTAATTCCCAGTGCTCTGGTAAAGAGCTTCAGGTGCAGGTGAACTTGGAGACATGACAGAGGGCCATACCCCAAATCTGACACAATATTACGACACGCTGACTCGCAGATATGAAAAATAGCCCGGACTCGGGTCTCACCAGGGGTTAAAGATTAAAACGTGTGTGCGTGTGTGTGTGTGTGTGTGTGTGCGCGAGCGCTGTGATAGCAGATTGATTCCAGACTGGTGTTTCTGTGGGTTTCGGAAAGGGAATATGCATTGCCCTGGTTTCGCCGGCGCGCAGCTTCTCTCCGTTTCACCTAATGGATGTTCCCCAAGAAACCCACAAACGGTGCAACCTGCAGCATCAGGAGACAAAAAGGAATGGGGGGAGAAAAGAAGACAAAGGATGATCAGTAATGACATGTTAACATTTTGCAAAGCCGACTACTCCTTGGATGTTTTACTCAAACTAGAAACATTCTTCTGGTAAAACACATCTCTCTCTCTCTCTCTCTTCCTCTCTCTCTCTCGTTCTTTCTCTCTCTCTTTCTCTCTCACTCCAATGAACCGGTTATTTCTAAACAACCTTTATTGTCACACCTGACTTCTTTTGATTACAGAGAGGGTTCATTTTACTCCATAACTCGTATCCCATAACCTGCTACCCAATGTAGCTGTTAACATACATATCTGTTCTGCTGTGTACTCAGGTGTGTAACGGCATCTGTGTTTTTTTTTTTTGTTTTTTGTTCTTTTCAGATTAAGATCTCGTTCTGCTTGATCAAAGCTGCATGTTTTCATGTCCTTATCTTATTGGGGGATGTATCATGTTTGATGCGTCCATTTCTTTGTTGAAACAGGCGGCCACTGTTGGCTCCCTGGGAATCAGTTATTGATATATAATCTGACTTTTTTCCTTTTCCCCTGCAGAATTGCAGCTTCACACTGATGCTAAAACAATAGGAGCAAAGATAGTTTGTCCTTTTTCACACCAGGCTGTATTCTTACCCATTTTGTTTCATTACAACCACAAACTGGAGCGCGTTTTATTGCCATTTTAGGTGCTAATGCATCAGAAAATCAATCTGTTTTCAATACCTTTACTTTCTCACAAACTTCCAAAAATGGTGGGAGGATCTGCTAAAATGACAAGGATCAAATGTTCCTTTATGGAAGAGCGGCAGGAAGTCCTGTTTGTTGGTAACACGGGCCTTGAGGGGGTCGGAGAAGATGCTGCTCTGGTCAGATGAAAAACGATGGGTTAGGGTTAGGGTAGGGTATCGATGCAAGAAACCTGACACAGTAAATGACCCTTAAGAAGCCACGACCATTGTGAAACACTGGTGACTTTGGGACGGTTTTCGCCATCAGTGACTGGTTGGTGTGGATGGAAAGATGGATGGTGTAAAGTACTTGATAAACCTGGAAGAAAGCCTGTTAGAGGCTGAAAGGAGTCCTGCAGGACAACGACCCCAAGCAAACAATCAGAGATACAACAGAAAAGGTTCAGGCTGAAGTATGTTCATGTTAGAACGAAACAATTCAAAGTCCAGACCTGAAATCCAACTCCAAATCCAGTGGAGAGACTTGGAAAGCGATGCGTGGCTTTGTGTTACTCTGTTACACAAAATCCCAATAAAACACATTAGAGTTTGTGGTTCTGAGGTAAACAAATGTTGAAGAATTTAACAGGGACCGATACTTTTGAAACACGATCCACGTCATTAATTGGCTGGCAGAGTGGGTTTTTAAAATAACAAATCATATTCTTTTCAATAAAAATGAATTTGACCGACCATTAGGTTCTGGCTGTCTACTCTAGAAGGGTCACTGAAGGGTCATGGGCCCTGCTCCTGATCCAGACAGACAGCCTCGATTTCTTGATTTCCGCAGAACACGGATGGCTGAAATTTATACCTCGGCAATGTCAACTTCCCTCTGCAGCGCTGTCACTTACAGGCGAGCGCCGGAGCGCACAGGCAGGGGAGAGCGAGAGAGGACATATCCCGTATCATTTCCTGTTTTGCAGAGCAATGTCTTTCTGACCTTGTTCATGATACGCCTCCATGCTTCTCAGTGTCGTCCTCCTACAGGCCGATAAACATGATTCCGTCTCCCTGTCTTTTCCCTGCCAACCCGGCCCGTTTCCTAGTCTTCATCCATTCATCCCTACGCACACAGCCAGACAGAAAAAAAAAAAAAAACACCGTCGCAGTCAAGGGTTCAGCTCATGCAAAACTAGCGGCGTCATTTGCATGTTCACGTGCCGTGATGGATACAGATACAATTCTTTAGAAAGAGGTTTGGACAATATGAAACGGGATTTCAAAAAACAGAAGTGCCAATCAAAACCCCCCAAATTTTCCTGCACTAACCACACACACACACACACACACACACACACACACACACACACACACACACACACACACACAGTAACCTATTGAACTGAGATTAAATTCAACTCCTACTGTGAGGCAGCAACACTGAACCTTTGGTGGTGTTTTTTTTTTAATAATCAAAATTAATGCTCATTAATGTTATTTGCACTTTCCCACCAATAAGCCAGACTTTTTACAAGTTTTCTGTCCACAGAAACAAAAAGTGTAAAACCAAACCAGAAGATGAACAGTCTCTGAAAGATACTTGTTTCACAAATTCTGAAAAAAAAAAAAAAAAAAGATTTGACATATAGGATCTTTGTCTCATTTATACCAAATTTCAGCTAAACGTTGCTTTGTAGTTTCATTGTTGTTACTCAAATACTGCAGAACGAAAAACTGTAGCCCTGCTTTCAGATTGCTTCTATTTTTTATTTTTTTTTATCCTTCAGTGTTTCAGATAATCAGAAAAATATTAGCAACTTACAAAGATTATTGGAGTCGGCACAAAACGCTTTTTCCAGTTGGGGAATGTGAACCACCGAATGACTGCTTGTGCCACTTTTGGCTTTAACAACTGCTGAAGGCATTTGGCATACCTGGATTGGTATTTTGCATTGGTGCTTCTTTTCAGATTTGATTAAATTGAGCCACATTGGTGGGTTTGTTCAGGTGATGTCACAGGGTCTCGATTTGATTTTAGTCCAGACTTAAAGGAGGCCACTGAAAAAACCCGTCGCTTGGTTTTCTTTCTTGCCATTCAGAGGTGAATTTTCTTTAAACCATTGTTCTAGGACGTAGCCTAATTCTTCTCGAGCTTCGGTTCACCAACTGGTGGTTGGACTCCTCAAGAAGTTTCTGCTAGAAACCAGAATCAGAAAATCCAAGCCAACCCTTCAACTGGACTGAATAACACCAATGGAACAAGAACTGGGTTCTTTTGTGACCTCCTGGATGAGCCTTTGATGCGCTCTTGGAGTAATTTTGCTCAGCTGTAAACAACAGCGAAGGTTCATCGCTGTTCTGTGTTTTCTCCATTTGCGGATAACAGCTCTCTCTATGGTTCACTAGACATTTGCAGCGCTAAGAAAACCTTAAGAATTGAGGCCTGACTCGGATGAAATGAAGACGTTTTTTTTCTTGAGCTGAAACTGAAGAGTTTGCTCTCGTTTTATCACCTTATTGCTGCGTGTAGTCACTGTCTTCTAACGGTCTATTTTGGTTAAAATGGATGTTTTTTTGAGAACTGAAGAAGCCGCTGCTGGGCCCTGCAGCGTTTGAGCCTTTCGCTGAGCCACTCTGGATGTTTGCTCCCCCTTCAGCTGAGGCCTTGTGCCAGATGCAGCCTCTCCCTCCATCCCCATTTTTAACCACACGGTCAACAGAGAGAGTTTTCTGTTGATCTTGGAATCTGCTTTCAAAAAGCCTTCCCTTCGCCTCGTCTGTCTGCGCAACACGTCTGACGAAAATTCAGACTCCTTTTTTCCAACCAGAAGTGCAAGTTCTGGCGTCCCGTACGGCAATCTGCAACGCCATCTCCAAACACGCACACACACACGCACACACACAGAGAGAGAGAGAGAAGTTAACCACAGCTCGCTTGCCCCGCTAAAATGCCAAATATTTCATTTTCGAACAATAAGGGTGCAAGATATGACAAGGAAATAAAGAAAAGGCATGCTGGGTATTTATGAAAACAAAATGGGGCCGATTAACAAAGGCTGTTTAGATCGTGGCCAGGAAAAGGTGAGAGGCAGGTAAATGTAAACGCTCATCAAATTACCATCGACTGCTGTGCCTCTCATGGGCGTTTGCTGGTTTCCTTAAAAGCTCTCCTCTGACCAGAGTCCAGCTTCTTCTAATTCCACACAGAGCCTTGGGAATTTATTAAATCACCTAAAATGAGCCTCAGAATGTGCTGAGGTGCCCAGGATTAGCTTTCACAGCTATCTGAAAATGTCTTTGATTCAACAAAAGTGCGTGTGTGTTTTTAAAACGTCAAAGTGGGCTCGTAGCAGCTTTTTTTTTTTTTTTTTTCGCTGACTCGCTAAAAAAAAAAAAAAAAAAGAGAAATCTCCCACATCCTTTGCGTCAACAGGAAAATTACTCGCCGTGTCGAGTGCAAAAGAGTCTGCGTTATTTCAAAGTGAGATTTTGATGTATTTATAGTTGTTTTAACGATAATAGTGAGTGACAAATATAAAATAATTATATGTAGGATCAAAAAGTCTCATTTCTATGTTTATTGGTCACTAAAAATCCTGAATTGTAGGCGGTGCAGCTATCTCACCTAAATAACTCTCAACATGGTGTGCAGACTTTTGTGTAAACAATATGAAACAAGTAAAAAACAATAGGAGAAAATAGCACTTAAGATTTGGCAAATCCTATTTGGAGCTGGTTATTTGTATCTGAAAGTTGTTTTTAAGGAAACTGGAAAAAATTCAGCTAAAATGTGATATTTTCTATGATAAATACATCATCCCTCAGCTTTTCATGGACAGCAGGTTTTCAGCTTTTTAGAAATCACCTGACCAGAGGTTTAATACCGTGAGTTTGTAGTTGAGACCGAGCTATCATCGGTTGTTTTATTGCTTCAGCTGATTGATTATGGCAGACGGTGATGAAAAGTTCCTGAAGATCCAATTAAGAAAGGATTTCTTTGCTTAGTTGTAACGTGTAGACTCAACGCTGCTCCGTCCTTTGAGTTACGTTTTATCTTTTCCGCATGTCAAAGGAACAACGGAAAACCTCTAACAAAACACAGGAAAAGTATTGTGAAATCATAAGAAAGCCTGGATCAAAAAAAAAAACTCTAGATTGAAAAAAGAACAAATAAATGCACATTTGTTGCATTTCATAGATGTTATGTATTGAAGTTTTTTGAGTCACGCACCGCAGGGAGATAAATGGCCGTAAAAGCTTCTTTTCTAATTAAACTGATTGCCGTTACTGAAAACCTCTGGGTGGGTGCATGTGTGGCATTTCAGCTTGACAGCTGCATCTGTCCGGCAACTAATAAGCTCAAAAGTCGTTATGAGTAGTTGCTACAATTAAATTTTATCTTTCTCCATGTTTGACTCATTTGCCTCCAGTAATTGTTTTCGGTCAGTTTGAAGTAAAGTATTCTATGAGCGAGGAGCAACTCGTGCCTTTCAGCTCTTTCCAAGACCGAGTTAAAGAATTAAGAATTAGAAAGACTTAGCGGGAAAAGGCAAATGCCCCTCAGACGTCAACAAAATGCACATTAAATGTGGATACACACAAAAAACACCGAGCACTGAGTTAATGAGTGTCCTTTCTCTCTTTTTTTTTTCTTCTTCCCCCTGCCCACCAGAGAATATAAAGTTTAACAAGCATTGTGGTGTCGGTGACCCTGAAGGGGAAACATATTCACCACAGAGAAAAGAGACTGATCACTCAAACCTCTCAAACCTCCGTGGGTGTGCTGACTGTGCGGATGGCAGCATGAATTTAGCTGCAGATGCCATTTTGTCTGAACCGTTTTCACGTTTTGTCGTGTTCCAGCCACAGATTTAATGAATTCCTTGGGGATTTTACGACAACGCAAAGTATTGCCGAATCGCGGGATGAAGAGTTGCATTTAAGGAAACGAAAAAAAAGTTTTAATATCAATCGAGATTTAAAAAAATAAATAAAATAGTTGCTTGAGCGTATTTCCTCCCCCTCCCCCTTTTAGTCTGAAACACCTAAATAAAACCCAAAGCGATTGCCTTCAGAGACCATCGGGATAGTAAATGAGGTCCACCTGTGTCTAATTTAATTTAAATGCAGCTTTTTCTGCGACGGCCCCAGAGGTGTGTTTGGGATGGAAAGAGTGTGTCACCAACGCGGACCTACCAGGACACGGCCGTCCACCGAAACGTGGCATGAGAAATCATAGAAGCAGCCACAGCGGGACACTTAAAAAATTGGGTGTTTTATGAAGGAGTGGCATCATTAAATCCATAAAGGACTGTTGTGGCTGGAAAAACAAAAAAACATTTAGTTTCCAACAAGCCATTTAGGTCACAGAGCAAAAGTAGAAGAAGGTTCTCTGGCCTTGATGACCAAAACAGCACTTTTGGTGTTTTCCACAAGACACGTTGCACCATCTACTCTTTTTAAAACCTGCTTCGCTAGTCAGGCTGAAAAGGTGAACTCAGAAGGTCAAAAGTGTGTCTCACACACTCTTCTACTTCTCTAACCACAGCCTCTTTGTCTCTCTTCTCTCTTTGAACGGGACAAAAGGCCACAAACTGAGCAGATTGTTTACCATATCTCCCGCGTCCACCATTGTTGCGTAGTTTGTGTCGCTTTTCACATTGGGTTACTTTTCAAACTCTGGGGCTGCCCACCGCATGACAGCCCCAGCCACTTGAGCTGTTACTCAATTGTAATGGAAACCACCCGAACTGCGACGAGTTGGGTTGAACCGATTCAAGCCTCTACTTGAATCGGTAGCGTAGCATATAGCATCTAGCGTAGCAGATGTGCTACGCTAGAGGCTGCAAAAACCTTGTCTACACTGGAAACTCACCCTGTGGGAGGACGACTCTAATCTTACAGCCTGAGCTACAAAGGCTGGATGACCAGTACTGTGTTAGAATGACCAAATCAAATGCCTGGACCAAAACACTGAAAGTGCAGGTTCCACAGATGTTTTCCATCTGATTTTTTTCGAACTGAAGCTACTTGGCAATAAAATATTGGCCGATATTTCAGCTTCTAGATGTCAGAAGCTGGGATTATTTGTAGCTGTACTTGTAAAGTTGGCGTTCAATCAGGAAGGCTTATTCACATGCATGCCACACATTTCAGATTCTCATTTACAGAAAAGTCTTAAAAATCACACGATTTCCCCCACCCCCTTCACGCTTCTGTCGGTCCGTAGCATAAAATCTCAATAAAGTTTGCGATTCTGATCAGACAGCTGCTGCGAGGCGCTGGACAGGGCTGAATTGGGGGCAGCTGTGCAAGTTTAAGAAAAGGTGAAAGTAGTAGTGAGGGTTATAGGCGACTGCACCGAGCGCGCAGGCTAATTTATGTCAGCGCTTTAGCATCCACCCAGATTTACCAATGGTAAGGCAATACTGTGAAATCTGCTTCTCCGAGAGCGCCTCCCGGCCCCCAGACCTGATGCCCTCCACCTCCCACCTCCTGAGCTCAACTGTAACTGTAGAGGCCGTGCTGCTGCAGTCCTGACGCAAACGACTCCTGGTCCCCAAACAAACCATTAGAGCTACTGCAGAGGGTTTGTCTTTCTCACCCGCGCCCAGAGACGGTCGCAGATGATGGATGATGAACGTCCCCCACATCACCTTTAAGGCTCTCGGCTAAAAAGAAAATAGTGGAACGCACAAAGTGTGTGAACGAGGTGAGCCAAGACAGGACAGTAACACACAGGCGGGGCGAGCTGGGAGTGTTTGCGGAGGAAGTAAATCTTTTCGAGCGACGTCGGCCTTCGGATAGGAGCAAAAGTTGCGGGCTTATCTGTGTGCAAAGGATCTTGGGAACATCGCCGGTTTGTTGGAACTATCCCCCACCGTGCAACATGCTACTTTGATTATCCGTGTGCTCTTACTCACTAGTAATGTTTGGTAGACACATGTCCCAGAGAGTGTCCTCAGTAAAAAGTTGCAGTTAAAGCAGAAAATAAAAACTTGAAAGTCTCGCTCCAGAATGTTCAGTATTTTTATAAGCGGGCCTGGCTTTTCTGCCTGCTGAAGTCATTTCTGGAGAACCGAGGGCTTATAAAAGCCATGTTAGGGTTATTAAGTATATCCTATCTGCCTCAGCCTCCGCTGACCCTAAGCCAATGTGTGTGTGTGTGTGGGTGTGTGTGTGTGTGTGTGTGCGTGCGTGCGTGCGTGTGTGTGTGTGTGTGTGTGTGTGTGTGTGTGTGTGTGTGGTCATTAGGCAGAGCTACAGTGGAATCCGTTTTCTCTCAATAATTTCGCTGTTCGGTTTTTGTGAGCCTGAGAGGAGGAATGAACATCCTGAGTTTATTGGCCATTAGAGAACTTAAGATCTATGTGTAGGTGTGTGTGTGTGGGTGTGGGTGAGTGTGTGCGCGCGTGTCCAGTAGTGTGTGTGAGTGTTAGGAGAACCAGTTTGTTTGGCTAAGTGAAGCAATTTTGGTCTTTAAGTATCTCATGTCACTTCCCCTCAAATGGGGGCAAGTGATACAAGCCCTCCATTCTTAGCAACACACACGTCTGCATGTATGGATGCTCACACACCTAATGCTCAATGTTCACCGAATCTCGGCTTTAAATGTTGTTTCTTCGGGAACGTTCATCTCAAGCAATATATTTGGATTCACAGCGCTCTGCTAACTCGCGCCCCTTGAACTCTTCATGTTTAGTCACATTGCAGCCTCAAACTTGATTTGGATTCTGTATGAAAGACCAAAAACTGTCTCATCACGCATTAATAGAGGGAACATGAAGGTCGTTTTCCTTTTTTTGTTGTTGTTTTTAAAACCTGAGAAGTTTGCCGTCCATTTATTTGTGAGTTTTTGGTGACTGTCTCTGGCTTTTCCCATCTACAGAGTGACTTTTTGTTTTTTTTATTCGTTCTCTTTTGCAAAACAGCTCCAATCTGTGAACATCAGACTTGCTGCAGACTTTCAATAGGGTTTACAGTAGTTTTGGACTTTGACTGGGCCGCTCTAACACACGAATATTCTCCTGGAGTCCTGGCTGTTTGTCGGTGATCCCTGAATTCGGCTCTGTCCGTCTTCAACATCAACTCTGACTTTTCCTCGCTTAAGAAACACATTCCCACATCATAATGCCACCATGTTTAATAGCCGGGATGGTGTGTTCAGGGTCTGCAGCTTTTTCGTTCACAGGTGGCCTCCATCCAGTAGGACTGGGTTTGGGGTATTTTTAAAAGAGTAATTGGCAGAGGTTTTTCGCTGAGGTTTCCAAATGCATGCCACTCCTTTAGCAATTTTATTTGTTAAAAATAAAAAAATAAAAAATCTATCCCTCTTTTCATTTCCTTTTACAATTCTGCACTGCTGTTTGTTGCTCTCTCAACAGAAATCAGCAAAAAGGAAAAAAAAATGTAGATGTTTGCATTTTTAATAAAGGCAAAGCGTTGAAAAGTTCAAGGGGTAAGAAAACATTTCCATTTCATCTGAAGTATTAGGAACCAGCAAAGAACCGTCTTTACGTCTACTACTTTTTTTTTTTTTTCCACGCATAACGTTGTCCTTTAAAGCCCTTATTAGGGAAATCCAAATAACTAATGACAAATGTAATTGGAATCCAAACACCGGATCCGCTTGAACAGATCCGCCTAATGCGCTCGGCTTCAGCGTGCACACAGCCGCAGGAGAGGCAGACAGTTGCGTGTCAGGAGCAACCCGATGTTCCTCTAAGCCCAGGGCAAGACGTTACCTGATTGGCCCTCCGGGGTGGTCCCCCTGATTGAGCTCACCGGGGCGGAAAGCGGTGCGGCTTTGATCCGTGATTGGTTGGGGTCAGTTTGCGGGGTCAGCCCGCGTCTTTAGTGAAACCGAGAAGGCCGCTGATTAAGTGGAGCATCGCAGCAAAATGAGACGTGACACCTGATTTCGCGAAAATACGAGACGATGAAGAAGAGAGAGCAGGTTGGAGATCCATGAGGGCGAGGGGGGAATTGATTTATAAAACTGCCCCGGCGCAATTCTTGCAACCTCTGGTGAAGCTGTGGGGGGGGGAGCCTCAAGTCAAAAATGCTCTTTTTTTTTTTTTTTTTAGCAAGGAAGAGAAAGGAAACGGTTAGAAATCCAGCCTTCAATGTCAGAGCTTCTACTTGATCTATGTTGGGAAACTTTTTTTTTTTTTTTTCACTGATAGCAGAGTTATTGGTACCCCTGCTACGAATACTTTGTACTACAATCCCCCTTTTGCCAATAAGAAAGCACTAGATCTCCTATAACATTTCACAAGTTTGGCGCAGACATTCATTCCTCTTTGCACAGGCTCCTCTCGTTTGCTTTTCTCTGCCCGGCTCCAGCGTATTTTACAGGATTTCGATCTGAAGACAGAGACGGTCATGGAAGAAGATTTGCTGTCATTTTATTTGTCAGACATTTTATTAAGTATCTTGCTAAATATGACCCATTTTTACTAAGAGATGCGCCACATTTTTATTTAATGTCCAGGTATTTCTCAGTATTCATACTTCAACATTCCCAAACCATCACAGTGTGTTGGTTTATTTTGAAAACATTGATTATTAGTTCCCCACTGGATTTAGTTTTTTAAACTTAGTTTCATCTGAGCAAAGAACGGCGTTTATTTCTTTGAAAGGTTTTCTTCCAATCATCTGGTGGACATGCAGGTGATGTCTAATGGTTGCTATGGATACTGACGGGCCTCAAGGTTTCCCTCTTTGCTGCAGTTTTCCAAATCTGAAAACTGAACATATCCATTTTCTTCCTTGCCATCCAGCACTGCGTACCTGGAGGATGAGTGAGAGTTATTGTCCAGTTTTGTGGAACGTGACTAAAATGGTCTTTGTGATGCGACACATTTATACCCCCCTCTCCCCCCCAAAAAAAAAACAAACAAAAAAACTGAAATAAGCATTTAACAGTTTCTATAAATGTTGATATTCTTTGTTTACATTTGTTCTAATGAATTTGCTGGGTTTAGTAATAATTGTGCCAGTAGTTCCTTACATGGGATTTTTTCCCCCCTCACTGAATAAAGTCTCAGTAAAAAAAAACACTAACTGACTGATTATCCAACATAAGGAACATTAAGACTTTTTATAAATTGTTAAAAGGTATGACAACAAACTTATGTAAAGCAGATCTGCAATACATGGAGAAATGGAAATACAAGCTGATTTACAACATTAAGTTTATGTTATATGGACGTCTGTGTATCATTTGTGTAAGTTTATATGTATTTATGATTAAATAGACGTAAAGTGCCACAATAAAATCGGAAAAATAAAATCCCCACATAACTAATTGACCTAACTTTTACGTGATTTTTATCTACATTTGATCCTATTCTTATTCATATCACTGGCTATTTAGGTTAAAAGTAATCATTTAATGTAATCTTTTTTTTTTTTTATCTGAATGTGATAGAGAATTTGTGTGGGCAGCTAAAGATTATGGTGATGGTAAGGAGGCAACATGAACAAAACTGCTCAGCAGTAATCAGACGGTTTGAAACGTTCTCCCACTGATTATTGAGAAAGGTGCAAAAAGTTTCAACTCACCATGTTTTAATAAAGTAAATATGAACTGAGAGATTTTTTTTCTCAAAATATAAACTCATTTTACATTGCTCTATTATCTTTAGAGAGTCTCTCATTACAACAAAAACAAAGTTCTTTGAAATAAAATGAAAATAACAAATATTTTAAATCTAATATCTATGAATACTTTTGGTCTCAAATTCATGTCTTGTTTTGTGATCAGGTTTCTCTTTTAAAAAAAATATTTTAGTCTCAATGAGGCTTTTACTTGCAAAACTAACAGAGTTATCTATAAAAATCAAAGATCCTATTGGAACTGCTTTTACAATTTGGTCTGCATCTTAAATTTAAAGCTTGATAACGATGCAGAATCCTTCCTTCACTTTTTTCAAATTTGAAAGTATCAGATTTGTGAGCATCTGCAGATCCTTAATGTTTTCATGCTCCTTGCAGCAGCTCTCCTGTTCACCTCCAGTCCCAGCAGCTGCGCTGCTCCCTGCATGTTGTGAGTTACGGCGATCTGCTGTCCGCCTGGCTTTTATTGATAACATTACACAGCCTGATGTAAATACGATTCTGGCTCCGACAACAACCCCCCCCCCCCCCACACACACACACACACACACACCCCAGCCTCCTCCTCTCCCTCGCTTTCTTGCCCCCCCTCTGTGGACGCCGGCACAAAGCTGAGCCTATGGGTCTGCAGCAGTCTGTAAGTCAGCATGTGTCATTTTCATTTCTTTCCCAAGGTAGAGGCACAGCATCCGGCTTTATGCGGCTTGAAGGAAACAGAGGGGAAAAAAAGAAGCCGAGATTCATCCTGATAAACAGCCCCGTGCTTTAAAGCTAGCTAAAAGAAGATCCTGCCTTCACTTTTTTTTCCCTCTGTGCTGTAAATAAAACGGCTTTCACAGGTTGATGTCTCCATGTGGTGCAAAGGAGAAGGCCTGAGTTTTTACAGCCATATGTTATTTTAGGGTCATCATGTCTGTCTTTTTTTTTTTTTTTTTTTTTGCCAGGAAAATAAAGCAAACAGGACTTACAGAAACCACTAAAAGTCCTGCCTCGGTTTGTGAGAGCAGAGACGCGGACGCACGTTTTGACCCTGCAGCTGCACTTGCGAATGCATGCGCCGCTTTTTGCTGCCCTGACCCCGAAGGTGTAAATTCTACACTAATGCCTCGTCTATTTGTCCGACTATAAGGCTGCAGCACACACCGGAGAAGAGCGGTGCAGCTGCTGTCCACCCACACACACTCCAACCATGTTACGCCCCCCCCCATCCACACACACACAATCACGCACACACTCGCAGGCCCACTGTAGCGCCACATGCGTCACATTCTGCCGTTCCTCTGACACACACAGACAGGAAACAAATGTGTGGTTTATTAGGGACTCTTCCCAATCTGCACAGATGATAAATAGCCCTCCGTTGGTGCTGACTGAATATTCAGGGGGACAAAGACCTCTTATGAAATTACTCTCTCATTAGAATGACTCCTCTGATTAGATAGCAGGCTTGGATTAGCCATCTGCTCGCCTCTTTAGGCGGAGGAATGATACGCTTAGAGCTAATTGCTCCTGATCCAAATATGAGACCCAACCTGAAGGATCTTGTTGCAAAAAAACGCGATACGGCGCGCTCGCTATTTTAAAAGGAGATGTTGCGAAACACACACGGTTTACGTCGGAGCATCGCGTTAGATTTATCAAACGGCTGCGACTCCAGGGTTCTGCTGTTTTGGTTGGCCAGGGAGAAGCTGGCGATTCGGAGGCAGATGTTTACAAAAAAATGTTGACAGAATTTGAGCCTGAAACGGGCTCTCTGTTTTCCCGGCCGCCGTCGCTCCGTTCGGCGCTTCTCGCATTCTCAATGCCTCTCACAGTTAACGTGGCACCAACTGGAGCTCATTGAGGGCTGTGTGCCGGTATCGGGGAGCTGCCACTGTGGAATGGACATATGTAGCAATTTATCACTTGTCTCTCAGCACATGTGGGTGGCCCCGCTGAGGGTATCATTGCAAATTGGGAGCAATTGACGGTAATCCCCCCCTTTCTCGCTTGTGCAGAATCACATCATCAACCCCCTCTGCCCCCCCCCCCTTTCGCCCGGTCCTCCAGGCACTTCTTCACTGGAGATGACCTCCAGACTTTTGAGAGCGCTTGAGCCGCATCATTATCAGCTCATCTAGAACTTCATATTTTGGCTAAAAAGCGCACTCTCACACACACGTGTTTGTAGTCCTTGAAGCTTTTTACATGATCTCGTGTTCAAACATCTGAAGTTTCATTGGGATTTCAACACTAAGTAGCGCACGATAAGTTTTCAAATCCTTCTTTTTTTTATGAAAAAGAATCTGAGATGTTTGGTGTGGACTTTGTGAGACCACCTGTTAGATTTGGGTCTGGAGTTTGACTAGACCATTCTGATCCACGAACATGATGTGCGTATATTATAGCTCTGTCTATGTTTTTAGATTGCTGGAAGATGCGTCGCTCATCTTTTGCAGCATGCAACATGTTTCTTCGAGGACCAATAGAGGTGAGCAGAGGAACCAAAACTTGTATTTGAGTAAGAGCAGCACACCTTTAAAGTACTTTTACTCAAGTAGAAGTAAAAAGTAGCCATCCAAGAAATGACTCAAGTAAGAGTAAAAAAAGGAGAAAAAACAAGTCTACGCAAATACTGAGTAATAGATGAAAATATCAATCATTTAATATTTTAAAATGACATAATCAGATGGATCAAAATATAAAGTTAAGTGGAAATGTCACAATTTGAGGAAGAAAATGGCAATATAAGCAACAAAACATAACAAAATCGGGCAAATTTCTTTTTTTTTTTCCCCCAAATGACCTTCTTTCAATATAAAGCTGGCAAAACTTTTCCAAAAACTGCAGGTATGTCTGTGTCAGGAGAAATTTTGGGTAAAACATGTGTGTTTTCCTGTCAGTGAAGTTACTCGCAGTGGGTAGAGAGTCCAGAAATTTTACTCAAGTAAAAATAGAAAATACAGTGTAGTAAAAATACTCCTAAAAGTATGTTGTTTTTTTCTCAAGAAAGTTACTCAAGTAATTGTAATTGAGCCAATGCAACTAGTTGCTACCCAAACTCTGAATACCATCATGTTACCGTAGCAATTCGTGGACTGCAAATTAATTGCAGCTGAAAATTATTTAGAGGCATCAGAGTACAGGGGTCCAGCGTTTTCAGATCTGAACGTGTGAAACATGTGGAGCCCATGTGTTTCTGTCCTTCCACTTCGCTACTGTTCGCAGAAAAACAGCTGCAATAAAACCTGCAGCTTAGCTGTAGCTCCACCTTTTAGGACAGTTTTACACAAACAGGCACAAAAAGGAGCTGGTTCTTTAAGTTAGTGGTAGAGATAATCTGCTTTATGTTTCAAAGCAATTACTTTTGCAGCTTCGCTAAATTGCTCTTTCACTCATACCGCCTCAGTTTTTTGACTCATTTAAAAAGGTAGGAAAATAATCGACAGATCTAGAAAAATCCTCTTTCGTTCACAGAACCTGTTCAAGGATAAATCGGACCGAGGGGCTGACATCAGAAATCTGTGTGAGGTTTCCACTGGCCCAGCGGTTATCGCCCTCATCTATGAGTCTATGAGGTCCATTAAAGACATCACTATCCTGCTCATGTCCTGTTATTTCACCAAACATTTTCAGTCAAAAGCCACAAAAACACCAGCGCTGTGTATTCAGAGGCTCTCACAAAGTCTATAAAACAGTCAGTTTTGCTTTTATTTCCTAGGTGTGAACATTTATATGGGAACAGAAAACTGAGCATGGGAAAAAAAAAAGTTTAAAGCTCTGTAATTTATTGTTTATTCTGTCATCTACAAGATAAAAGAAACCTAAGTAAGTTTACGCGACATATTTTTTCAGTTTTTCCCTTGAATTTTATTTTATTTTATTTTTTAGTGTGTAGATCTTGAGGATATAGTTGTGCTACATTATTCGAGATGGGAAAAGGAAATAAAAATTAATGAATCACTCTATTGAATTAACTTAAACGGTCAATTTGTGCCTCGTGTTGTTTTGGAATAAAGAAATGTTTTATTCTCAAAACAATCAGAATTTTGTGACAATGTTTAACATACAGAGGGATGTAGAACATGTTCATACTGGTGTAACTTTAACCTTTGATTTTCAACTTGAAAAGATCGGTATAAAATGTACAGAGGTAGCTCTCGGACTTATTTCCCAAACTTTTCTTTCACGTTTCTGTGGCTGCAACTTGCTCAGCATGGTTTGTTAAGTTTCCTGAACAAAGTGTGTGGTGGTTTGCAGGCATTTAAGATATCCTGCAGGCGGAATTAAAAAGCCATTATGAAATACAATGCTTCCACATAAAAAAAAAAAAAAAAAATGAAAAAAAAATGCCCGGGGTCACACTTGAATTCACAAAGTAAACACTCGCCTTCATCTTCAAAGTGTCTCGTTTTATGTCCAAGACTGAGCTTAACACAACAAAAGGTTTGATGGATGATTTTCTTTAATGTTACAGAAGTCTGTTAGAAGTAGAAAGTTATTAGCGAGTTTTCTAAACGGCTTCACGGTAAAAAATAAAAAGAACGGTCTGGAGATTTCAAGTCATTGTTGCTCTGTGTGTATGAAAATATGAACTTTGATCCAAAATAAAACATTTAAAGAAGAAACAGATAATCTTCCAGTGACATGAGGGGAAGTGTTATTTTTCTGAGAAAAGTTGACTTTCCCAGGGAGTATAAATCAGGCTTAAACTAAAAATAAAAATCTAAAGACTCGTTTTATTTCATTCTACCTTTTATCAGTGGCTAAGTGGACGGTTTAAGTGTCCAGCAGCTGTATCTTGTTTTGTGGGGTTTTTCTTTTTCTTGTTCCCATCTTTGGTTGACATTGAAAGCTTTATATGTTTGTAAAGTTATGTTTCTGGATGCATATCAAAGCATAGATTGTGTAAAACCTGCCCAACCTGCTTTCTGGAGTTACCCCAGGGAAAATGAAAAACAAGAGAATGACGAACTCATCGGTGCGTAACTTTGTGCCAAGAGGAAGAATCTGGAAATTTCAAAGAAGCAACTTCCAAGTTTAAAAAAAAAAAACAAAAAACTCTCAATCAGTCTGTCATTACAGCAGAGCGGATGAGATCCACAGACTGGAACCAAAAAATTTGGTTTGCCGTTTTAAAAACAACTACACATAGCCTTTTATTTATGATGCTGCAATTCTAAGCAGGAAGATTTAAACTGCTGGATGTCTTAATGTTGTCCAAAATTAAAGATGTGACCAGATTTTGTTCCTTGAGTCTCCTGGTTGCAGCTAATCACTTATATGAACAAAGTCAGCAGAAGCCTTCGCAGTTGCGGTCCTCAAACATTTTTGAACAAGTAATAAAGCTTTTGAAGAACCATTAAACTGTCAGACATTTTAAAACGGCAGGAAATGGACTTTGTCCGTCTTTGAGTTACATTAAACAAAGAAAAGAGGTCTAAGATGTTCTTCTCATTTGACTCTACTTAGTAAGTTGAAGGATGTATTTGAATTGTGGGTTTGACTTATTTACATGACAACTTCAGCGTAGGGTTAGAGCAAGCACTCCATACGCAGAAACTAGGTGTGATTGACATACAGTAACTCTCTGCAGCTCACGTCTCGCGCTGCATGTCTTCTCCCTGTCTCCACCCCTTCCACGTCTGACTATTCTGGATAAAAACGTACAATCTAGCAAAAAAAGACAAACCGTTCTCAGCGATCGATGAGGTTGGGTGGTGTTTGGGAACTTGTTTGCGTTCACCTTCTGCCTCCATTTCCACTGAGTCCCACTCAGACCACTATCTGACGTACTTCTGAATAGTTCAAAAACCACAGTCTTTAAGGAACACTGCAAACAAGATTTCAGTGGAGCGAAATAACAAATTAACTCATGACTTGCTGAAAAAAAACCAAAGCTCATCCTGTTGTTTGACCTTTTGTGGTTAGAAAACGTATCCAGTCTGATGTGTGATGCCGTTTCGTGATATTTCTTTCGGATCGTTTGGCTTCATTTTCTGTTTGTTGATGGCAGCAGTAACGCTAAAGCGGTCAACGCTGCTTCTGTATTCTCGTTGGACCACAGAGAACAAAAAAAATAAAAAATCTCTCCAAAACAGAACATCTGCCTCACCATCATTGTCTTGCTCTTGAAACAACATCGTGTGATGTATCATAAGGCTGTCTCTCTTTTACAGTATCAGCACAACCACTGACTCTATCGGAGAGGCATTTACTGCCCATATGGCCACTGACACTGGGTCAAGTCTTGTATTTCATGTGAAACCACAAAGGGTTGTAAAAAGCTTGCACACAGGAATGGATACAAATTCAAGCATTAGCACGTTGCTAATTACTGCAGTCGCTTTTTAATAAAAAATAAATAAATAAAAATGTTGCAGGACAGTAAGAGCGGACGGTCTGAGCTGTGAGTGAAAACAAACTATTCTGAGATCAATAGGATTCAAGTCTCCAAAGTTCTTCTCCCATGTTTGGGTTTATACCTCCTGAAAAAAAAAAAACACGGAAGCCTCAAATTTTGAGTCTTCAATCTGTTCACTGTTTAAAATGTAAACTGGTAATCATGATCCAATTATACAGCCCTGCCTTTGTGCCACTTTGATGCAGAGCAAGCCAAAGTTTATCTGATCCTGGATATTGGTCCCAAGACGGTTTCTTACTTTCATGCCTTAACAACAGCAAAAGCAAGCGAACCTCCAGCTAGGCTCTTCAGATCAGAGCATTCTGATCTACAACAACTGCTTTGCAATCTACACGTGTATCTGTACAATATTTAGATCCGTGAAAGACATGCAAAAAAAAAAAAAATAAAAATCAGTGAATTCACTATAGCTGTAATTTTAGGCCTTCTACCAAAGAAATCACATTAAAATCCCTGCTTTTGTCTAGATTCCACTCGCCAAATTATGGATATTGTAATTCCACACCGACGTGTGTTTGAAGTCATTAATGGCAAACCCGCGGCGTTGATATAGATCAGAGTGGGTCTGAAGCCCCGCACGTCTGCGCATTGCCAGCTTGACGAGAGACAGGACTCTGGCCGTTCCACCATAAAGGTTAGGAACCGTGAAATACCTGAGAAGTGCTGGAACCACTCTTCCTTTCAAATTACGGCCTAATGCATGCTATACAGTCCCGGCGGCGGAGGGGGGTGGGGGGAACGCCTTGGCCAGTCCATAAAGGGCTCAGTGTGCAGCTGAAATGACCGTGCAACTCCTGAAAATAAACAAAAATCAAATGGAGTGATTGATCGAATAAATTAAGGGCAGCAGCGAAAGCGCCACGCTCTCTTTTGCTCTCACTCACCACCCAGCAGCCCTCCTCTACGCCCCTCACCTTCCCCTCCTCCGCTCCTTGTAAACAGACACAGCTACTCATCAGCCATGATGGCCAGCCTGCTAGAAAAGCAGACACTTGTTGCCGTTTTACTGCTGTGTTCAGGCTATCTGCATTTGGCATGGGAGTTTTGTCCACACCTCCACGGTGGGGTGAGTGGGGTGAGTGGGGTGGTGACGTTTTTTTGGCTGCTGCTTGGCAAACCTCTCATGAGATTTTACCCTCTGATTTTAATTAGCATCCACAAACTATGTAGGGTTTCTTTTATTACTTGCCTGGTACTGTTTGACTGTTTAAATAGCTCTTGGTTCATTTCAGTTCATGCTCATTTCTTTCATAAAAGAAAATACAATATTGGATTGTTAGTATCATCTGGGAGTACAGATTTAACTAGCTGATTCGTTTGTTTAAAAGTTGGTAATATGTATGTTTATTTTTGTCATTTTGTCTTTCAGATCTGCACAAATAGTCACTTCTTAGTAACTTGTCCATGTCTTAAGTGCTGATGTTGACAAGTGCTTCAGGTACACCAAATTATAATGGCATATCAAATTCAGAAATGTTATTTTGTGGACATGAATAACTGTTTTAGGTTTTCTGTCTTTGAAACTTTCCAAACAAACGATCTTCAATTCGAAATTATTTCCACCCTCAAAACAAAACATTTACTTTTTTTCTATGGTGTTGCATGCAGAAATCTATTCACAACGATTCTTAGTCATTCAGTTCACAACCGATTCATCCAAACATTGCATTTTTTTAGCCTTTTTGCCAGTCTACGGTTGTCTTGATGCCAAAAAGAACAAAAAAATGCTTTTTTAGATCTTTTCAAATTTCAACCAGACCCAATCAAAGGCCACGTTCCTTAAACAAAATAACAAAATAACACTTTAATTTAGCATCAGTTTAGACACAAACTTCTTAAGCACTTGTGCCACCCCTAAAACAGTGACCCCCAGGGTGAAGAGCCTGGGCGTCTTAGAAAACCAGCTACTTTTGACATCATTGTAGTTGAGTTTATTGGTGTGCGACAACCTGACGTGGTCACCACCTTCAGCAACACATGGATGAAATAAACATAGTCCAGATTTATTTGGAAGAATAACGTCATCCTACATTTATGGAAACTAATACAATAAAAGGGTTATTGTTCCTGTTTTTTTTTTTTTTTTTCAGAAATATTCATAAATTTGGGAAACAAATCAAAAATATTTAAGACTTCATCCACACTGTGGGTGGATCCAGGGCCAGATAAGCCCCTGAAGTTTTGTCCCGTCAATGGTGGCTTCACTCTTTAAGAAAAGTAGAAAACTGAAACTAACATGTTTATGTAGCAAATACAAGAAATAAGAAAACAGATGAAGGAGCCCTTTTCAACATAAAGTTGTTGTGTTCAACTTTTCCAATGGGTTCTGCTAAACTGTACATAAAGTTTTGAAGACCTCATGCTAGCTGGACACGTTTACATCCCCGTTTTCTTGGACTTGCCCTCTGCACGGCCCCTGACCCTTGGATGCAGCCCTGCTTAACGTGGCCGTGTTTGTTATATCATCCTCATCAGGTGAATGTAATCTTTTCTCACCTTTTAACTGCCTTTAAACGGCGAGGCTGTATATTTTAGAGTGGAGCTGGAATCCGAACCCCTCCAATCTGATGAACCTGCCGTCTGGTCAGAACCTTCGTGAAACAAACCCTCACACAGGCACACCTACCTACCTACCCCCTGTGCGCTGTCCCTTCATGCTTGCTTAGCGGCATGGTTTACTGAAATCTTTACCTGGCCTCTGGGACAAGATAGATGCAAACAGACATTGATGACCACCCAAACCAGGATCGACGCAAAGATTTCAGATTTGCTAGTCTCTCTCTGTCATGTCTGCCTCCCCAAAAGGTTTTATGATCATCAATCTAACGGGGAGCTGCGACAGTTTTATGGAATAAAGTTCAAATCAGAGTGCTGCAGGCTCAAATCGACACTTGATCCGTGTGCAACACACACACATGCACAACAAAACATGCACATCTTGCAATAATCAGCTCAATTAGTTGGAGGACGTGGTCCAGAGTGGCTGAAGTGAGCGGTGGGAGGTTGTGAAAATAAAGGGCTGGCTATTAGGGGAAACGTGATCTTCATTCATCAGCGGCTGGAATAGTTACCGTTTCAGAGCCGCAGCCCTCTGATCAGACTGATCTGTGGAAACAAGGGGTTTACAAACACTGTCAGGGGACAGACATGGGACCCCGGTCCCTGCCGGCCCGCTCACACCCACTGCTGATTGTGAACAAACCAACACAATGAAGACACTTTGTATTTATGTCGTTTGATATCCAACATTTTTCTTTATGCTGTAGTGCAGTTGCTTCACCATTAGCCTTTTTTTTCTCTATTAGATGCACTGTGGTTCAGAGATAATGTATCAGTTCACAAAAGATCTGAGAAAAAAAAATCAATCAACAATTTAAGCATTCTGCAGGACACAGAAAGTTGGTTGGAGAGAACCCCCCCACACCCCCAACTATTTATAATAAGTAACAATGGAAAACACTGAAAATAACAACACAAACGTCAGCAGGTGCTAAAACGGGACCTGGGTGTTGTTTTCAACATCATCCAAGAAATGTTGAAAGGATGAAAGACACATCAGCTGAAGAAGAGCACGTCCTTCACCAAAACATCCATAAATAATTTAAAAAATTTAAATAAAATCCTACACTCATTTTCTTCAGTTCTAAACAAAGGCACACAAGGGGAGTTTTGAGTGAAGGACCATGCAAATAAGTGAAAAAAATAATTTAAAAAAAATACACCGCATTAATCATTTCAATGGGCTTTTCATACAGTAAGCATAACATTGATACAGGCATTCAACAGCTCTCCATACAGCGCTCTTCTAGTGTAATTTCAGCACCTCTTTCACCACTGGGGGAGACTTTGGTATGTTTTGGACCGTGTCAGAGCGGTGTCTGGTTCTGGGTTAGATGTGCGGGGTTGATAGTTTTTTTTTTTTTTTTTTTTAAACTGCAATCAGTTTAAAATTTCTTGTCTGTCAAAACAGTGTTCGGAGCCGCTATTATTTGCAATTCAGGGGCCTCGTATAATAATAATAATAATAATAATAATAATAATAGTGCGGGATTAAAACTTTACTTTTTAGTGAAGGTCGTTTATCCATTTATGTATGTATTTATGTATCTACATATTAGTTTACTTAGAAATTAAAGTCATTTTCGTGATATTTTTCCCCCCATCACCCCACTATCTTTTTTCCATGCGACGCACGGTCCCTTGGCGATTCCCATTAATCAGCCTAATTCCGTAATACCCCGAGAAGTGCGCTTGAGGCGAAACCCAAGTCAATTTATTAAACAGAGGGAGAAGACAGGGTGCGGAAGCAGGGATCAGGCTCTCCTTACAGCGCTCTTCGTCACAGGTAATAAACGCGCGTCGTAATTACGCTAATAATTTCTTTTTAAGCAGCTGCGGCTCAGATGAAACGCGGCGTCCCATTGGCTCCTGTGAGCATTGAAAAGAAAATCAACAAAAAAATAAAATATATTTTTATATATATTGTGTTGATTTATTACATTGAACACAACATAAGTTGTTCAATCGGTAATTGTGAAGGTAAACAGAGGGGGAAATTTGAATCTTTATGTTAGCACTGAATGTTTCTTCTTATTGAGAGCTTAATATTTAATGTGAACATTTTTTTTTTTAATTCCAAGCACAAAACTTATTTTTTTAATGAAAAATAATACGATTTGGTAGCTAGACATGTTTAGCAGCGTCAGAAGATCTCCAATTTATAAGTTGATCTATTAATTCAGTGCCATTAGGCCATCAAGAGCAGCAAAAAGCAGAGGAAAGAGTGTGTCAGCGTGTTCGTGGGTGTGTGTGGTTTGGAGCAACTGTGTGGAGTGACGTGATACCGTTCGCCGGTGCTGCTGACAATAGTATCTCTAATAAAGAGGTCCCACGGTGAGACGATAGAAATCTATCAGCTGGTCAAGTCTTTGGCCCCGCCGTCAACAACACGCCTGAAAGTCCGCCTGCGTGACACGCGTGCGTCTAAAGCCTAAAATAAGCCACCGAGTCACACTTTTCACAGTAAACAGGTTTTTCCGCTCGTTTTTTTATTTTTTTTATTTTTATCGTGTATTTATACCAAATTTAATCTGCTCTCTCTAGATTCAAATTACTCGCTCTTTCATGATTATTTATTACCACTATTATAATAGTTATTATTAATATGAGTAGTTTTAGGAGTGGTATTTGTATTAATAATAGCTCTATTAGAAAAGAACTGAGATCTTACCCTGCAATCCCTCCTCTGGTCCTCTCTGACTTCCTATAATCTCATGTCTTTCGAGCAAAACAAATCTTCTCTCACCAGTGACTGATGCCGGGTTTTTTTTTTTCTACTTCTTTTTCTTTTCTTCCTCCTCTCGGCTTTTCTCAGATTCTCCTCCTGGCTTCCTCGGTTCTGGGTTGTGGGCTGCAGAGCGGAGCTGATTTCTCCATCAGAACCGGCGGCTGCAACACCTCCAGATTGTTCATTGCTCACTCCCTGTCTCACCTCTAATTTAAATATCCATCTCCTGTGCTGTCATGTGCGGCGGGATCGTACAAAAATAGCTCTGACAAAACTTAGAAAATGGACAACCGCTTTATGCAAAAGAGAAAAAAATAAATAAATAAAAATCACGTTTAGATTGTATTTGTTTTCTCCCCCCAAATGAATCAAGTTGAAAATGCATATTAAAATAGGTTTAATGTAATCCTTCCCGAAAAAACCCATGCCACGTCTTTTCAAACAAGAGGCCTAAGAATAAAAACATAAAAGCTAAATCTGTATAGGTAGACATATTTATTCAAGGGAAATATGAAGATTTATTCCCGTTCCGAGCACTTTTTTTCATGCAGCATTTCTTTTGACTTTTAAAGGACGGAGCCTTAGTTGGAGACTTTTCAACCAACTGCTTCTACCAAAATAATCCACCTCTGACTTCCTGAAGAAAATAACAATCTTCCTTCTGAATACCACTCATCTTTAGATATTCATGAAGATTTTTTTGTTTGTTTTTGTAATGTCTTAGTTATTTGTCAGACGTGTTGATTTGTTTTTGCTTGTTAACATTCAAAACGACCAGAGTTTTCGTTTCAAATCAGTAAAGGAACCAACTTTATTTTATTTTATTTTTATTATTATTGTTTATCTCAGAGAAACATCTCTCCGGCTGATTTCAGAGCGCTTCCAGGCGCATTGAAGACGCGCCGCTCCTGCGCGGTGATCCCTGCCCTGCGCGCTCTGGCGCCATCCTCCCTCCAGCCGCGAGAACAGCGTGGCTCTCCTTCTCCCCTCCGGCCCCGCACCTTCCTCACTGCTGCGCGCTCTTTGGCTGCCCGGTGTGTCCGTCAAAAAAAAAAAAAAAAAAAGAAGAGAGGAGTAATAAAAACGTTTAAGAGAGAGAGTGGAGGGGTGGGGGAGGGAGGGAGAAAAATCTGAGCAATATTTCTATTGGGAGGGCGGGCTGGACACGCAGAGAACAATCCGCTCGACTTTGCCAAGGAGCCACCTCAAAGGGTATCGGGTTACGCTGAGTGACAGCGTAACCATGGCAAATAATTTGACTGAGGCTATTGTCTTATCCTCACCATCCCCGGGTCAGATAACCGACCAATCAGAGTTCATATAATCGCTTGTCTTGCCAGCTTAGAATAATATTATTAAAACGAGCCAGCGAGTCTGCTCTCCGGGAGTAGTTTATGTAGAAACGGCGCAGAAAAGGTGGAGGCGGACGGAGGAAGGAGTTCCACATTTCTCTCTCCCTCTGTGTGTGTGTTTCGCCGCAACTTTCAAGAGGAACTGTCGCCCGGGGATCTGCATGGCTCAACGGGCATTGAAGCTGGATATTACCCCTAACCCCTGAGTCGTATAGGCTGCTCTTCTGGGACACTTTTTTTTTCTTTTTTTTTTTTTTCTTTTCTTTTCTTGACACTTGTGGACTTACTGCGTGTCACTTTAATGAGAGACTGAGACAAGAGACGTGGAAGTGAGGCACAATCTAATCTGCGCTGGTCTGCGGCTGTCGCCATGTCAATGCTCCCGACGTTTGGTTTCACGCAGGAGCAAGTCGCGTGTGTCTGCGAGGTCCTCCAGCAAGGGGGGAACATCGAGCGGCTGGGACGCTTCCTCTGGTCCCTGCCGGCCTGCGAGCACCTCCACAAGAACGAGAGCGTCCTCAAGGCGAAAGCCGTGGTCGCCTTCCACCGGGGCAACTTCCGAGAGCTCTACAAGATCCTGGAGAGCCACCAGTTCTCGCCGCACAACCACCCGAAGCTGCAGCAGCTGTGGCTCAAGGCGCACTACATCGAGGCGGAGAAGCTGCGGGGCCGCCCTCTCGGGGCCGTGGGGAAGTACCGCGTCCGGAGAAAGTTCCCGCTGCCCCGCTCCATCTGGGACGGAGAGGAGACGAGCTACTGCTTCAAGGAGAAGAGCCGGAGCGTGCTGCGGGAGTGGTACACCCACAACCCGTACCCGTCCCCGCGGGAAAAGAGGGAGTTGGCCGAGGCCACGGGACTCACCACCACGCAGGTCAGCAACTGGTTCAAGAACCGGCGGCAGAGAGACCGGGCGGCGGAGGCGAAGGAGAGGTAGGAGCGTCTGCAGATAAAACTATCAACATGTTGGAAAAGGGGATAAAAAAAAAAAGCAGAGTCATGTTAAAACAAAATGGTGCTGAGTCACAAGCACTTTGACGTGCTGACCTACATCTGAAAATATGTTCAAAACATCCCGTCTCTTGCTGTTTATTCTGTCTCTTTTATCACATTTATTTATGTATTTATTAAATTAAATCATATTGAAACAGTCCACTCCAGCTCCAGGTTACCTCTTCTGGTTTGGGCGTCTATGAAAAGTGTTGGAGTGTGAGTGCAAAAGTTTGGAAAGCAGGAAATTAAAAGGTTTGCTGTTAGGCAAATTACAAGGACATATAAGCGTACATTTACCTCTCCTTTTGCCGTAGTAATTACACTTATTATCACCCGAGGTTTTACTTTCATATCAACATCAAAAAAAAAGCTAAAACACACACACACACACACACACACACACACACACACACACACCCACACACACACACACACAAATATGTTATACTAACCCAAACAACCATGGAGTGAGCAGAA
Organism: Poecilia mexicana; assembly: GCF_051168715.1. NCBI lineage: Eukaryota > Metazoa > Chordata > Actinopteri > Cyprinodontiformes > Poeciliidae > Poecilia > Poecilia mexicana. The sequence goes on from NW_028263384.1 coordinate 9,712,398, forward strand.
GCAAATGAGAACATGTCTATAGAAAGATGCTTTTTTAAAAAGTTTTTTTTATTTATTATGTTTTACAGTCCATGCTTCCATTTAGCGTGTAGGCCACATTTGAAGGTTTTTTAGGGGGGGATTACACACGCAGGCGCTGCAGAGAGGTGTGCGCCCCAGCTGGTGTCTTCTTTCAGCCTCTGGCCACTAATTCGGGCTGAAAGCTCCACGTAAATCATGTGCTCGTGCAGAGAAAAGGCTCAGTGCTCTCCTATATAAAAACTATGCCACTTGTAACCCTAAATTACAAATGTTTCGACACAGCGATTGATTTAGCTAATAAGCTCTAATGACTTTTGGAAAGGTCGGGATTTATGGCCGCCTGTCATTGTTTTTAAGTCTGTGCTGCGGCGCTGCAGCCAAACGAGAGTCTTATTATTTATTTCACGGACTCTTTAATGAGCAGGTATGCACGAATGGATTGCTGGTTGCTGCGTTAATACATGATCTCTCGTACCTTTCCACAAAAGAGCAGTTGTAAACATGCTATAAATCAATCTCCATCGTGCGTCTGCACTAACAAAACAAACTGTTGCAGCAATTTCCCTTAACTTACGTTGTGCAGACTTCAAATAATATCTCTGATAATAACTTATGTACAGTGCAGGTAGACACACGACTTACATACTTGTGGTTAAATTCAAGCGCCTTTTTAAGATTTCTCTACTCAACAGATTTACTGAATTTCCAACCATTTTATTAATTTTGTTTATCTTTTCATGCTAAAGAGACACAAAGCACACAAATCGCTTTTGATTAAAATGTTTCTATAATTGCAACAAAGTTTTTAAACATCAGCGCTAATACACCTAGCTGTCTATAGTCGGCTTGACCGTAGCCTTTGTGCTGTCTCCGTACTAGCATAAAATGTTTATAAAATATTAGACTCTTCTAAAAATACATCCTGTTGCAGTGAAATGTTCAACTTTTCCTCAACTACCATGGCCGAGATGTGCCGTTCATTGGCATCGACTGACTCCTTCAGGGGAGAGGGAAAAAATGGGGAATTACACACACAGGCAGCGTCAGCTAGAGGTTTGACTTTAGCGGCAGTGCTGTCGCTAAAGCAGAACAAGTTCCTGAAATAGTTACAGAATGTGTAAATCTTTTCTGAAAAGACAGCATGTGAACTATTTCACATCTTAGATGTGTCTGTCGTTGTCAACAACTGATTCAGGGCTAAGGTCGTATTGCTAGCAAGCTTGACATCACTAAACCAGCTAACGCGTTTAGTTTACAAACCTGAACTCTTGCTCCAACAGAAACTTTGCCTAAGTTTCTGTTGTATAGTATGACAGTTTGTAACCTTTTCTAAGCTCAGATAGTCATTAGTTATAAAGTAAACACACCTTCCCATTCTTTGCTCAATATTAGTTGACTGAACCATCATTCCCAGTGCAACTTTAATTTGAACAGTCACGAAGGATATGTTACACAAATAAATTAGCTAGCATCGTTAGAATGGAAGATTTTTTTGAACGTCACATTAACAAACAAATTTTCTTGATATATATTTCTTTAAATCATTTAAATGTCTAAAATTGGAGACTTCCCCAAATCCTTTTTGTAGTGTACCATTCTCTGCATCGCAAGAATAATTAAAATAACAGCTGACTGAGAACATTTCAGTTGAATTCTAATACAAATTTTCAGGTTCATAATAATAAAAGAATCAATGTTTGAAAAATTTAACCATTAAATACTAATTGATATGCATGATTGGAAAATCTAAAAAAATCTAAAAAAACAATGTCTCGCTGTTGAAAAGTTATTTTGCTAGTGTGAATATGAATTGCAAATTTAGCTTTCCTTTCCTTTTTTTAGATGCACATGTCAATGTTGCGAAATGCCTGTTGAATGAGTGTGCACCAATTAAAATTGAATTTCCTTTTCCTTTTAGGGAAAACAGCGAGAACTCCAACAGCAACAGTCACAACCTATCTTCTTCAATGAACGGAAATAAAACTCTTTTGGGGAGCTCGGACGACGATAAAACGCCTTCGGGGACACCGGATCACACGTCGCCGAGCCCGGCCCTGCTCTTGGGCTCGAACGCCGGCTTACCGTCCCTGCACGGCCTTGCGCCCCCTCCGGGACCCAGCGCGATTCCGGTGCCGGGCGGCGCAGACTCGGTGCACCATCACCACTCGGTGCACCATGACACTATACTAAACTCTATGTCTTCTAACCTCGTGGACCTCGGCTCTTAAAAAAAAGGACACTGAGAGAGGACAAAAAAAAAAAAAAAAACCTAAAAACTTTTCCTTTTTTTTCTTCTTTTCTTTTTTTTCTGGAGAATTTACATGGTGATGAGAGCGAAGCTTCAAGCACTTGCGGTAAGAAAGACTGGGAATCTGCGAGAACAGCCACAATAACAAACCTTTTGGTCTATACGCAAGTAAAATACATAAAAACAATACAAAATAAATAAAAAAAACACGTTTTCCCGCCACCTCCTCTTATAGCAAATTTAAGCGTTTTGGGGACGTTTTCAAGAACCACAATTTTAGGCTTAAAAGCACTTAAACGACAGCAACTGATCAAGCAGACGTCAGGTTCTCACACCACTTTGGTTTCGCTGCGTTCGAGGAAAGAACTGATAGATTTAGTAGGAAAGGGGAGGAAGAAATAAAAGAGAGAGAGAGAGAGAGAGATGTATTTCTGAATGTAATTACATATTATCTTATATTGTTGAAAACAATAAGAATAAAACGTGTCTTAATTCCTGTACCGTTATTATTGTATAGGAGACTCGGTTTCCCCCTGTCTGTATTGTTTACATTGGGGTTTTCCAAGAGAGCCATATGCAGTCTTTCTGTTTTGTTTGTTTTTGCTTTTCTTTCTTAATTCGGTTTCTTTGTTTTGAAGGAGGTTGGACTGTTCAAGTGTCTAATAAGAGCCGCGACGACGTGAAGTATCTTAACCTCCTGACTATATTATATGATGCTGATGATAACGATGATGATGATGATGATGATGAGTAGTAGTATTTACATTTTTATTTGGAAAGAGACTGCATGTAAGCTCTGCGCTTAACGGAGGAATAATGAAGCGACTCATATAGTTTCATATAAACTTTCCAATAAAAGAAAAAGGACATCCACGGACTAAAATCCATTTATTCATGTGATTCTGAATCATTATTTATATAGTTCCTCCCCGCCCCCTAATATATCTTTTATATATTTTATTGCTTTATAACCAAAAGTGCAACCATGAAATAAATCTGATTTATTTTTTAATTTAATTTTTTTAAATATATTAATTTTCTTTTTTTTTTCTTTCTCTTCTTTTTGTTGTTGCAGTTTTTACTTTAAAACAAGATAGGTGCATTTTTGGACACGGATATTCACTCTCAAGGAATGTCGACTCCGAAATGCAAGAATTATGCATTTCATTTTTATGTCATCATTGAAATAAAAACAATAAACAACAATTTCGTATTTTAGTCAAAATAGTAAAATAAATAAATAAATAAATTATAATAATTTTATGTTGGCGTGACAAAACGAGGAAGACAGGAAAAAAGAGACACTCAATCGAGCACTTAGTAAAAGCAACACAAGTCAAGAGGCCGGAACATGTGGTGGCATCTGGCCATTAAAGCGGGGCAGAATCCAGACACGCATTTCCAAACAGGGGAGACCTTCAGCTTCATGTCGGAGTGATGACACCTTATCTTTCCTCGCTCGCTCAGTTGAGGGGAACAAAAGTGCCGTGGTGGAGCTTTTTTTTTTTTTTTTTTTTTTTTTTTTTTTGCTTCTTGTCGATGGAAAGAAAAAAAAACAGAACTGGAAACTAGCGTTGAAAGAAGACACTTTGTTTTAACAGCCTCGACTGTGAAACACCTTCAGCTCTCGCTCCATCAGTCAGTCTGCAGCCAGAGATGTTTTATCGGAGAGCAAAGCAAACGTCTCCTCTCATGTGTAAAAAAAAAATGTGTTTGTTTTTTTTGCAGATTCTTGTAGATTCGTAGATTGGGAGCTTTTGGCATTCGCAGTTCAAACACTCGATTTCTGCTCACGGTCGGACAGACTGGAGATGTAGGTTGAAAATAGTCATTTTTAAGCCAATAGATCGAGCTCAAATACGGCTTGTATAAAATATTAGACTCCAGTAGGTGGCCCATTGGAGCCCCAGTGACCCCTTTCTCGTTTTTATACATCAATACACGTTTCCTTTTTTTATGGCCACAATTAAAAAAAAAAAAACAAACTTATTTCTGTTTATGTCTTTTCCCCGTTTCAACACATTTAGACACTTGTAGACAATTTTACGGAAATCTTTTCACATTTGAGCCATATTTAGTCATCGGCAGATTTTTTTGTTGTTGTTGTCAATCTTTTTTTTATACCTCTCCCTTACATGTCAGTATAATTTTATGGAGATTTTACGAGTTTCCAATTTTTTATCCCTTTTGACACCAACGGACGTCATTGTTCACGTCTTTCCACTTTTTGCTTGGGTGTGTTTGCTTCACTTTCTACCGGTATGTCGACAGTAAGTCTTTTTTTTTTTTTTTTTGAAACATCTTGTATTTTCAACCACACTGTCATAGACGTCGTTTCACCTTTCGCCTGCACGTGGACAGCAGAATGCATCTTTTTTTTTTTTTTTTTTTTTTTTTTTTGTAAACGTCTTTCCAAGACGTTCACCATTTACACATTAGCGTGCATCTGCTTGTGGACGTCTTTTTTTTTTCAATTTTCAAACGACTCGTCTTTACCGTCTCTTCTGTTTTGAGTCTCTTTAAGTCTTTAATTTTAAGCCACATTTAGACACCAATAAACGTCTTTTTCGAGACATATGTTCCCCTTAAACTATTCAGCTCAATTTAAACGCCTTTTCTTTTCTTTTTTACAACTACGCACAATCAATATTTATCATCGACTTCTTAATCGTCTGCCGACATATTTGTGCACGCGGGCAGATAGTCGTCTTTAGAGGAGAGACAACAGCAAACATCCTGTCCGTTATTAATTTCCCCCTAAGGCCCGACGAGAAAATGAAAAGTGTTTACACAAAGAGTGTGCTTAGAGGTTTCACTGTCTCCTTCCTGTCTGTTAATGTGACTGATCGTTCACACCGCGTTCTGCCCGCACGAAGGTCAATTACCCACGCAGCTTAAAGCGTCTCCAATTAACAAGGATTTCTATTGAAAACAAGGCCGTAAAAGAGGCTCGCGAGGAGACGTGCCCTAATCCTTACAGGATATCTGGCCTCTCACCAAGCCAGCCACAAATATAGCTGCGATTTTCGTCTCCACTTTACGCTCACTCCTTCGTTTTGTTCCCATTAGCTTGAAATGGGAACTGGCACCGAGGAAAGGCAAGGCTGTTAAATGTTGTTTTGGCTGGAATACTTTAGAGGAAAGAAAAGAAAAAAAAGAGAAGAAACCCACCAGTGGTGAAGAAAAGGGGCCCAACAAACGCAGATCTAACGCTGGAAAGCTGCTTTTATGGGAATAACGAGCTCTCGAAAAAAAGCGGCAAAAACAATCACCGGACAGGTGGGAACTAGTCCTGATTTCTACAGGCGCTTTAATAGCCCGTCAATAAAAACCGCAGTGAGAGGATGTTGCGGTTCGGTGTGCTCGGTCACAAAGTCATGATGTTGATGCGACTACTGTATGCCTCTAGGGACACAATCACTGTAACACAGAAAAGAGACAGTTCAAAGGAAAACCCACAAAATGCCTAAAAAAGGGGAACAGCCTCATAGGACAATCTGAGGTCAGTCTTAGTCTTTGTTTTGAATTTGACATAGCAGAGAAATTCAAATCTGATTTAGTTTGAAACTTCTTAAACATAAACAATGTGAGAACCTTTTTTTCCCATCCTCTTTTTTTTTTTTTTTTTTTTTAACTAGAAGTGTGTTTTAAAATAATTTTGTAACTAAGTTTTCACAATGCCACTGTCAGGAAGCACAAGCGGGCCGGTGGACCGTCCCCGTTTAATGACTCGGTTCGTCTTCATGGCCGCGTTTGTCAACGAACTGCTGGCAAAACCCAGTAAACAAGCAAAATTGTTAATAATAATATATATATATATATATATATATATATATATATATATATATATATATATATATATATATATATATATATATATATATATATATATATATATATATATATATATATATATACACACACAATTTTATTGCTGCTGGTGAAAAAAAATATATCTAAAAATCGTTTTCAAGCTAAACAACGTCATATAAAACAAATAAATAAATAAATAATATATTTAAGCTATTCTAATAATAATAATAATCACATGATCACACTTAGTTTTTCTGATGAATATATAATTAAATAAATTAGAATTACTTTTCCAACATTATGGAAATGACTATAAAATTAATTACTAGTTTTGTGATGGTAGTGCTATCATCATATTGCCAAACTTAGTTTGACATGTGACTAATAAATAAATAAAAATAAAAAATACAAACCAAGCTGTAAGTGCTTTGTCAGCTGTTTTAAAATGACTGAAGTGTGTCATGTGTTCCGAGCAGAGCGGGTCTGACACAGCACTTTTACACACTCTTGCTTAACCCACATTTTTATCCAGGGATGTTAACACACTTTACAGAAACAGTGATGCTTGCTTGTGCCTGGACACATTATTGGCCCCAGTGGAGAAATTCTCCTTTCACTTAGCCCCCCCAACCCCACCACTTCTTCACCCTCCTTCTCTCTCTTTCAGAGAGGTCAGAGGTCAAACCTTTATAGCAGCAGACTCAGAGCTGGAAAAGGATTCCCTCCAGCTGAGGCTTAAACATGAGCCTGTCTCCCCCCCACGCCTCCCTCCTGTCACGGCGTTTGCCGAATCAGCGCTCTCGTTTAAAGACGGAGCGGACTGGTCTGAGGAGAACTCGCAGAACCGTGCAGACAAAACGCACAACAAATGACTACATAAGCTCCAGTTACACTTAATAGTGTAAAAACACGTTTGCGTAAGTCTGGAATGATGGCACAGAGGATGACACATACTTCTGAGGCACGTCAGATCATAGGTGTGAACTGTGAAACAATTCCTAACAGTTTCTTTTTTATTTTTTTTTTTTCAGAGAGGAATATTGCTTCAGGCATACACAGAACAAGTAGAAGGTGTGTTACACTTCATTAAAACTTTATGTCAAGTCATTGAAATAATAACAGTAAAAAAAAAACACATAAAATGTATAGTCTGAGTTCAAGCACGGCTCCGTCTGGTTAGTTCATCCTCCTGGGTCTGAAATATCCACTTACTTAAACGTTTTGTTTTGTTTTGTTTTGTTTTACCAATGAAAGTAGAATACATCAAGTTTTTGTTACTTTTTCATTTTACCAACTTGAAACATGATTGGCACGTTTCACACGGAAGCTCATCTTCACGTCCTCTGTTCACAGAGAAGCTGCACGGTTTGAATTTGAATTTGTTAAAATGCCTCACAATGCATGCGTCTGCAATCACAAACTCTTTATTATTAAAAAGAAGCTATGCAATTTGAAATAGTTGCAAACATATTTTAATGAGTTCAGTGGATTTCCATCATGAAACGAATCAAATGACCTCAAACAAAAGAACATAAAAGTTGAAATCTTAATCAGAATAACAACGCTAACCCTTGTTTTGTCACAATGTATTGTTTGGGATGACACCAGAAGTCATCCTCTCTTCTATTTTCATCTTTCTTTCTTTTTTTTTTTTTTTCTTTTTTTTGTTGCTTTTTCTGGTGGATAAGGTGTGTCCCATAAAGCATGGATAAACCTGCAGGGGGTCTTGGAAGAGAGGATGATGAGGAAGAGACTGAGGGTGTGAGCACCTGGACAGAGAGAGATGGCCACAGGAGGGAGGGCATTAATGTACTCCCTGTGTGTAGGACAGGAGCTGCTATAAAACAAAACACACACGCACACACACACTCAGTGGATCACACACACACATCTGAGTGCGCTGCAGGGGCTCGGTGCTCCAGTGAAAAAGGTCACCTGGCAGACGGCGTTCAGATTTCCAACCTGAGTCCTGAGACGTGTGTCGGATAAACTCCTTATTTACCCCCCCAAGAATCATACATGTAAACACAGAAAAATGACAGAAAAAAAATGCAAACCCTCAAAATACAACATGAAAAACTATTGAATAACTAGCTTTTAAAACACAGAGATGAAAGTGTCGCCTCTATGGAAGTTCCTAAGTGAGCATGTAAAATTATCCAGCTGTTTTTAAACCTTATAATCAAGTTTAACTGAGTAATTATGTGATTCTCATGTCTTCACGAGAATCATAAATCTGTGGCTTCAAGAGTATAATAAGAATGCCAAAACAAAATGTTAGTTGTTTTTGTTTTGTCGGTTTGTTGTGTTTTGTGCATTTTTTTTCCCCAGGCAGCTTGGAGACGAAGGGTTGAAACTGGACGGACGTGGCGGGTCTGGTTGTCATGTGGCATTATCTACTAAATAAGCTGTATGAACAGAAGCAAAATATATATATATATATATATATATATATATATATATATATATATATATATATATCACATTATTATTTCACACCTGCAAGCTATGAGACTTATTTTTGTTTCTCCTGGGAAATGAGAAAAACGTCTCTCAAAAGACAAAACAACATAAGAGGGGAAACAATTCAGAGCGAAAATTTGTGTTTCTAATTTTTGACATTTTATGAAAAAAATGAACTGTTTTATGCCTTTCTTAACAACCAGTGGAACAATCTTCATTGGCGCTACAGAAACAAAATACGTTTTATAATTGCTGATTGGCTTTTTGCGTCTTTTGATTGGTTTATTTTTGTTGATGAGCTCCAGGTCTCCCTAATCTTTGGTTTCCTCCACAGATCCTCCTTCAACGAAACTTTCAGTCAGTAAAATTAGTCTGTAACGTCCAACAGGGAGTTTTTGAGCAGCTGGTCTTAAACATCATTTTGTGTGAAACCTTTTTTCTGGTAATTGCTGTCAATTTTTTTTAAGTTAACCATGAGGTTTTGTTCATAATGCGTTTTCAACCTCATTACGGCATCTACTTTCAAGAACATTAAAACAAACAAACAAAACACTGTGTGTTCAATTACTAATAGAAATAATTATAAATAACACCTCACATTTAACCTTTTGTGTTCATGGAAAAACCATAAACTATCTTGCGTATTTGTCACAGGTGGCCATTTTCTGATAGCTTTATCAAAACACTTTAAAGGGCCGACGGCTTCGTTTGGTGAAAAACAGTTTCTGGTGTGAATCCCTAAGTAACAGAAACCCCAAACTTTTGCAAAGAGAAACATGTTGCTTTAAGACATTTAAATCTCCCCGTGGAGAAATGAAACCGAAGCAACTGAAAGAGATAAGGCATTTTAATGTATGTGGGTTCGCACAGTTCGCTGTGGCTCACCTGGGGGCTTCTCTCTCTCTACTGTAAATTTTTATTTGTTTTTTAACTCAGACACAGAAACAGGTTCTTCTGATCGCATTAGATTCACTCCGATGGCTTTTCCAGATATTGTCACTTGACACCGTTCCATTAAAGCTGTCCAGCTAGAAGATTAACTACAGGATGCTTTATGCTTTAGCTGGGTGTTCACTCTGAGTGCCAGAGGGCAGGTTAAATCATGTACAGTTTTCAGAGCACTTTTTTTTTTTTTTTTTTTTGCCTATCCAGCTTTAAAGCTGCAGTGTGTACCTTTTTAGAAAATGTACATATTTTAACATATTTGTTAGCAGTCGCTATACAGCGACAGTGTAATTTGGGACAGATAATCGGCAGCACAGGCCGTCGTGAATGCTAAGGCTAGTTAACATGGCGTACAAGCGGTTTTCCTGAACGGTACGTTGTTTTCTCCATCATGTTTAGCAGCGTGTTCGCAAGGTTGACTGACGGCGCTGAGACACTCCTCCTGGCACTGATTGGTTGGTCGTTGGTGCATTTCTTCAGACGGTAGTAGCACCAAAGGGAGAGGGAGGAGGGGGAGTTTCATTATCTGTCACACACCAAAGTGTCACAACAGGAGAACAGTTTTAATATTTATTTTTTTTTACAAACTCCTCTATTTGACACTTTGCTCTCCAAATAAATAAAATGTGACGTTGATACATTATCGGTCTGATTATGTATTTCTCTACATTACATTCGAATCTATTTAGCTTATAAAAATGCAGCTACTGTGAATTGGGGATTTATAGAATATATGAACCGACATAGACGGAAGTGGGATCAGGGAAAAATGCTACATCTTCATCTTTCAACATCTCACAGAGTGCTACTGACCTACAGACATACCAAGACGTGACCATCTTACCTTGACTCAGCAGGCTGCATGATGAGGGGCTTAATTAGAGAAGCAGCCAACGATAAATATGGAGGAATTGCAAAGGTCTTCATCTCGAGTGGAAAAATCTATAGACTCCACAAATCTGACCTCGACGGAAGGGGTACAAGAGGAGAGTCATGGGTAAAACAAAGGGTAAAACTTGCCACAAGCCAGGGGTTAGAAGATGCTCTGGTGGAGACTAAGCTGGAATTTTATGGTCTACTTGTAAAATGCAAATGTGTGTGCAGAAAGCTAACCCGGCACATCTCAGGGACGGAAAAGCTGACCAAAACCCTAAGAAGTTTGGAATTAAATAAAGAGCAGCCATTAAAGGAATCCTGCTATAGGCTGCAAAGGTTCACATTCAGACAGCAATCCAAAAGAGACAGGCAGAGCTACAATGGGATATATAGAATGTCCCAGTCAACTGAGATTTTTGCAAATAATGGGCAACAAATTCAGACGTTATACGAGCAAAGCTGAAAAAGACAAAGGCTTGCAGCTATAGTTGTTGTAAAAGGTGATTCTACAAAGTATGCAGTTATACACTATACCATTATGTGCAACTTCGTGTTGGTCTAGCACAGACAAGACTATGAAATACAAACAAATTTGTTGTTGTAAAATGCTAAGCAGTGCAAATACTTTTGCAACACAAAAGTATTTTGTATGTACTGAAACCTCCTTCTCCATCTTGTTAGTGAGATTCACCAATATTACCCCGTATGTGATGCTATGGGTATCCAGGCCTTTCATGCCTGCCACATTTTTCTTTCTTTCAGAATCTTTGTTGATTTAAGGAATTGATTGTCATGCAATTCATTCTTAGTCTGGACCTGTCTTTGCCAGGAAAGCAGTGGGAAATTCTGCAGAATAGGCGATCAATCAGAATTAAGCGCACATGTGCATGCCAGGTTGTGTGTCAGAGTGTGTGCAGCCCAGGTTTGTTTGTTTCCAGCTAAACACTCCGACGGGTTCAACCTGCCAGACCGTGTCATCGGCACAAAGCGTGCGCGCGAGGTAGCTGCAGTGATGGAAGCGCAAAGGGAAATGAGTGAGCTTTGATGTACAAAAATACAGAAAATGACAGAAAGCAGCTTTATTAATGTCTAACAATGAATTTTGCATTTGCGCAGGGACAGGAACCTACGACTTTGGGTCGAACTGAAATCAGATATTCATCAGTTGTGTTTACCAGAATTGCTAAATGAACCAATAATGACATTTCTTTGCCAAGTGTGTAATTATTATTATTATTTATTTTTTATTTTTTTGCCAAAGTCAGGTATTTACAGAGATTAGGATTGCTATATCATTTTTTCAAAGAACCCTGAAAAACCCCGAGTAAAACATTGTTTCCTTGTAAGACTGTGGCAGCTTATGAAAGATCAATTTATCTACAGGCAACATCAAGAAAACGTTTTTTCTTTCAGTAGCATATTGGGTAAAACAAAAAAAACAAACAAACAAAACATCAAATATGTCAGGTAGAGAATTATGGAGCTCAGTGGTTCTGGTTCAACATGGTCCAACAGGAAGAGAAAATTTCTTATTGCACATCAGGGACAATAAGTTCTTAATTTTTGTAGACATGTCCTGTTGTCTGACGAAATTAAAACCGAAGGTTTTGAACATACCATTTGGAGGAAAAAAGGGGTTGAAGCCACATTGTACTGTGTATTAGTTTTGCTGCAGAAAGGACTGGTGGACTTTGTAAAATAGATGGTTTTATGGGGGAAAAGAACTTCATCTGGAATTATTGAAGCAGAACGTCAAGATCTCAGCCAGCAGTTAAAGTTTAGAAGTGGGTATTAAAATGGGTAATGACCCTAATCGTACTGTCACATTAGTTACAAAGTGACTTTTAAAAAAGTACTTTTTTTTGGAATGGCCATCACAAAGTCAACGTCTTCTCAGTCCCAGGATAAACTCAGCTAAAGAGGAGCTCGATTTGATTTGGACTTGATTTGAAAAAGAAAATCAAGCAAACTGTAGAGTTATGCTTATACAGCATTTGATCCAGCTCATACAATTTCAAGAACATTTTACCAAACACTAAGGACTTTTATTTACACACGATGTACACTTTCTGTACCATTTTTAAATCCAAACTGTTCTAAAAAAAAAAAGAAAAAAAAAGAAAAAGAAATTAAAAGAGAACTGTTTGTCTTTATTTACATGGTGTGTAAATATTTTTGCTTCGACTGAACCAACTGCATTAGAAGGCAACAACTGTCTGTCAAGTGAGGAGCAGTAATGCGTAGATTTGTTGAAAGAGGTTTTAAAACACCAACGGAAGTGATGACGAGACGCTTTTTGGTTTGCTTGATCATTTGTAGATGACGAACACTCCGAATACTGGCACCATCTAGTGGTAAAGACATGCAACTGCATTGAAATAAAGAAAATACAGGCGACCTGAATCTCCAGCAGCTGCGCTGACAGGAAATAAAAGGTAAATTGTGACAAAAATAAATAGATAACAGGGATTTTCTTTCACAATTGCAATAGTTTTTTATTAGTATAGTAATTAGAACAAGGCTCAAATTATATTGATAGACAAAGAAAATTGTACTGGTATGTTGGCCCATGCAGCAGGCTTATCAGTGTTAGAGATCTGCACTTCGTTACTGGCATTAAGCCCTACATATCAGCCTTTCTGGTCTCAAAGTGCTGCATAACTATTTGGTTAATTAGGAGCATACTTTTTGTCTTTGGGGGTTTTTCCCAGATACGGACGGTAAGTTGTTCAAAGAAAGAGCGAGGAAGGGCTTTGACAGAAAAAGAAATCGAATTAATGAAAATGTTGCTTTCAATAGACCAATTAGTGTAAGTAAAAAAAAAAACAAAACAAAAAAAAAACTATAATTCTATAATGCAAAAACCAATACTTTTCACAAAGAGCATCTGTTGCACTGAAGATAGTAGCTGCTCATATCGGTTCCAAAGAACTCCGGCTCGCACCAAAATAAAATGTAATAAAAAAAGCTTGACAATTTGAAAACTGTCTGTGTATGCAACAAGAGACAGCATAATTAGCCCGTCAAGCATAAGGTACATTTTTAGAGACAGCATCAGTTAACAGTTTCATTTGCTTAATTTATGCTCCACGAAGTCACTAGAAAAAGAGAAGAAGGGAAAAAAACACACATCATCTTTCTTTCAGCTCTCCTCCTTTTTCCATCCGTTTTTTCTTTCTTCCCATCATCTCACTCTTGGCTGGTTTCCAAACGGTGCACTCCTCCTTGTGTTGTTTATGTTTTCGTTCACCCCCAGCGGTGGCAGCTGCTTCTTCAACTCCCCTCTTGCCTTTTTCTTGCCATCGACTTCCTGCTTGATTAGTTTCTCTGCTCCATGTGAAGCGCTCCTGGGTTTCAGCCAAAGCAATTGTTATTTTTGTAAAAAAAAAATAAAAAATAAAATAAATAAATTTTTGAAGTGCATAACACGAAAACATGCCACGGGTGTAATTTCAACACAACAAGAGGTAGGCACCGGGGGGAGGAGAGGCCTGTGTCATTGACCTTAGAGCTTCTGCGAACCCCCGTTTGTCATTTGCTCCACTCCTGACTCGATGCTGGAGCGGTTCTGGGTGCTGAGGACGCCAGCGGCAACGCAAAATGCTGCGAAAGCTCAACAAGTTGCACACTTTCAGAAAGAATGCTGCTCGTTTTCCACCCTTTCTGTTGTTTGGTCTCAAATAGAGGAACTCAGAGTGACCCCTGGTGGATATGGCGGGGAATCTGTTTTATTAAACAGACACTAGAAGCAAGATATTTACTTACAGTGTATAAACAGGAACGGGAGATTTCTGCTTCGAAACCTGCTTACAACTTACCTTGAACGCCATTTAAACTCTTGATTCGTTTAAGTCACAGACTTATGTGATCGTTTTTGCTTGTACTGTGTTGTGAAAAGTGCTTGGTCTTTTCCTGAGTTCCCTTCTTTTTTGCATGTTTTCCACATTTCGGTCAAAAAACGTGCAAACAGATCAATTTAAATATTAGTCAGAGACGACAAAATTTAAACACAAAATGGAGCTTTTTAAACGAAGGTGTTTATTATTTAGGGAGAAAAAAAACATATATGGATTTGTGTGAAAAAGTGATTACCCCAAACCTAACAACTAAAGTCAAGCTTTTGTGATAATTAACTCTTTTACAGTACTAGAGGAATTTTTCAATAAAAAGTTTTTGAACTAGGATTTGGGGGATTTATCAGCAATATCGAAATTAGTGCATTTCGCAAAACTGCAATGGAAACACTTATTTATTTATTTTTTTTAGCATTAAATGAGTCACATGACCAACAACCGGATGTTCCTACTGGAGGAAAAGCCGAAGAAGATGACAGGAAGAGGTAACGCATGTTTTTTTTAATGACAGGATTGTGTGAACAAACTTATTTTAATTGCGTTTCTTATTCCGTGGAAACAGTGCAATTGAGAAATTGTGTCTTTTTGATGTTAGCAGAATATCGACTACATTGTGTTTTTCATGTAGTAGTAATGGAAACGTTTCCTGACTGTTGTCATGAAGCATCATTTGGTAAAAAAAAAGAAAAAAAAGACACGTTTAATGCAAAGTTGACACTTTTAATGCATCTTTGCATTAAAAGTGTTATTTACTGAATGGCTTCATGAAGTCATAAACATTCATAAAGACTCCTGTGTGTTCATAACAAATGTTATATTTATGACGGCATAATGTCAGACTTATGCACAAATTGTTAGAGTAAAAAATAGCGACCCTCGTTTCAACTGAGAGTTTCAAAATTTAACAATGTGTGTTAAATTTGTTCTCTGTGTAAAATATCTTCAATGTGGAGGAGGATCACTAGATGGCAGTGCAGCATTAACGGTCTCTTACTTGAATTAGTAAAAACTTACAAATGCAGAAAAAGGTCAAATAAAAAGAGGGGGGAAACAGGATGATACAGGTTTAAGATGTTCAAACTGCGTTCACACACACACACACGCACACACACGCACACACACACACACACACACACACACACACACACACACAAGCTGGTGTTCTGCGTGCGTGTGTGAGGAGGTGCTACCTAATCCCAGAACAAACACGGCCCACGCTCACACTTTGCCTTACAGGCCGTCGCCGTGCTGGAGAGGATTACAAGATGGAAATCAAAAGAGAGCACATTTACACATTGCCTGCTGACACAGTCACACCAAGAACAGACAACAAGAGTTAAGCCAATTGACCACTGACACAGCTCCCAACCTCTCCCTGACTGTTCACATTTAAACCCAGACAACACCCTATTAATGTGATTTATTAATTGAATTATATTTTGTGCGGTTTTCATCCTTCCCAATAGATAGCAAATCACCTACCGTAATTTGCTATCTATTCAGTAACAATGTGAGGTTTTGCTTAGTTTCTGCCAACGCGGTCTGTTTTCTGCCAGTCCTGTCATCCTCAGCTTGCTTCAAAAGACGTCGATCTGCTCTCTCAACTCTTTGCTCTGCTCTCTCTCTCTCTTTCTCTCTCTCTCTCTTTCTCCCTCTCTCTCGCACAGCTGCTGACTTCCTCTGAACTGGGCTGACTTAGAGGGAGTGCAGAGGACAAGGTTGGCATTTGCGTCAATAATGCATGCGTCGGTGAGGCCAGCTCGGGACAGAGGCCGTTTCTTTTAAACAGGGCAGCTTCAGACACCCGACTCATGTACAGGAATCTATTAAAAATAGAACAAGCGGTCGGACAAAAGCGCTAGACTCAGCTGCGGGCCTCTGGAGTCCTGAGCTGGCTGCTCACCAGCACCAAACATGTTATGTTCAGATGCTCTAATAGACATTAAATAGTAAGGGGCGAATTTGAAAGAAAATTGGATGAAGGTTTCTGCTTTCCAGACGGTTAACCTCCATCTAAGAGGAGCATGGACAAGCAAAACCTATTAGATGAATCAAAGGGGTGAATGAATGTTCAAGGTGGCAAAGGAAGAAGAAGAAGGGAAAAAAACTCGACAAGAACAGACAGAAAGCAGCTCAAAGTGAAACTATTCATATTGCACTCAACTTTGTTTAAATAGGCATGTTCAAGACATCCATGTTCAGTATTCGTTTTTCCTGATGTCTGTTCATTGACTTCATTGCGTCGCAGTAGACCAAGAAAAAGTTGCACTTTGGTTTGAAGTGGAAGAAAATCAGTACATAGTGTTCAGGGATTTTTTTTTCCACCAGTAGAAGTCTGAAATATAGGAAGCATTTTGTATTAAAGCCAAAATAAATTAAACCTTGATGGAAGATTAACAAGACGTAAGATATGGTTGAAAAAAGAAAATAGAGGAGATCGTAAGTTTTTGGGTAAAAAAAATTATTTACAACTAATAAAAATAGGCAATAGCAATAATACACAAACAATAGCAACTGGAGAATAATCAGACCATGTGGCATGAACAACACTGGTGCTGTCCTGAAATCCCTCTTACCAGCAGGAATCTTCCAGCAGCTTTTATGGCTCAATCAACAACATGCCATTTACTGGACTATGTGAAATGATTGCAAAGTGATTTACACCATTTTGTATTCTCAGATATCTGCACAGTTTTATTTAAAAAAAAACGCATCAAACATGGAGCATTTTGAAGTGGTTTCATTGTTGTATAATCCATATGTTGTGTGCTCAACCATTATTTTATCAGTCAAAACAGATCAAATCTGTTTTTACTGGTAAAATATCAATGTGAAAAGAAGTTTAAATATGGTTCACTTGAAGAGTTTTGCTTTCTGTCAAGACAAACTGTCTTTGAGTTATATCTGCAAAGACAGACGGTCAAACTTTTGTTGTCTGAATGAAAAGAAAAAATGCAGGTCACACTTTTCAGATTTGTGTTTATGTTAGAAGCTTCTTTATGCCGGTCTTTTGTGTACAATCTCAATATCAGACAATTTACGAGAACTTTTAGCGAGGTGCTACAGATCCACTGATATCAGATTCACCCTCGTCTAAATCCTTAAACTTACAAATCGACTCCAGTGACCCAAGATAAAGGATCGCCTGCACACACACGCACGAGAGTCTAAAATCAGGCTAAAGCTGCTTAAGGACACGAGAGTGAGTGCGAAATGGAGAAGCACAAAAGTAACCGTGCATGGAAGGTAACCTGCTACTATGACCTCCCCCTTCCTTTAATGGTGGATTCGGGCCGAGTCGCTTCGAGCGTTTTACTGTCCATTTACAGCAAACCTTCTCCATTGCCTGCTCTCTGTCCTTCTCCTCCCCTCTGCCACTGCTCTCCACAACAGAGGAGTTAAACCTCTAAAAGGCCTCGCTCCAGCAGAAACCATTAGCAACATCCCCCTAGGTCACTGCTACCACCACCACCACCATCTCTCTCTCTCTCTCTCTCTCACACACACACACACACGGCTGTCAGTCACTTTGCCCCTTGGCGGACACTGCAAAAACTCTGGATATCAGTTTTGAAAAATTAACCACGGATCCGGGGTTTCATTACACTCTCCTTGATCTTGCACTAAATGGGGAAGCTGTTTCACCGTGCCGACATCATTTGACTTTCATGTGATGAAACTTTAATAGATATCCCCTTCCATACCCTCCAATTTACTGCTGCAAGTGAGTATGAAGTATAAATGTACGCTGGCCTTCAGACGTCCCTGTGGTGTACGGAGGTCTGCGTATGTCCGTGCTTGTAATGAACACAGAGAATAGAAAAGCTTTAAGGCTGTTTCAGTTGGATCATAGTTTGGATTTGTGAGGTACAGGTCCACTTCTGGTGGGGTAACTGAAAATACCTCTGTACTGGAAGCAGCGGCTGTGCTAATTAACCAACATAATTTAAGAGTCATGGTTGCGCTTAAACCATCACAGTGAATATTTATGTGACACCTCGTTTGTTTCTTGCATTGTCACAATCTAGTCTTTCAACTCTATTTACACCTGCAAATGTGGACCCGCTAATTCCGCTGACCCCTGACAGAAAGGTGCGTCGTTTTTCAAGTGACCCTCCGTCTAATTCCACTTGCGTCCTCTAGATGGCAGTCGAAGAGCGCGTTTGGTCTTCGCTCCGCTCTGATGACCTCCGCTGCCTGTGGAGGAGAGGCTGCTGGCGCTCGGGGTGAACCATCCCATCGGTTTGTAAATGGAGGTTAAATTGATAAGGACACCCGGACCTCGGTCAGTCCCCGACCTTTTGTTCGGTGCACAGAGGTTCGGAAATGAGGCAAGCTTTTCATAAAAGAGCTGTCACACATACACTGTGATGTATGCTAAAGCCTTTAATGCAATGCGTAGGTTTCTTATTGGGCTTTTTTTTTTTTTTTTTACAGTATTTGTTTGGATTTAAGTCCACAAGAGATCCAAACCTACACTATTAATCGGACGATTAATCGAACGAATATTTGCTACAGAGCAAATATGTCATGGTTAATTCTTGATTCTTGTTTTTATTTTATTTTATTATTATTTTTTTTTTAATTAATCAAGATAAAAATCTGCCATCCCAAAACACAAGTTTTCACGAGCTCAAATCTTTTGTGACATCACATAAGGTATAAGACAACACATCGGAGTTTGTTTTAGTCTTTTAATCTGCATATTAGTAAAATATAAGTTAGTAAAATCCCTGGATAGTATCTTGAATGCATAAAACATTGGATGATCTTTGGTCATCCAAATGTGTTTGGATTTGTGCAGGTAGACAAATTCAAAACATCTTTTTATTATTATTATTTTTAAATTGTGTAAAAGACGAAGTGAACTAAGTGTCTCTGTCCAGGATGGGTTTATTTAAAGGTTTGCAGCAGCAGAACAGGCAGTAGCTCCAGCTCACAGACAACAGCCTTCAGCAGCTGACCAGGAAGTAATCAACCTTTAGTGGGTAAAAAAGGAAAAAAAAAAAAAAAAGGTGGGGTGCGGGTGTCACCAAAATGTTAGTGCAAGAGGTGAACTGAGGTCAATTTACTGGTTCATGGATGATAATAATAATAATAATAATAATAATAATAATAATAATAATAATAATAATAATAATAATAATAATAATAATAATAATAATAATAATGTGGGTAGAAAAACGTTTATGTAACTTCATGAATGAATACATTGTATGACAGATTTTTGTAAAATTATTTTTCATTAACTTTAATTAAAAATTTTAATAATCACAACACTGCTTGATCGGAGGATTCAGAGGATTGGACATTTGAAACCCTCCATCATAGAATTTGACCGACTTTTTTAAAACAATGATAAACAACCCCGTTGTTGTCTTTGACGCTCCCTGCTTGGTCAGCAGGAGCCCTCAGTGGACCCGTGCCGTCCCGTGTCGTGCCGTGCCGTGCCGTGCCAAACTAAGCGGGCCTGAGAACGGTCACAGAAATCACAGGTGCTGCGGCTCTGTTTAAGCTGCTCAGCGACTCTGTCCACTCGTTGTGCACAAGGCGAGAGATCACAGCCTGTACCCCCACCTCCACTCCAACACACCCACCCACACACACACACACACACACACACACACACACACACACACACACACACACACACACACACACACACACACACACACAAGCTCCATATGTGCTGTGTGAGCAAGGTTGCTCCTGTGCGCATATGCATGTGGAAAACCCGTGTTCCTCTATATGTGTGTAGGTGTGTGTGGAGAGCTGGTCGTGTTTGCTAGAGTAAGCGAAATTTTGTTTGCTTTCATGTTATGCTTGTTTTCTTTCTTTTTTTTTAAATGAAGCTTGTGCGTTGGTAGTCCAAACTAACAGGCATTAGACTGAAGTAAGTCTTGACTTACTTAAGTCTCTCTCTCTCTCTCTCTCTTTCTCTCTTATGCGCGCGCGCACACACACGTCACGACCTGAAAGAGAGAGTATGATCCCAGCTGCCCCATAAAAAAGAATAACATCAGTGACTGGGCGACCAGCAAGTCGCCTTTTCTCCGATTTGTCTTCTCTTTCATTGCGGTATTTCACAGAGGCGGATCCAGGTTGAATGCGGCCCAAAATCAGATTTGCATTTCGGAGGGGCCATGTAACCCCTAAAAATTTGATTTCTTCACAGAAAAACTTCTAAATGTTCCACTAACTGTTGAGCTACTTATAAATAGCTATGGTGAACAAGAATCAAACTTGACAGGTTTTCCAATATTGAACGTGAACAAATGCTTTCTGTTTTGTGGGGCCTCAAGCTAGCAGCCGTGGATGACGATGGGTGTCATAGAGTGGGGCCCACTTGAGTTAATAATATTCAACTTTTACTGATAGAACAAGTGGGACATCGGAACAGTTTTAAGAAAAATTCTTCAAACTGAGAGACCCACATGGGTCCCACCATGGGTCCCACCAAAATATGTGCCACCCAAATAGGATCCACATGTAACTATAAGTAGTGAGGGTGGGGGGGTCCACAAAGTTCCCCTGTCGACTTCCACACTGCGTCTTTTATTGGGGAAATAAAACTTTACCTCGGCTCAAATTATGATTGGACACAATTTCCTAGGTTCGCATCATAAACATTCTCACTTAACACCTTTACCCCCGCAGAGCGACCATAAAAATGATTCCAACTTTCTTTGTTGAATTATTTTTTTTTCCCCTTAATGCAAGTCTGCTTCCTGTACCCTGTAGCCCGTTTAATCTCAACGTAATTGTCGCAGGAAAGCGGGAGCTGTTCACTGTCATTTTCTAAAAGGTGACGCAGAAGAGCTGGGATTTAATGGATGAAAATATAAATGTGCAATTAAGGCAGACCTGCTTTTTTTCTCCCTGTCTTTTTTTTTCTTTTTGGCCTTTATGAGGATTGGCTTATTGCTGCAAATATTTTCGACAAGAGAAGGTGTTTCTGTTCATCTTAAAGAGCAGAATGTAGAGGTCAGGAGAACAAAGCTGTGAAGTTTTTTTTTTCCAAGTCGATCAAGAGAAAAGCTTCTGGTCTGCCGATGGGTTGGGAAATCTAATGGTTTCCTCCTCTTTTTTAAAAAAATATTACGTCACTAATAACTTTCTGTAAAGTCTGGAATAAATATTCCAATTTCTCCATTTTATTTTCGACGTTGTTGGTCGAAACACTTTGTTTTTCACTTCATCGACGCTTCTGGGAATCGGACTTAATTTGGTGCGCGAGATCTTTTCTTTTTATGTGGGAATTGAAGAGAAAAGTGTGTATGTGAGTGTGTGTGAGTGTGTGTGAGTGTGTGTATGTGTGGTGGGGGGGTGGGAGGGGGCTTTGACCTTTAAGCGGATCACCACCAAGCAGACACACGTCAATATAAACACCCTGAAAACCTCTCAGTTGAGCTTTTTTCTCTCTCTCTCTTTTAAAACTAGGAAAACATCGTATTTTTTAAGGTTGTTGACTTTCAGCGTGAAAAAAAAAAAACACACAACCTCAGAGAGCGCAAAAGATGCAGAGAGGGTGCGGAAGGGAGGCTGGGGGAGAAAGAACATGCAAGTGCCGCACTTCTCTCACATTCTCGTTTGCTCTGGTGTAAGTATCACACACAGAGATTACTCTCCGCTAAGTTCCTTTTGTCTTGTGATCCATATTTGAGTTGACAGATCACGAACAAGAGCTCCCCCGCTGTTAATGACCCAGGCCAGCAACAGATAGGCTCACACTTTGCAACGCTTTCTGCCCCTGCTGCTGCTGCTGCGGCAGCTCTGGCCTACATACTGTATGTTTACACTGAGAACAATCCTTGTAGCTCTTACCATGCATCTCATTTACACAGTCACGCATATTCATAATGGGCAAAATCGTTATTAGATCTCACTGTTAATAACTTTCTAGGGTGTCTCGCTGCTTCGCCTTATTCGTATTGTCCAGTTTAGAAGAGGTGGGAATCTATTCTAAAAATTTGTATCTTTTTTTTCTTCTCTTTACACTTTACTCCGCATGTGTTTTGCAAGGAAAACACCCATTTCGCACTGTGCGTATAACGTTGCGCAAATGCAGCCAATTCACCGCTTGTTTGTGCATTCATGAGCGCCTATATCTGCGGCCCCATCTCTCAGATGTCGTCCTAATCCTCGTGTCCTTCCTTGCCAATAATAATAATGACAGTAACAATAATAATAAAAATGCTCTTCAGTTCACGATTAATTTCATCTCAATCATAGCCGGGACCTGTCGCGGCCAATAAAACTTATGGAGTGCGTAAATGGAGAAGCGGAGTGGGGAGGTTGTGTGTGTGTGTGTGTGTGTGTGTGTGTGTGTGTGTGTGTGTGTGTGTGTGTGTGTGTGTGTGTGTGTGTGTGTGTGTGTGTGTGTGTGTGTGTGTGTGTGATAAGCCATAGACTCTTGGTGCTCTTGATAGGGCCTATCTGTCTCTGGCAGACTGATTAGAGATTTCAAATATGAACCAGATTTAGTTCATATGCAAAAGACAGGCGGAGGGGAAGGTTTGTTTTACCCGAACAGTTGAGCTTTGACCGACTTAGTGGTCCTTTTTTTCTTTTCTTTTCTTTTCTTGTTTTTTTTTTTGACAATCTCGCGTCAGTTGGGCCACCTGCTCTGGACGCACTTTTTTGTGGTTTTTGTTATGATCAAACCTAAAGATTGATCCTAAAGCAGCTAAAAGCACATTATTTACAGATTTAAAGTCGCTTCATGTTTATTCGTTTTCAATCATTTTGTTTAAAATGTACTTGACTTTTGCTTTTCTCAGCACTTTTTATATTCATTAGAAAAAAAGACGCTGTATAAACACATTTTCACCTCTGCTTGCTCAAGCTCATGGGACAAAAACAAAAACTCCACGTTTACGTGATTTAGAATCGCATTTTTATCAAACTGCGGAGTCTTTCCTTAAAATAACAATTCTTGAGCTTTTAAAGAATAAATTATCTGTACCCACATCCTCTTTGCAACTCTAAATGTTTTGCATAATATTCGTCTGACGTCACACTCGATGTCCTGTCCACCGCGTGCGTGTACGCAAACAAACTTCAGCTCTTCAGGATCCGCTACAAAGCTGGCATCCTCAATCAATTAAAAACGTTTCCCCCCTTTATCTGAAACCACACAGGAGGCCCCAAGTGTTTGTTTCGACACAATATAAAAAGTTAAAACTGTCAAGCAAAAAAAAAAAAAACAAAAAAAAAAAAGCTGAAAATTTTGTAAGATCAAAGAACTGTCCATGTTCGCCCTGCAGGCTGGAGTTTTCTACATTTCTCAAACAGCAAGCAGCTCCCGTGTCCCACTTTCTGTCAACTGCAGTACTTATTATTTATGTTTGAGAAAGTGTTTCTACTACTAAAAAAAAAAAAAAGGAAAAAAAAAAAAAGTGCAACAGTGTCCTGTAGTTGAATATCTGCGCCCCAGTCCCGGCATAATAATTGGTTCGGGATTTTGGTTGGAAATGGACTGCAGGAGAGGGGGCGAAAAGAGCTTTTTTTTTTTTTTTTTTTCTTGTGGATGGGGTGAGGGGGGTGGGGAGTGGGGGGGGGGGGGTTCTCGTCCGAGGAAGAAAAGCTCTTTTCAGTAGCCACAATGGGAGATTGGGACAGGGGAGGAGTCCCCATCGTGATTAGCCCATTTAATGGCGCGTTTACTTAATTTCTGTATTCACCAGCGACGGTAAACACAAAGGTGGAAATAGCACTCACATCTTTTCTTTTTCGGTTTTTTTTTTCACATTGACATTTTGTGTAAATCTATCAAAAGCAAAAAAAATACATAAATAATTCTTGTATAGTTTTCAACAAACTGAAAGTACAAGTTTTGACAAAGTTCTTGTAGCACTCTTTTCTTTCTCTCTCTCTCTCTCTCTCTCTCTTTTTAATCGCAAAAAAAAAAAAAATCGCCCAAGTTTAGCCACCTGACTTCGTAACCTTCCACCAAGCAGGGGGATCATAAGCGAGGATGAGCGGTAATGCTCCAACAATCCAATAATGAGCCAATATGAGCATGTGTTTAGCCACTTATGACAGCCCTTATCCGTAATCGGATGGAAAGACGGACAGCATGCACAGAGGCGAGGCAAATTCAACGTTTCATTTGAATTACATGCTAATAATAAACAAACAAACTAAAACAACAACAACAACAAAATAAAAAACAAGATGGATACGGCTTTTAGCGAGGGGTCAACACATTTACCAGCCACTCAGACCAAATATATGAAGATTAGTAAGCCACCAACACATACAAAAAAAAAAAACCAAACCAAAACAAACGCAACAAAAACGCCTGCAGCAGTCGAGGTGTAAGTTTTGACAAATATTTTATGTAGGAACACCAAGTCAAGAAAAGTGAGGAAGGGGGATAGAAAAGAGGATGACACTCGCAGGGGAGGAGGAGGAGGAAGGGGGATGGGGGGAGAGCAATAATTATGTACAAGCATATTTCTACACGTATATTACAGAGCGGGAGAATGATCGCATTATTTGAGATATACATAATTCAATATAAACTTTTTTTTGAAAATAAAAAATAAAAATCTGATACAGTCATAAACGGATCCGTTCGACACATTATTATTATCATTAATATTTTTTTTCTTTTTTTTTTCTTCTTTCCGACCAGGTTTATACCCCACACACACACACACACACGCACGCACACACGCACACACACACAGGCAGTGACAGAAATGCAGTTAAGAAAAAAAGGTGCTTACGACTTAAAAATGATTGTCTGATGAACACAAAGTAAACAAAAAAAAAGAGAAGAAGAAGAAAATGGAAACAGGATTGCATCTTGTTTGCACGGCGCCTTCCTCGCCGTCATCATCATCATTTGGATGGAGAAAAAATAAAACCAACAACTAAAATAAAAATAAAAATAAAAACAAGACGATCTGTTTTTATTCCCTCTGGTTCCTGATGGGGGGGGGTTAAGAAAAAAAATCTTGCATTCAGGTTGATTTCCCTGATTACAAAATGGAAAAGAATAATAATAAAAAAATCATGCAAGTAGTCTAGTGTTGTTGGTGTGAAGGGAGATGAAGAGGAGGGGTAGGCGTGGGTCCTTTGAAAGCGCTTTAATAAAAAAAAGACGTGCTTTTATCTCTTTTTATTTTAATATTTATATCAATCGGTCCTTTTCTCATAAGTCTTTTTTTTTCATCTTCTCGGGTCCGTTTTCCCTGTAAATATTTCTCTCTTTTTTTCCTTTTTTTGTCTTCTTCTTGTTTGACCCCCCACCCCCCATCCCTCCATCTCTCTCCCCCCCGCCCCCTCCTCCTCCTCCTCGCCGTATCATACGTCGCACTCCGAGTCGCTGGATGTGACGGACAGGATGGACGTCCCAGTGTCGACTCGCTCTGTCATACTGGAAACGCTGGTAGTGGGGCTGGCCGCGGTCGAGGGCGACTCGGCCGAGCTGTGAGGGGTGAGTCCGGCCTCTGAGAGGGACCTCATGCCGGCCGGTCCTATTGCTTGGTGCTGGAGCCTGGGGAAAGAGGTTAGAGGGGGGAAAAAAAGAAGAGAGAGAGAGAGAAAGGGAGGAGGGGAGGGAGAGAATGAGAGAAATGGCAATTAGACCTGAGAATGTTAACCCCCTCTCCTCCTCCTCCTCTTGCTCCTCATCCTGGTGCAAAATAGGGGTTCAAAACTCTCCTTTCTTTCCCTGTGCCGGCCCCAGCCATGCATGCGTGCTTTTATCAAGCAGCCAGCTTTCAAGGGACAAAAAACGCAGCACTATTTAGACAGTTTAGACCAACTAACGCTGGGAGGATTTGCTACAAAACCAACGCGCAATGCTAGGTGGAATAGTCTAAACAGTAACAGCACAAAAAAAAAAAAAATAAATAAAAAAAACTTGGGACGTAAATTATTTGTATTTTTTCCCCCTCCTTTTATATATACTGCTGTGCTTTCCAGCCTCTGTGAAGTCCAGTAAAAAAAAAAAAAATTCTAAATAAATAAAATAAAATCAATGTTGGTAGTTAAGTGAAAAATAAAACATACAGAGAGCCTAACAGAGGTTTTGTGCTGCAGCGGGATGGAAGTGCATGAATGAATGACGTGGAGATCCAGGTTGCACCAATCACCCTAAATGTTTATCTCCTGTCCACTCACGATAATAATAATGACGACAACAACAATAATAATAATAGTAATAACTCCATCGCAGAAGGATAATGTCAGCGCGGAAATATATCTATTCATTTATCTAAGAGATTAAGACAGAGTTCATATGGCTTAGTAATACTCTTGGGGGAATTTTCTAATCAATTATAGCATTTCAATGAAATGATATCACGCGTAATGTTATGAATACAGACCGAGGCTTTTATACGCATGCTCCTTTTATTTATTTTTTTAATTTTTTTTTTTAGTGGACTAATATCAGTAATGTGTCCATTATCCCTTTAGATAATCTTCATTTCCAGCACAGCTTTATGTTAAAATGAGACGGAGGAGAAAAAAACAAACAAAAAAAAAACCCTAAATGTACTATATTATTATACTATACTTTTTAATTTCACCTAAATAAATCAGAACTATTTTTTAGATAGGAAGAAAAATAGAATTATTTCGGGGGGGAAAAAACATAAATGCGTTTTTACAGTAATGGATAAAAGGATTAGAGATTTAACCAAACCGTATTAATTCAGTGCTGTTTACAAATTGCGTCATGCTCACTGAAAACGTGTTTCATTTAACAACAATTTATTAATACAATAGAAGGTTGATATATATTTGCGGATGTTTCCTAATAGTATGAGCATACGTTTTAGATGTATAATTCCTGTACCGAGAAAATAAACACGTGGTTTTTTGTAAATAAATAAATAAATAAATAAATAATAATAATAATAATAATAATAATAATAATAATAATAATAATAATAATAATAATACTCATTCAAACATTAACTAAATATTAAAAATTTAATTAACTGTATAAAAAAATCCACGTTAAACTAAAACTTCAAATTTAAACAATGTCGTTTTTAAGTCCATTATTATTATTTTTTTTATTCAACTATTTATATATATTTTTCTTAAATTGCAATTATTAGTTGTGAATTAATTTCAGATTTTAACGTTGATCAACACGTCTCTTTAATATTTAATTTTAAAAGGTTGTAATTTGAAGTGAAAGAGGGAGAGAAAAAAAATAGTTCCAGTGTTTGTCCCGGATTTCACTCCACAGCAAACATGTCGCTGCAGCTCATTCCCTTTACCTGACTTGCAGCTTTGCCCTCTCTCTTTTCCTGGATAGTTTCTCCGGAAGCGTAGTAACATTTATCTCTTATATAAAAGAAAAAGCTTTCCCTCCGTAAATAAGTGCGCATTTTTAGTGATTTTGATAAAGCAGGGGAAAAAAGAAGAAGAAGAAAAAAATCGCCAACCTGTTTTTGGCCGCCGCTGCTCTGTCTCTTTGCCTCCGGTTTTTAAACCAGTTCCCGACCTGTGTAGGAGTGAGTCCAGTGGCTTGAGCCAGTTCCCTTTTCTTGCTCGGGTTCGGATACGGGTCCTGTAGGTACCACTCCCGCAACAGGCTCCGCGTCCGCTCTTTGAAACAGTGCGTCTTCTGCTCCCCGTCCCAGATGGTCCGAGGCAGCGGAAACTTCTTCCGTACCCGGTACTTGTCGACAGGTCCGAGGGGACGACCGCGCAGCTTCTCGGCCTCCTGGTAGTGAGCCTCCAGCCACATGGCCTGCAGCTTGCCGTGCGAGTCCTTGGTGAACTTGTGGTTCTCCAGGATGTGGTAGAGGTCTCTGAAGTTCCCCGTGTGGAACGCCACCACGGCGCGGGCGCGCAGGATGGATTCGTGCTTGTTGATCGCCTCGCACGCTCCCGGAGCCACCGGCAGGGACCAGAGGAAGCGGCCCAGCCGCTCGATGTCCCCGGTCTCCTCCAGCGTCTCGCAGACGCTCGCCACCTGCTCCGGGGAGAAGTTGAGGGTCGGTAGCTGAAACATGGACAAGTCTTCTGGAGACCTGGCGGCGGGAGCGCTGTTCGCCAGCAGCAGTGGGCGATCAGCGAAGTTAGGCAGGAAGAAATGGGAGGGATAAAGCTCTAAAGGGGATCTGAAAACCATGGAAATGACCTGAGAGAGAAAGAAAATTACCGAGAAAAAGGGGGGAAAAAACCCGAAAAATACGGCTAGTAAAAAAAGCTTGAATGATTCAATGGCTATCGCCTAATGACACCAGCCTCATAATATCTCCCCCCTAAATCCGCCGTTGAGTGTAGCATTGAAACATTTTGTTTCCCTTTTCTATTGGTCTTCTTGGTGTCGTTGTGGCGTTGTCATGGCAGCCCTGCCAATCACTGTCAAGCGTGCCAATCATTAGCCAGTACGTAGCGCGAGGCTTTCACCACTTGTGCAGCACGCACGGGGGGTTATCAGAGTCTCGGATCTCCACAGCAACCCTCCCACTGCACCGCGCGCATCAGGCGCGAGCCAATGCTCGCCTATCTGCTGAATGGAATGAGCAATTAGAGGGTGGAATATTATTGCGATCTTAACGAGGCTCGTTAAAGCTAAAGCAGATATGTAGACTGGAGATGCTTAGCAGAGACGGGGAGGGAGAGAGAGAGAGAGAGAGAGAGAGAGAGAGAGAGAGAGAGCAGGGAGGGAGCTTTAAATGGGGGACAAATGGACAACCAATGACTGCATCGCGGGAATACACGTTTTGAATAGAAGCGAGCCAATTTGCACATTATTTTGGAGTGGTTTTTTTTTTTTTGGACAGTTGTAGCAACTTTTTTAAATATTGAATTTTTTAATGTACTTTTTTCCCCCATATACAATAAAATTGATTTTTTTTCTTTTTTGTCAGCGATTTTTGCCTATTTTTTCCCACTTTATTCTGGTCGTGACTTTTGTTCTCGCTCGGCCTGCCTCTGGGACGCAGAGTGCACAACTCTGCCTCCCTCATCTCCACGCCGCCTTCTCTCCTTATATTTTAGGAGGCAGGAGGAGAAGTGAGGGAGGGGGGCAGGTTGTCGGGGGAGAGAAACTCATTTGCCATTGACTTCTTACCCTCTTTTTTAAATATATTATTCTCTCTTTAAAAAAAAAAAAAACTCCAATACCCCTTATTAAAACCATTAGTCCAGTGTTGGAACTACAATCCAATGCCAACTTGAAAGCCTCTCGGAGACATAAAAGCACTTTTCGTTGCATTTGATCTGGTGGCTAAAGGACACGATCAATGTCCGCATCCAGTCATGGGACTCGGCTTACGGCGGTGACCGGGGCGGTGTGATTTTCATGTTTGTGACTAAAACCACTTCATATTTAGACAGGGCTTATGAGGGTGTTAAAATAGTGTGAGTTCACCCCTAAAACGAACAGTGCCCACATTGTGAAAGAGCCGAGTATAAGGCGTAGCATCTAGACTCTGCTTAATCCGTCCTCAATAAAGCTGACATAATGATCCTAAGCCGCCTTTCTACAAATTCATTCAGGGATTCAAAACTTTTTCCTTCTCCCTCTCTCTCTCTGTTTCTCTCTCTCTCTCTGTGCGATTTGCACATTCTCTCCGGATCTGGACCGACTGACCGCCAACCTCAAGCTTGGAGCTTTCTGAAGGGATAGTGAGTATGCAACAACTCCCTATGCTGCATGCGTAACCAACACCTGTTTTGGCACTTTACGCACTTAACGTCGGCGCTGCGGCGCGAATTGCGCGCTTTTACGCACGGAGAGCCTTGGAGCTGCTCAGGTGTCTTGCGTGTGGAAGTGTGCACGCCGCGGAGCCGGGGCTTGTGTGATGATCTTTGCAGGAGTAGTTCAGGCGTTTTTTTAATATTATTTGTTTGTTTTTTATTTGTGTCTTAACTTGACGCTTTGTGTGTCAAGTTAAGTGTGTGTGTGTGTGTGTGCGTGTAGGGGGTGGGAGGTGGAGGTGGAGGTGGGGCAGCATGTTGGATCAAACCTGTCCACTGTGCTGCTTGCACGAAACCCAGGAGGACTAATTCCAAGTGGCACTTGAATTGGCCCCATTGCAAAGCTCTGTGGACTGGAAGTAAAGGCCGGTATTTTCATGCTGGTGTTAAAACCAACCTTCTAGCCTATAACCTCTCTCTCTCTCTTTTTCTCTCCCTCTCCTTCTCTTTCTCTCTTTCTCTCTCTCTCTCTCTCTTACACACACACACACACACACACACACACACACACACACACACACACACACACACACACGCACGCACGCACGCACGCACGCACGCACGCTCATGCACAACCCCAGGTTGTGAGTGTTTGGCTTAGCAGGACTACCTCAGGAATATGCAAAGCCTCCCACACCTGACTGGGTGCACCAAATTGGTTGATCACAACTCAAGCCGAGGCTCCAGGTATTACCCAGCATTATGTCGTTCGGCTTTTTGTTGTTTTTCTTCTTCCTGTTTTGAGAGGAGTCCTATTTGTGGAGTTGCCCTCGCAGGCAATTCGGAAATCACTCCAAAATCTAAGAAGGAGACTAGATTGTGAAATGTAAAACCTGAATGAATGGGGGATTTGAGAGAGAGAGGAAAGCCTGTGGTAATTCGCATTCTTTTACATGGCTTTTGTTTACGTTAAGCGTGTAATTAACACCCTCCCCCCCTCACACCCCTCAAACAAGTTTATTCACCTGCCGTAATTGTGTGTTTATCGCTGAATGTTCCTGACAGCGGGGGGCGACGGGAGCTCTGAATGCGCGGGGAGAATTTGGTGAGTTCTCCGTTTGCTAACAGCCGTAAAAAAAAAAAAAAAACTTCATAAGCAACAACAGCAACACAAACAAGAGTCTGCCGCGCCGGAACATTAAAGTGGCTGGTCAAGCAGCTGGTCTCTCTCTCTCTCTCTCTCTCTCTCTCTCTCTCTCTCTCTCTCTCTCTCTCTCTCTCTCTCTCACGACTTCTTGGAGGTGTCTTATTATTTGTGCGCAACTCTGTTTAAGAAAATAAGTTTCTGCAAAAATAAATAAATAAATGTTTATTTTGGCAGTCGATACAGAGACGCCCATTGGATCCGAGGCGCTGTTCGCCATTCTGATTATTCCCTGCTTACTGTCTGTTTGTCCTTATCAGTCTGTCCCAATGAGGAAAGCAAATAAACAAAGATGATGTTACGTCATGTGACGGGGTGAGGTAGAGAGAGAGAGAGAGAAAGAGAGAGAGAGAGAGAGAGAGAGAGAGAGAGAGATGGGCACTGAATGAGAGAAAGAAATAAAAAAGGTGTTGGCTGAAAAAGGTATAACAGGGAAAGAGAAAGAAGGCACGAAAGTAAGGATCATCTTTTATTTCAGTTATTTATTTATTTTTCTCCCCTGCTCCCTCGTTGACCTTCTGTTTGGAGAGAGGAAGGCAGCAGCACAGCACTCCTCACTGGCAAAGACAGGAGAGAGGCGCCTGCTGCTGCTGCTGCTGCATCCGGGATTCACCTCACCTACACAGGACGGGATCCTGGGTTGATTACGGGTAGGAATCAAACAATCATACAACAAATATTATTATTATTATTATTATTAGTATAGCTATTATTTTAAAAGCGACTGTCTCTTTTGGTATTGTTGTGTAGAGCTCTAACAACAGGCGTCTTAAAGAAATGTTTTTATTACTGTTTGCATTTTATTTTATGAAAGAATTAGTAATTACCTTTTGGTTTTCTTTTTTTCCTTTTCTTTTTTTATTTCTAAATCTCTTTGCAGCCTTCCAAAAACTGTCAAGATTTAAGCCTGGATGGAGGCGGCACCGGCTCCCCGCTAATTCAGTGGAAATTCAACTGCAACTCCTGTAAGTTTTTCCCTCCTTGGAATCGTTAAAAACCTGCTTTTTTTCCCTCGATTATTATGTTTTAGTTTAAAAAATATATATATATAAAATTAGCTGTAATTGGCCTGTGAGCTTCTTTTTCGCTTTAAGTGCATTTAAATGAAGGCTTTCCACATTTCATATAAAATATATATATATTTGAATTCACTAAGCACTGATTCAATCTGTGCCTCTGCTGAGCGATGAATGATCCTGTCGGGACGGGGCGCACAATCCCCTTCTCCCCATGCTGACCACTGCGGCGTACCGAGAGCAGATAATGAGCCTACACTGTAAAAAATGTCAGTTTGAGGAAAAAATATTATTTCAAACAATGAATGTTTTTCTTTTAAGATATCGTCGTCCCAGATTTTTTTAAGGTAACTCATATGCATTTTAAAGAATATTTATGAATTCTCAAATTTATGAATTCTAAAATTTGATATATATATATATATATATATATATATATATATATATATATATATATATATATATATATATATATATATATATATATAAACGTAAAATTTGCAAGGTCGGCTTTTTACGTATTCTGGAAAGATGTGGATTAACCTTGCGTCAAGTTTCTTTAAGTTAATTATTTGTTCGTACTGCAGTTTTATCTGGCGAAATACTTTAACATTGTTCCTTAAAGAAAGAATAGCAGCACCTTTAAACTGTGTTGCTCAACTAGGGCTTGGTGTGTTTCTCATAGCAGATTCCACAAAGTTGCGCCTTAACCTAAAAATAATGAAAAAAAAATAAAAAAAAAATATATATATATATATATATATATATATATATATATATATATATATATATATATATATATATATATATATTTTTTTTTTTTTCATTATTTTATATATTATTTTATATATATATATATATATATATATATATATATATATATATATATATATATATATATATATATATATATATATATATATATATAATTGCAGGCATAAAACGGGTGTTGTCACAATGATCCGTAAATGTGGCGCCAACTTTAACAGCATATAGCTAGTACAAAAGTTTTCTCTCTTTTTTTTCTTTTAACATCTCTCTCTCTCTCTCTCTCTCTCTCTCCCTCCTCTTTCTCCCTCCCTCTTTTTTTTCTCTTATTGTTTTTATTGTGTGGTCTCATTAGGGGGACTTCCTGGCAGGACTGGGAGCTTGTATCGGAGCTGTCCAATCAGTGTATTTACACGGGTTGTTAGCGACAGTTAATGAGGGCTCCTCCCCGGGCCGGTAGAGAAAAGGCGCCTCAACATTAAGATTTACCTTGTGTCAACTCGTTACTTCTAATGAACCTCCCTGAAAAAGCCTCCTTCGTAGTCAATGGAGCCGCGCGCCCGGATCTTGTGTGTGTGGGACTGGAAGAGTGGAGCTGCAAGCCGGGCTCCCTTCTCTCCCCCCACATCCATTTTTTTTTTCTTCCGTTCACAGAGTGGCTTTTTTTTTTTTTTTTAACCCCTCTTGCACGCCCAGCCTTATGATGCATGCATGTTTTGTGTGGTGCATGCCTGCTCTTTATGTCACAACAGCACATGGATGAACAGTGCTAAACGTAGTTTGCAAGCGTTTGGCTGTAAGTTAGCTAATTCCACTCTGGAGATTTTTAGACTTACACATATAAGTCAAATAGAAACTATGACAGAGAAGCTGGAGGGAGTGTTTGCGTGCCTCTATCGCAAACTCAGAGCATCTGCCATTGTTTGCTGAATGAGGCTTGACATGTCAACTTATTGCCTCTGCAGAAAAGAAGTTCATTTATTCCCCTCCCCCCACCAACCCCAGGTTTTCTTTCCCCCTCCCCAAGAGCAGATCAGCCTCTGGCCCCTGTGTCCATCCCTCATCTGGCCCCCAGTGTGGCTTGTTGAGCCGCATCAGCAACACATCACTGCCCATGAATTCAGGTACAAACTGGAGGAGTTTGGCGGATCACTAAAAGTGGATTTCCCTCCCACTCTTTCCAAACCACAGAAACACTTAAAAATCAATTAGCCTTGTCTGGCCCTCTGCCTGCACCAGTCACCATTAGGACAAAACAAAAACAAAAACAAAAACAGGTGAGTTCCACAGGACCAAACTATGAATATTTAGGATTTATTACCAGCTTTAATTACAGTGGAAACAAACATTTAGCATTTTATCAATGAAACTGGTGCAACGATTTAAGTGTGTTTTATTTGGGATATATTTGAAGCATTTTCTTCTCAGTTCTCCTCTCCACTTTGTGGTCAAGGTATAAACCTCTAAACTTCTTAAATATGTTGTAACATGTCACTTGCAAGCTGCTTCCCTGGCAACCACAACAAAGAAATGATGATCCACGTGCCTCTGGGAATAAAACATCCGCTTGCTAGTAAGTTTGACTTTAGCATTTAGCACTTATGCATCTTTAAAAAAAAAAATTTTTTTAAATCTCTTCAAATAATAAGCCAAAAAATGCTTATGAGTTAATTTCATATATTTTAAATATACTGTAACTACATGGCATCTTATCAGAGTCTCAACACAGAAGTCTGTTGGCTCGTCACCAAGTTCGATTTTTAGCATTACTGCTGTCGCTAAGCTAGTCAAAGATAACGTTATCTAGAGCTATTATCAGAAATACTTCCCTGACCTGTAGCAGTGTCTTCTTGGAAAATGGTTTGAATGCTTGAAGGTGGTGAACACTAACAAGCTAGTGGTACGCTATATGTGAATCCACCTCCTCAGCTCCCCTTTCGGGATAACTTTCAAACAACTATGAACCCCGAAAACTTTGTTTTACACAATATTTGATGGTACTGCACAGGTGACTCAAAGTCCAAATGTTTACTCCGTTCTTCACAAACCTAGATTTCATTACCAGTTAACAGCTTATCTACTGTTTTAACTTTACATAAAAACAAGAACTTTCTTTGGCTTTACGACACAGTTCCCTATGTAGAAACGGTTTGTTGGGAAATTATACAGCTGTTTTCTGCTAATACGGCATTATTTCCTATTGATAAGAGTATTTTCATTTCGAGTTGTTCTAAGCTGATAGACATCTAAAGCTGTCTACCTGTTAGCCGTCCACCAATACTGTCACATACAGTATGGTAACTTTTTAAAGCTATTTACAAACTTAATGTATTGCTCCAACACAGAGACTTTGACCAACGCAAGTCTAATAGCATCGTTTATTTTTTACTGATGTAATATTTTCAACTTATAAACAAATCCACCTTGACATTATCTGGACACACAAAGGACAAGAATAAACAAGGGTTGACTGAACCAATACTTTTAGCTAAATTGTGATGCAAATATGTATTGTGTCCAAAGTTATTAGAATTTATCCACCATGGTACTACAATTACAAACCAAAACGGTTGCTTCACATTGAAATCATTATCATGGATAATATTTAATATACTAGGAAATTCGTTTTTTTTAGTGTAATGAGTCCCAATCCCGTCGCTGGCGACATATTTTGACCACTCTGAATATGAGATGTTATGAAGAAACGTTTTCCTTTCGCCTGTTCAAACTGAGCCCTTCAGAGTGAAGAGGTGTTACTCAACATATTTGCGCACCATAATGAGATTTACCTTTTCACAAGCAAATACATCCACCAGCAATCAGCAGGTGACAAACTGCTATAAAATACTTGCAGATCTCGGTACTCGATGTGTTTGCAAAGTCCCGCAACCTCTCCCGGGCTGTTAATAAGTTTTATTTTATTTATATATATAGAATACATTTTTTTTTGTGTTTTTTTTAGCATCAGCCGCCTGGTGCAGCAATGTGACAGAGAGGGGCAGCGCCGGAGGAGGCCGGGTGTTCACTCTTCCAGGTCGATTCATGAATAGGGAGAAATAAATATAACGGGCGCATATCAGATGCGTTGCCCCAAGCTTTACACATGATGCTCACCTTAACGTTCCCCAATGACCGTCTCACAGGTTTAAAAAAAAATGTCGCTTTTTCAGCGCAGTCAGTCCATTTCTCCTTCCAGTCTCTAAATAAAGCTTGTGCATAAGTCATTCAGCTACTTGTGTGGAGGAAAAAGATGCTCTCAGGCATGAATGAGGCCAACACAATGACCAGCCAGGGTCTTCCCAAAAAAAAAAAAAAAAAAAGAAAGAAAGAAAACCATATTCTGTTTTGGATTCGTCTGTCCTGGCTGATTAACCGGCCGGGGCTCCAACATCTCAGATGGGAGCTGTGGAGATGGCCCTTTAGCCCGGTGTCACAGGAGCTGACAAGATGCAATTACTGCGGCTGACACGTCCAACCCCAAAGCTCACTAATGTGAGAGATGTGGAAACCGCAGACAGTTTCTCGCACACTATACAGCGAGAGGCAACTCTGCGGCCAAGGAGTCCCATTTTAAACGCGGCTCTGTGTGACACCTTTCACCAGTAAAATAGCCGCTTATTTAGCAGGCGACGATGCGGAGCGGAGCGTCATGAGACTGTATGCAAACGCAGGACAACAGAGAGCTAGTCTACTCGGTTTTGAAAGGACATACACTATAAAAACGGAATTTTGAAGGAGATGAACTAGTACTCAGAAAATTATTTTTATTTATTTATTTTTTTAATTACGTGGTTAGAATACAGTTTGAGTAATTGATTCAGTCTGTAAACTGGTATTCATATATGACTTAGCAAAAAATGAGAACTACATTGACACATTTGACTGAGGAAGTTTCTGTACTTAAGTTTGGACCCAGCTTTTTTAGCTTGTTTCTCATCAGTGCTAATGCTAGTTTGAAAGCAGTAAGGGGAGCTTAAACATGAGGAAATGATTGCCAATGAACAGTGACCTCTAGAACACAACGTTTTTGCACGTCAAAAAAAAGTACTGTTATTATTACTTATTGATTCTTGACAGATGATACAACCGCCATGGTAGGCGATCTTGATAATTAGGGGGGAAACTCTTTTAAAAGAAAGCGGTGAAATTTTAAACAATGCGTTTGGGTTGTTTCAGCTGTGAAACACACAAACTTATCCTTAAAAATGGGAATGAATTATAACAAAATAAAGTTTATATAAATGGAATGAAATTTTTATCTGTCAAATTATATATATAAAAAACACTTTTTCAGCTAAGTGTAAATGATGAAGCAAATTAATTATTTACAAGTAATGTACAGGACTTTAAAAAAATAATATATGGAGTTGTACTGATAAAACAAACTGGTGTCATTTGCATTGAAGTGTCGCAGTTAACTTGACGGCTAAAATGTCCTTAAATCATTTTTTAAAGCTACTTACCCAATTGAATAAATTAAAATCTGATTATTAATATTGTTTTGATCACCTGGGGGGTTTTTTTGTTGTTAAAAAGAAACTAAATAAAATAACTAAATTCTGACGGAAACCAAAATAGACCTTTTAATCCTGAGTTTTGCCTCACGGCTAGAAAGCTCAGCTTTATCTTCAGCATTGTCACAAATCTAGTTGAAATTGGATATGAACTTAAATTCTGGCTCCAATACAAAGACTCTCTAAACCAGATGTTTTATGGAAGCTCTTAACTTTTACTCAGTTTGCATATTATGCACTGTACATAGTAAATATCAACAACATATTCAGATAAATCTAATCCCAAGGTTAGGGTAAAATTTATTCCTAACATAAACTAGTGACAGTTGTAAGACTTTAACCATTACTGGTCAACACATTGCAACCAGGTTACGTTAAAAGTTAAATGGCTAATATGTAATATCCTACAAAATACCTTTTTAAAGTGTACAACTTATGTACTTAAAACCAAAATTTAACTTCAATCCCGACAGAAACAGGTCATCCTAAAGTAAAAACTATTTAGCCAAATACATTCAAGTTTGAGGTACTTTTCTTGGAAAATGTTTCTAATTTTATTTCATTCAAACATCATCTTTAGTTTTGGAGTTAATGCATTGTTATACCACTGTTTTTTTGTTGTTGTTTTTTTGCTAACACTTTTAGCACCAATAAACAATAATCACTTATAACTGTAGAGGTGATTATACAGTTACAAAAGCTGTTCTTTTTAGCACTTCAAACTTAACTTTAGCGTTTGGATTAATATAAAAGTGGGCTTTGAGCATTACATCCCACCAAGGTGTGAATGTTTCCTCCTGTCTCTGATTTGATAAATTCCATTAGATTTTCCCCTGATGTAAACTGTCACCCGGTTCCAGTTTAAAACCCACACTAGCTGCTTGTCACACTCATTTATTCCTCTCCCAGCATGCAGAAGTTACGCCTCCTGAAGCGCAAAGACTCCCATTAAAGCTTCTAAAGTCTCCAATCAACCAACATGAGTGATCCATAGCTGAAGTGTCCCTTCCACTCTGTGTGTATTTGTCGCAGCGATCCAAATCCCATTGTCTCACATTTTGATTGTTGCTTTTGCATGACCAGCAAGTTCTTCTCTCTCTCTCTCTCTCTCTCTCTCTCTCTCTCTCTCTCTCTCTCTCTCTCTCTCTCTCTCTCTCTCTCTCTGTCT
Organism: Poecilia mexicana; assembly: GCF_051168715.1. NCBI lineage: Eukaryota > Metazoa > Chordata > Actinopteri > Cyprinodontiformes > Poeciliidae > Poecilia > Poecilia mexicana. Next base: position 9,750,912 of record NW_028263384.1, read on the forward strand.
GTCTCTGCGTTTCTCTCCTTCTCCTCCTTGACTGCAGCTTTTGACATTACTCCACTCGATTGCCCGTTTACCCCCGAGTCAAGTTTGAGGCGGGCATGAAGTGTAAAAGAGGTGGGCCATGTCATATCCGCTCAGTGTGCATGGGATTGTTGGCATGCACGGCGGTGATCATTGTTCAGGGAGAACAATTCTTGCTCAGAGCAGGCAGGGAAAAGTGAGGAGAGTGGTTGAAAACCGGGGCCGATGAAACGGTTTGTTCACAGGTTTTTCCTCATCAGCAGTGGCGGTGTGAGTATATCACAAGCACTTTTTTTTGTTTGTTTGTTTGTTTTTAAGCCACATCTATTCATTGATAAAATCCCATCATCATATTTGCTAAACTTGAGTAACATTTCCCTCTCCTTCCTGGACACAAGGGTAATTTCAGTATAATTCATATTAAGATATTGAAACACTCATCTATTCTATACTGACAAGACAAAAAATTATAATTGAATGAGTACAGTTGAAGCACTTTACATATATTCTCTTTGGGGGTTTTCTGAGTTGAAATGATTTAAGCTCAACAGTCACCATG